>NC_139941.1:19068022-19668022 GCF_963454915.1 Gymnoscopelus microlampas
ATCCATTCTTTTCTTCCCCTGCCCCATATCAGCAGTTGGCTGCCCTGCCAGTGACTGACTGGGGGGTAATATTGCGTTATTCCTTTTTCGCTGGATGAGTCTTCTCTCAGAGCCCGCAACGCACCACCGCAGCAGCCCTCCTCCCCATGCACCCCCCCCCATCCCCATCCACCCCCTACCCCCACCCCGTTCTCCCCTCTCCAGGTGTTGAAGCAAATCATCCATCCTGCTGTTGACTTTGTCACGCCACTGAACTCCCAACATGTCTGATACAGCGCCATCCTCTGCACATTAAGAATCTATTAAGCCGCTGGTTCTCAGCGTCGGGACCTTACAGGTCTGTAACTCTGAGAGTGTAATAATGGAACCAAATGGACCCTTAAGGGGCTGTAACTCTGAGAGTTAAAATAACAACTCATATTAATCAAATGCGGGTCTGTGTAGCCTAACCCTATAATCATTATTGAATTAGGCTAAAGGGGGGGGGGAGGTTCTTGAAGTTGAAAAGGTAGAGAATCACTGAAATAAACTCCAGTCCATTTGTACACTCTCAGAGTTACAGACCCGTAAGGGTCCATTGGTGGTCCCGTACCGACGCTGAGAGGCAGTGCATTAAGCTGAGATGCAGGCTCACCCGTTACCACACACAGTAACATCTGGAGTGTTCACTTCAGTCTGAAAGTGTGAAAATGGACCGCGAGGGTCCAAACAGGGAGACATGGCACCCCCCACACACTCGTGCACTACATACACATCACAGATACACATACTGTATACACACAGGGTTGCCAGATCTGCTTATTATAATGCTTATTATAATTTCCCCGCAAGATTTTATTTGAAAATAGCAGATCTACAAGCTCACAATGTGAGCTTGTAGATCTGCTATTTTCAAATAGCTGATGTATATGTTTAAGTGCTCATGTGGCCCATTGTTGCTTCTTTTGGGCTGGTTTTCCTAGACCCGGTTGCTTGTTTCTCTCACAGAATCTGGCAACACTGTATACACATTGTAACAATCACACGGTGGGTTATTTTGACTCTGGGTATAAATGTCACATGCTTTATTTTGCGCCGGCGATCAGCGGGCGTGAAGGTAAAAGGGTAGGATCCCTATTCATTTTGCCCATGTCCCCCCCCCCCTTGTGCCTACCAGCAGGAGCAAGTGGAGGAACACCAGGCCAGGTTCTACACATTCCTCCCTGGCACCTTGTAATCCAGTAAGAAATGTGTAGCACTGGAGCTTTTGACAAGTAGCCGCCACTTAATTACCGTGCTGGCTGGGTTGACAGGCAGCGAGGCTGATAGGGGCCAAAGGCTCTGTGATCCTTCTCTTGAAGGGGCTGGGAATTATACACCCTGAAAAACATAACTGTAGATACACACGGACACATGCATGAAGGTGCACAATGCACGCAGAGACACACGTGCATTGCAGACGTACACTCACAAACGTACGTACGTGTGCACGTACCGACATATCACACACATCCATCCACGGGCAACTGGCGGCCCTAGGGGCCACATGCGGCCCCCACCTTCACTTAATGCGGCCCGCAGGTTAATATTGGAATACTGATATGTTATTGATTTCAGCTGTTACAATTCCATACATGCAGACATGACCCGCTTTAATTACTTCTGTCTATATTAGTAGCTTAATGACTTAAAATTCTATTGTCTGTCTTCTTTATGTCCAACGTATTTGTATTTAAGTTCATAAAGTTAACATAAGTATAACTAAATGCATTTGAAATTCAATTTAAAAAATGCAGTATTACAATTCAAAAATAGCGAACAGAAATTCTGGATTCCAATAAGAAAATAGCGAAAATAGCAGATCTACAAGCTCAAAACGCGTCGCACTGCGACGCGTTTTGAGCTTGTAGATCGGCTATTTTTGCTACCTTTGTGTGACATAGAATGGAGAAAAAAGTTAAAATACGGAGAGACAGTATGCAAAGTGTCCCTCTGGAGAGAGTGTGGAAATATAGTGGCCCTCGCCACCATCAAAGTTGCCCACCCCTGATCCACACTGTCTAATTTTTTTAAATGAGCAAATCTAGCCAATCTACAAGTTCACTACACATATCCGTATATAGGGTTGGTTCTCAAAGTGGGGTCCGGGGACCCCCAGGGGTCCTTGAGGGAGTTCCAGGGGGTCCCCAGCTAAATGGTAGTTAGGAACCAAATGGACCCTTATGGGTCTGTAACTCAGAGAGTGTACAAATGGATTTGTACACTCTCAGAGTTAAATTAATATTGATTTTATAATATAAATTGGGGTCCAAGAGATAGAAATGCTATTAAATGGGGGTCCGTAGCCTAATGCATGTCAAACTGGGGGTCCAAGAAATTAAAATGCTTGAAAATCACTGCTATAGAGCCGTAAAAATCTTCTCTTATGGGGGTCCTTGACATATCTTTTCAAGTGGGGGTCCGCGGGCTAATAAGTGTCAATTTGGGGGTCCTTGACATGAAAAAGTTTGAGAACCACTGGTATATAGGGTGGTTAACCACAGAATGTTTGCCTGTATGCCCAGAAATGGGACGCTAGGTTTCATGTGGTTTTGACCTTTTAACCTGGAATCCCAAACTTATAGTTCACCCCCCTATATGTTGTGTCCCCCAATTGCCCCTTCAGATGTGCTGAGAGCCGGTGGGTGCAGCAGGGCATGTTTTGTAATTAGCACCTGCGTTGTTGTTCTGGCAGCATGCATCCCTGCCGTCCCTCCACTCAGGGCACAGAGAGAGGTGTTGCTGCTACACAAACTGACATTTGCAAGGCTGAGGAAAACAACAGCAGCTGAATAGCCAATGTGCGTCTTAAAGTAAACAGTAGCTCGGCCGCGCTTCCCAGGTCAATAAAACAAGTAGCCTGTGTACAAGGAGAGGTAATGGGGAAGCAACCAAATATGTTGGGGAAAGAGGATACTAACTAAATGAATACTAACTCAAATTATCAAAAACAATTGATGTTCACTTGTGATCGGGATTAGTTTGTATTTATTTATTTTGTGGATGGATTTGTCTTGTCTGGACATTCTAGACGAGTTAGAAACATTTACCTGAGGATCAAGGAGAGAGTCAAATGAGCAACTTAAGTCAAATTAGCTACTTCAGATCCTGAACATAAGCCACATTTGCAAGTTCATGCAAAATAGTTGTAAATCTTGGAGGAACCAACGCTTAGAAAGCTGGACACAGAGTCTGTGAGATGAAAGGCCGTCCATTCAAGCCCTTTTCTCATTTTGCATCACTTTGAATGGAACTCAAGGTTTTTACAGCACATTTCTTTCACTTGCTGCTTCTTCAACTTGTATATCTTTTTGTGTCAAATCCTTGAAGCAGAACATCTTCCATTTTGTGACTTAACACGCCATAGTATCTTCTTGATCTACTGAGCCATTGCATGGGGATTTGCCAGTCTAAACACACATGTAAATGCTATGGAAAAATGCTTTGTGTTGCATTTTCACCCAAAGAAAATATAGCCTCATCCTCCTGTTCTGCACTGTACTGCAGCAATGAGCCATGCACTTGTCACAAAAGTTACGTATGTCGTTATGGTTGTCCCCTATCTATAACGACTGTGCCTCTCCTACTTTTTACCTTCATTGCATTAAGCAGCAATGAATGGAAAGGGAAAGCAGTTGTGGAAGCTCCTGTTGCAAGCACCCTACGTTGCACGTAGAGGTAGTTGCTGCTGGGACAGCTGTAATGCTAGTAACACAATGATAAATGACCACTGCACCTGGCTAGTTGAGTAAACAACATGATTGCCAAGGTTAACACTTATAGAGAGGCTCTAATTTGCATAGCCTTGTAAAAGGCCATTCAAATAGTCCCTCCCCTTAGACAAACAAGGTGTGTGTTTAGAGTGGTACATTTAATTGTTGTCTTTCCCCTTCTTCAGTTTAAAAAAACAAAAAAAAACATTGTTGCTTTAAATAGACATCATGTTAATGAAACAACAGTATCATTCCCTGAAGAAGACCTTTCCAGGTCGAAACGTTGGTTTTCCTTTTCTTTACTTTTATACTTATTTACTAAGGTCGGCAGCACCTCACCAATACTGGTGTGCGCCCACCTACCGTTTGTTTGAATGAGAACAACAGTGCCAGCATTTTGATTTTGTCCCATAAAATATGTATACCACTGATTAGAGTGGTAGAGTAGAGTAGAGATGATGTCAAATCTCTTATTGTGGAAAAAAGTACATTTGCTTAATACCCTACTACACCATTTTGGTGTATATCAGTATTTCACATGAGCATGTCTATTGTAAAGGGGCGCATGCTTTGATGCCAATTTATAAAAAATAAATGGACTCTGCTCTATCATACTAGCCTACCTTCAAAGTCAAGTACGGGTACCTGTAGTTTTAAATGTATTGAAAATGAATACTTTGCTGCACTGAAATCTCAGGACATTTTATATCATATGACATATTGCATGTACGTTGATGTGTACTGTGTGTGTGAGACCAGTTCAGTAATTGTCCATCTAAGTTTTTAAAGACTGCCTTACCATTGTGTGTAAAGTACATATTTGTACATTTGGTTCTTATCACATATTTAATTCCCTTTGTCCGAATGGCCTTTTGCAACCTGTTTATAGCAGAGTAGCTGTCAGGATCTGCATTTCTGTTCCTTATTAAGTGATGGTCTTGTGTCTCCTGTCTTCTAGTGTGCTTGTTTACCTGTCTTGTCTCACCAGTCACCTACCCCATGATTATGGTTAATTTGCATCGCCAATCCTTGTGTTGATTGTACATTGAGTTCACCTGTGTCTAGTTAGGTCCCTGTCTATATATATCCCTCTTTGTCTGTAATCCTATGTTGGTGTGAGTTTGTGTTTGTTTGGATCCAGTTTATTTAAGAACTTTTTGAGTTGAACTGCTCTGTTGTCCTGTGATTGGGCCCTGTTTTACTCTCACCCTGACAGTATTCCTGCCCAAAGACCCAAAGCCGAACTATCTCCTTTGGCTGTGGGGGAATCCCCTTTGGATGAGCAGTATATGTTTCCTATGCGGGAGACAAGCTCATATATGGGTAAAGTCATATTATTTGGAATAAGCTCCTTTAATATCTTATCTTCGTATATACAAATACACCTGTATATGTGAATCAACAGATTATTGAGAGGAGTACGTTGGACTCCACAGAGCTTGAAAATAAACGGTACACTGGATAAGGTGTTTACATGCCTCAGTTACCTGGCAGAAACAAAATCCTTATTGACATAAGCTTGAGAAAAGAGGGATCGTATGACACAATGTGACAAAAATAAAATCAATTCATTTACAAACTTTCAAGAAGATGCCAGTTCCCACTTTAAGTTAACTGTGGTAGTATTTACAATGTCTGCCTAGGCATGGAAGACTTTCTTTCAGGTGGCATAGCTGAATGCATAGAGAGGCCGCCTGGGAAACGGAAAATCTTGGGTTCAATTCCCAGCCCAGGCAATGTGTCGAGGTGTCCCTGAGCAAGACACATAACCCCTGCTGAAAAATTAACTTCTCCTGTGGAATCAATAAGGTCTAATTGATTAGTACTGTATTCTACACAAAAAGTGGCATACCCCTATATGAGCATGGTTCAAAATCTGTCTCTTCTCAAGGAAAGGTTGATGCAATCATTCATTGTCAATGTCTGGACAACTTTTAGTTTCACATGGTCAGTGACAGTCAGCGTCTGTGGAGCGCACAGTGCTCACATATCATTTTATCATATTGATTTGTAAAAGGATCAAGCGGGGGTGCAGGCAGTTTATTAACCTCCAAGCTCACAACACATGCTGTGAGCTTATAGATCTGCAATTTCCACTATTTTTGAATCCATGTAAAAACTCAAACTCAACTAAAACATTTTTATTTGCCCAAAATATGGATACGAGGGATAATGTTGTTGAGGTCAATTTTGTATTAAATATAAATATCAAACACATCAGACGGTATACATTTCCCAAAAGGAAATGCATGCATTTAAGTCAGTCTGACCAGAAGCTAGGATAGAACATGTTTTATCCCTGGATTTCCCCCCCATCCCCCACAGCAAATCCAACCCTAGTGTTAACAGAGGGTGTTTTACTGAACGTGGGTGAATGGACGCTGAGCCCTGAAGGTGTCAGAGCTAGGCTTTAACCTTGGAGGTGGCCTGGCCGCTGACGGAGCCCGTTGCCACTGTGACACTTGGCCTCCGTTTTGTCAACAGAGCCTGTGCTATTCTCTGTGTTGTCACATCAACACACTTTGTTTCCTGTACAATACAGTGTGAAGAAACAGGTTTGAATGTCTTATCTCCTCAGGTTTCTGAGGGGGCTGTTTTGACGCTGTTGTCCCTGGGATTTTGTGTCACACAAGTCTACACAGTAACATCCTCTGTGTTAAAGGGTTAGTTCAGATTTTTTGAGTATTTTCTGTAGGAAATACTTACCATGAATGTAGTGGTTGCAAAGGTATTAATTGATTGCCCGAGTCCCGTGGTCAGAGTTATGGTCCGTTTCTGATAAATATGAAGTAGTTCCGGTAGATTAGTATATTTGGTGGGGGCCGCTCATTAAAAATAAATTAATTAAAAAAACTAGCGTCATTTGTATTGTTGAGCTATTTCTACCATATAGAGCAAGTTTCGTTCAATTTCGACCCCTCTGTCACATGGTACTATTTTTTGTGTCATATATTTTGTGTGTGAGTAGGCTGCCGCGGCGCAGTGATTCTGGACACAAACATTAGTACCATGTGACAGAGGGGTCGAAATTGAACGAAACTTGCTCTATATGGTAGAAATAGGTCAACAATACAAATGACGCTAGTTTTTTAAATTAATTTATTTTTAATGAGCAGCCCCCACCAAATCTACTAATCTACCGGAACTACTTCATATTTATCAGAAACGGACCATAACTCTGACCACGGGACTCGGGCAATCAATTGATACCTTTGCAACCTCTACATTCATGGTAAGTATTTCCTACAGAAAATACTCAAAAAATCTGAATTAACCCTTTAATAGGCTCTATGCACAGCAGCCATATTATCACTTCCTTCACAGTGGACTTACGGGTCCATTTGGTTCCATTTGTACACTCTCAGAGTTACACAGCCGTAAGGGGCCATTTGGAAGCCCATGAGGGTCCCTGGACCCCAACTTTAGACCCACTGGTGTAGCAGAGTGTTTCCAGTGAGCCAGTATGCACACTATCAGCACCCTGACTCTGTTTGACCAGAATGGAACGGAGCCTTCATTAGTATCATTGGCAACACCTGTGAATGTCTTCACACTATGGCTGCTGTGCATAGAGCCTATTTATCTATTTGTGTCTCAGAGAGTGACGAGTGTACAAACTTAACCATTATGGGTCCATTTGATTACATTTATACACTCAGAGTTCAATTAACACTGAGGGATTTTGCAGTCTATCTCTCTTTCAACTGACAAAGCTCCTCATTGCGGACACATTTCTCTGTGGTATTTATGCATGTACTATTATGGTTGTTTTCAGTGTGAGAGTGAGACTAGAGAAGGTCCCCGGCCCCACACCATGCTGGATGTTAGGAGGGTGGCTTTGGGACTTGAGAAACACTTTCCATAATGGAAAGGTGACAGATACCCAAAACAGAAACCATGTATCTACCAACAGGCGTGTGTCCGGTGACGGTCCCAGGGTCCCTATTCACCTGTTTCCTAGGCTGTGTGTTTTCCACTTCCTGTCGATTTGATCCAATGAAATCCAATGAAACTGGTCTGATTGGTCAAGACTGGTCAAAGTATGAAACATCCAATATGTGAGACAAAAATATGTCTAGGTACTTCTGTGGTCTACCGGCAGTGTGAATAGAAAATTTGGCACTAATCGGTCCACATGTTTATGAGATTATCTCCGGCAAATTGACAGCACGCCCGCACGCACACACACACACACACACACCAGCCCTCTTATAGGCGGCTTGCCCCGCTGCAGAGTCACAAAAGTTAATATTGCATTGTTTCTCCTTGTCTGGTCTCAGTCATAATGCCACTTAAAGGGATAGTTCACCCCCAAAATGACTTTTTTATATCGATTAGTCACCCCATGGAAACTTGAATTAATGGATATTTTTTTTGTTTTTGTCGTATTCCTAAAACCAATAATTTGATGATCGGCAGCGGTTCTGGTAGGAGACACAAAGTTGGAGTCTCTTTCCGGAACCGCTGCCTACCGGTCCGCTGGTCATCAAATCTTTGGCCTAGGAATGCGACAAAAAGCTCATTATCACATGACTCACAATATCATTTGTTCCTAGACAGAAGGAATAAGACACTGCAGCACCACAGAGTATTGAATGCCTTTTTTTTTATTTATAAGGTGCTGTATTACGACTAACGTTTTGATGCCAGGAGCATCTTCATCAGAGTCATGACTCTGATGAACTCTAGTTAGACGGAAATGGGTGTGGCCTATATGGAGAGTTACTCATAATCCAAGGAATCCAGGAAATGTTTTTGATTGTACAACCTATGGTTGAAGAGTTATCCACAAGGTTCCTAGGGCATGGTGGGCATCACTTCCTGTCGATTTGATCAAGTATGGGTGCATCCACACATAAGATACAAGTTGACGCTAGTTGTCGCAAGCCCTTGTTCCAGATCCGGCCATTTCTGGCCGTTACTCAAGGAAGAGCGGAACCTAGATATGCGCTTCAGACGCGCTTCGGGACGTTTTTTCCGTTTTTTTCCCCATAACATGGGAGTGGATGGAACGTCCGGTGATCTGCATCTTATGTGTGGATGCACCCTATCAGGGATCAAATCGACAGGAAGTGATGCCCACCATGCCCTAGCCTAGGAAACTTGTGGATAGGCCAAAAGGTAAAGTGGCCTGGTATAGTGCTACCATGAGGCTGATTTGAACATTTGGGGGTGGAGTCTCTTCCTTGGCCTATTGGTACAGTAGTGTGCATGCAAGTGCAAGGTGCAGTAGTGTGCAAGTTGATCGGTCCAGACAGACAGACAGACAGACAGACAGACAGACACTGGCCTGGCAGAGATGTTCAGCATTGAGGGGGTTTCCAGGTGGCGTTAATGTAATACTTTTCACCGCAGAGACATGAGCTCAATTACAGATGGGTTGGACACCGCAACTAACTGAACTAGCAACTCCTAGTGGTTGGTCAGGGGGAAGGAAGTCTCTCGAGCTGACGAGCCAGACTGTTGACTCACACAATTTTCTAATGCTTCCGTCATACAGCGGACGCCCCGTCTGCCCCCACTACTGTTTAGTCTTTGCATTCCATAGTCTACTACTCAGGACAACAGAGGAGGGGTAGGCAGAACACATGGGGAATTGGCAGTGACTTAATTGGGGCGAATATGGGAAAGAAATACAAATAAAAAGAGTGAAGATTTTGGTGGTCGCAGCTTAAGGTCACTGTGAGTGTGAACTCTTGTCCATCTAATTCTCATAAACATGATATCTCAGGAACGCCTGAATTTCATTACATCTGGCAGACTGGCACAAAATATGTAGAAGCTTACAACTTGTCACTTTGTGCCGTTCTGTGAGCTTGTACATCTGCTATTTTTGAATATTTTTGAAAAATGTCTGACTAATCTAAAAAGCGTTACATAAATCTTCTCTTCAGAGGGTCCCTGGTTCAAAAGCAATTCGGATGGGGGGTCCGCAGCCAAGTACATATCAATTTGGGGGTCCTTGACATGAAAAAGTTTGAGAACTACTGATTTAGTGGGCATTGGTAGAATCGGCCTCAGGTCTTTAGGATGAGCTGATTTGAATGTGTCAGTGAAAGTTCAAGGCCACTGTGACCTCACAAAACACGTTTCATACATGTCAATATACTGATAACTTAACATTTTGCCAAAAAGTACATTTTACACATTTTATTAAATTCTTTCAAAGTCTTCACTACACAGACATGCATAATAAACTGCAACTGGTTGGCGGAGGCATACAACCGCGATGCGGTATTTCTAGTTTTTTTCTTTTTCTTTCCCCAAATAGATCAGTCAAGCCGAACACCATTTGATGTGAAGCAGAGAGATGTTTTGCAGCCAGCTAATGCAACCCTGCCTTTAAAGTTCGCTCTGGGTGTAATACGTTGTAGCAATTGCGAAATGAATCAGACCGCTTTTTAGCACCTTTATGAAAACCTAAACAGAGGAATAAAATATTTGGATCCCCTCTGGGACGCCTGTATCTTTTCAAGTGTATAATTCAACAGTAAATATATTGATTTGTGACCTGTGTCTAATTCCCACTCCGACTGCCCGGACATGGAAAAAGAGCGCGGCCTGATGGCCTGTCATTCCACATGCGATGAGATTTAGTAATGCACAGGCCGGTCTCACATGAAAACAGCAGTGGTGTAAAAAAGCTAAGTACATTTACTCAAGTACTGTACTTAAGTATAATTTCAAGGAACTTTGACTTCAATTGAGTGTAACCATTTTTCAATACTTTATACTTGTGGGCCTACTTTTTACTCCACTACAATTATTTAACAGCTTAGTTACTTTGCAGATTTTAGATTGTTACTAATGAATCAAATCATTCAAATAAAATAGCAGCTCTACAAGTTCACAACGCGTCGCCATATGACCGCTTTTGAGCTATAGATCGCCTATTTTCGAACAGCCGAAGTATAGAATATCGCGTAAGTGGTTAATTATCAATAACTATTGTCAAATAACATGATATACGTACAGTATATGACTCTGAAACGGTCATTCTGTATAATGACGACTTTAACTTTAGCTTCTTTAACTATATTTTTAATGCAAACACTTTGTAAGATTTTGAATGCAGACAAAGTATTTTTTTACACTGTGGTATTGCTACTTTTACTTAAGTAGTCCGAGTACTTCTAACAAAATCGGAGTATTTCTTCCAACACTGGAAAACATAGAATAGAGAGGAGGCTGTTACTGAACTAATCCATACCATATCTGACAGAGCACACGTAGAGGCCTGGAACTCAGCACTCTCACAAACCCCAGGTGGCATTTTTGGTCTCGCTGAAGTTTCTGGATTTTTCTATTCCCTCCACAGAGCCCCCCCCCCCGACCCCGTCCTCCACAGAGCCCCCCCTGTCCCTCTCCCTTGTACTTTATCAAATTTGGGCTGATGTAGATTAAGACGGCTATTAAGAGATTGGCTATTAAATCCTTCCTGTCACAGTTTTCCCTGTGACATTGTTGCATCAAGATGTTACGAGGAAGAGAACAAAAGGGGGAGATGGGGGGTTGGGGGGGGGCTCAGGCGAAGGATGATGCGATGTCGTCAGTCGCGGGGGAGCTGAGTTATTACTGAAAGTCAGGAGAAGCTGTCAATGATACCTGTCTTGATGTTTGGGCCTGGGTAGAATACATTGAGCAGGTATAGGAGCCGGGGTCAGAAATGAAACCCGAGGCCTAAATGAAAAATAAAACCCCCTACATTTGACTCCACCTTTAAATTTTTTACAGGACTTTTCTTTTTTTTTTATTGAGCTACATGAAAGTGTTTTATGGGGAACCTGTATGACACAGGGGGATACCACCTCTGAAGTGGATTTGGACACTGGACTCATCCAATACATCACCTGTAAGTCTATCTGCGAAGGGACAGCGGACCATGCCTTTGATCAGAACGGACGCAGAGTTCGACGGTATACCTTCAGTTTCGGGGGGGGGGGGGGGGGGGCATATTCCATGGTACAGTGGGACACAAATCACGGTGTGTCACATGGTAGCTGTGAGTTAGCTAACCCTAGCCCTGTCGTATACACCGGTTGCTGTTATTATGGGGAGTAAAGGAATATACGGTACTGTAACATCTTCCATGTGTAATGTTCGCTATCTTTATGTCTCTATACCGGCAATGCTTGGATCTGCCAAGGCCTCGGGGATTAAGTTACAGATACTATAGGGAGGTTTCCTGTTAGTAAACATGAGAGGAATATGACCGCGCAGCTGCGGGGGGAAGCCTATGGGTGCGTTTGGAAATTACGCACCGGAGCACACTCGCCTATTAGTTTGTATTGGCCAGTGCGCTCACTGCCGCTCAGGGCTGTATTTTCGAACGCGCCTTTCCCCCACTGACCCCCAGGCATGCGCAGATTGCGCATTCTGCTCTGTGATGACGTCGCGCGGAAATCCGTCTATAGGTATTGAGAATCTGGAATAGAAGGGTTAAGCTATTCAAGCTTTCACCCCATGGTACCATGTATTTTGTATCACATTGTAACGTATTGCAGTCATTCAAGTGAGTCAAAAGTAGGCTACTACAGAAAAGCTGCATGACATTTCACATATTTAAAGGTGGTGTTATTGATATTTTTTTTTGGGGGGGGGGGGGGGGTAAGTATTATCTGGCTCTATATTCTGATGAAAACCCAGAGAGAGAACTCATACAGGATAGACAAGGGAAATTAGAAGTGATGCAACAAGAAAAACTTTCAGTTTTTCCAATGTATTTTCTGTTTATTAATGAGCTGGAAAGATGAGGAAACCGAAACCCCTGTTACGGAACAGACACTCTATAGCAATGATTACTATCAGAATATGGAGCTTTAACCTTCTGAACAAAAAAACTATTCATAATGTTTTTAACAAGGAAATATCACACCACCTTTAATTACTTTAAGCACACTCGATTTAGATCCATTTTAAAAAGTGAACACATCTATTAGTGTGCATTTTTCCTCTGCACAATTCTGGCCTAACCTCACACGTCCACAAATACGACATCTCAACAGTTTCACAAAAATAATCACCACTGAATTGGTATGGAATATGAAACAATGAAACTGGAGCTTTTGCTTCCTGGCAACAAGCCGGACATTTAACAGGGGGTTTGATGTGGTCTCCAATAGGATTTATGCAGGACTCATTATAGAGAATCAATGAGGCCTAAAATATTCTCACCTGTAGCAAGAGAGGTCCCGGTGGCTTGCGGTCAGAGTCATTTTCCTGTGAGTACAAGAAACCAGGCCTTACCTTTTCTTTCACCCCTGTGAAAATGAACAACGGATGTACGTAGATGAAAGAAAGCAGGGTCCCTCTTGGAACTCACAGGAAAAGGAGAACGACGTGTAGGTGTAATTTTACCCCAGGTGAGTTGGGGGATGAACATCAACTTTACGCTCTTATGCTCTAAAATACAGTATCGTACATTTTGCGTATCTCGTCGAGCCGTAAAGAACCCCACCTGTAGGAAATTTATCAAGCGGGCCTTTGGAAGATGGCAGGAGGTCCTCTCACATGTGCTACTCAGCTGCTTGCCTTCGGCATGGCTCAGGGGACGCGGCGTTTCAGAGGAAAAGCTGCACACGTTACAATAATGGATGGCAAGATTTACACCCCTGCTCCGAAACCCCTTCTGCAGGCCACATATACTAGGAGGTGATTATTGCTCCCGACACAAGGGCACATTTTACATTCAATACTTTGAATGGCGTATATCTGTGATAATAATCATTCTTGAAACTTAAACTAGAGCCCCCATATACCCTGGTAGTTATTCTCAGAAGCAGGCCTCTCTATCCGGCGTCACAAATAGTGTGTTGAGCGTAAGAAAAGGGGGGGAAAAAAAACACACATCTTGTGAAATATACCTAAAAGGGAAAGCTATTTGCTTTCTCAGTGCTCAGTGTTGACAGGCAAAGTCTCCACTCCTACCTCTGGACCGGGTGCTAACAGACCTCCACCACAACCAGGCTATTATTGGGCCCTATAGCACCTCGAGTTTTCCTTGTGCATTCTAAAAAATATGGAATCATTTGATCACACGTATCAAATATACCCATCCACATATGCAGAGCATCATTATATTGTACGTGTATGTATGGAGACACACACACCCACACAAGAAAAAGTCAGACAAGGAAGGGAGTGTCACTGGATAAGGCAGTGTTTCTCAAACTTTTTCATGTCAAGGACCCCCAAAATGATATGTATTTGGCCGCGGACCCCCATCTCAAATATTTTGTTCCCCCAGAAGCAAAGATTTAAGTTACAAATGTTCGCTTAAAAATATATATATATTCAAAGGTTTGCACAAATTGTCACAGGTTTTTCAAAAATAGCAGATCTACAAGCTCATAGCCAAAGTATAAAAGGTTAAAATGATTGTGATGCTATACTAACACATTTTCCTGGGGACCCCCTGGAACCCTCCCAAGGACCCCTGGGGGTCCCCAGACCCCACTTTGAGAACCAATGGTATAAGGGAAACATTTTCGAGGCTTGATGATAGCTGCTTACAAAGAGGCAAAAATGTCACAACTGAATATCTCACACGATGACATTGTGCTATAGGGATGACATCTTGTGTACTCTGCATGTTTTGTAAAACAACTTTGTTGAAAATGTCCTCTGAGAGCTTTTGTTTCTCACTTGTTTGATAATATATCCAGTGGGGATGTAAATAATGCAACGGGCCAGGAGGAAGTGGGCTCCATCGGTATTGACTGGTATTGGTGGGGTTGAAAACTTGAGCGACAGACTGATTATTCAGACCACCGACTCACCAGCTTCATCATCTAATCTGCAACAAGACACTGCTCCCCACCTTCACCTTCACTCTTGCACCTTTTCAGTACTTGGGCCCTTGTGCCCCCTATCCAATATCCAGGTCTCTTACCCAGGGTTGCCAGATATGCTTATTATAATTTCCCCGCAAGATTTTATTTGAAAATATTTTCAAATAGCTGATGTATATGTTAAAGTGCTCATGTGGCCCATAGTAGCTTCTTTTGGGCTGGTTTTCCTAGACCTGGTTGCTTGTTTCTCTCACATAATCTGGCAACACTGCTCTTACCCCCCACACCCAATTAAAATGTGAACTTAGTTTTTATTCTCTCCACCAGGCTGAAAGGCATGGCGAGAGAGTACGTTTTGCACCCTGTCCGTCCTTGCGTCAGTCCGTGTGTGAACAGCTAATCTCCGGCACCGTTGGCCCGCTCGCTGCGAAACTGAAACTGTGCACACACACTCCCTGGCAGGGGCGTCGTTAAGCGGGGGCTTCGGTGGCTATTTTTTTTTTTTTAATTATATATCTATAACCCTAACCTAACCCTACCCCTAACCCTAAAACCCGAAATAAAGTAACAAAAAACGGGGAAAAGGTACCCAAATGCGCGAAAAAAATCGCGGGGGCGGGCGGGGCACATGCGGTTGTTGCCATGTGGTCGTTGCCTGGGGGGCTAAGCCCCCAACTTAGTAGAGACCTAGCAATGCGTCTGCTCCCTGGATGCCAATTCAGAACCTCTGCCCTAAATTCTTCGCATGGGTCTGTTATAGCGCCACCAGGAGGCCAATTTGTGCAAAACCTTTTTTTATATTACTCCTACAGATTTTATCCAAACATCAGGCAAATCGGTACACAGTATTTCTATAGTCATGTGATCAACACGGATCTGTTCGATTTTCCATCCAGCCATGATACTGACATGATACTGGCCATGATACTGACCAGTATACTGACATGATACTGTCCATTATACTGTCATGATACTGGCCATGATACTGACCAGTATACTGACATGATACTGTCCATTATACTGTCATGATACTGGCCATGATACTGACCAGTATACTGACATGATACTGTCCATTATACTGTCATGATACTGGCCATGATACTGACCAGTATACTGTCATGATACTGAACATTATACTGACCATAATACTGATATGATACTGGCCATGATATGGAAACACAATGACCAGTGCCCTATAGACACAATGGCTAGTACCATGGAGACACACAATGACAAGTACCATGACATCATGTCACACAGTGCTGTGAGACGGGCCTGATGTGACACGGCCTGACAGCCCTGATAGCCCTCTCACAGAAGTTTAAACTAGGCTTTAGTAGCCTTTCCAGGCATGCTTCCTCCTGTACAAACCCCACTCAACACTTACAAATCTAGCCAATACAATGTGGTTACAATTGTGGCTACATATTTGTTGTGTATTGATCATGTATTTCAGATGTTTTTCAAATGCCATTAATGGTTCATTTAAAACAAATCTGGATGTACCAGACTATATGTTTTTTATATGACCTTTTGTGTCCTGGAACTTTTTTTCTTCTTCTTCCAAACTAGAGTGTATGATTGTGTCAGATCATACCTATGAAATATTATGTGGAATCTTTTCAGATACTTTATCGCTTTTGGACAAAGCACTTTATCACTGTTGGACAAAACACTGTCTCCCATTTTCAAAAGGGTTGACATATAGCTTGTATCCAACTGAGCTTTATTTCTGCAGTCAAACATAGCTTGAATACATATATTTTTTCATATTTTCTTTCAGTGCAAGCTCCTTGGCACACCCTTCCCATTTTTCATAAACAGCTCTTCTTTTCATATACTGTATAGTTCCGAGGGTTCATCTTGCTGTTACACGTTAAAACTTCTAAATCACTCAGACATTGACGGAATCACCATGAAACTCAAAGATACACCCGCATGCAGCAGCACATACATACCACAATACACCATAATGTTAGATAGTCACGGAAAGCCTTTTTTTTTGGCAGAGAAAGAAATACAGTATAAAATGTCATGGTGAAAAAAATCGTTTTGCTCATCACAGCTGCGACAAACCCGGAAGTCGTAGCTTGGAGCGTATAGCAATCAGCCACTTGTCGACTCTGGAGAGGACAGCACCAGCTTACAGCCACCTGAGAAGTCCCTGGCCTGTCCACAAGGATTGATGGGAAAGCCAGACATCATGTGTACTCTTTTTACTATGGGCTGCTCCTCTGTTTTCTCGCTGGAAAAACCTCACATCCATGAAACACACGTTTGCCTTTCAGCTGCCCGGGCGAACAGGAAGGGGGCTATATAGGCTATAGCATGACATGTGTAAGTAGATCTAGCAGCATTTGAAGTTTTAAAAGCTTCTGCCTGAAAGATTTAGTATTAAGAGGGGGAACTGTATACGACACCCTTGCAGGACCCCTTATAAATTGGAATCAATTTTTCAAAGGGAAATCATAAAAACCCTTTCCCTTTCCCCCCCCCTCTCGCAGTGCCATGCTGATGGCTCCATTTAAAGTGGGCCTATCCACATTCTTTTACCATTACTGCTAAGTATCTGCAACGGGCCTTACCTTCGGCAACAAAGGGCTGGAGTTGAGGTCATTCATTTTAACGGTCCAATTTGAGACATTTTTTATATATATATTTTTTTTTTTCAGATCACATTAGGACATGTTGTGGTATTGTTTGGGGGGGGGGAAAAGGTTAAAGAATAATACTGGGCCGCAGAGAACGACAAAGCCATCCACTTCCTCCAAATTGAGTGAGCTGATGAGAAAAGCAAAGTGCGTGTAACAGCTTGGACGGATCCTAAAAGGCCCCATATGTTTTAAGAGGACGGTTAAGCGGTTCTGGTCCCGTCACGCTTGACTTGGGGAGCTTGTAACAACGGGGACTCTCCGGAGGTATTGGTGACGCAAGTGACCGCCTGTCATATGGAGACTCTGGCTCTCTCTCTCTCTCTCTCTCTCTCGGCCATCGCCCCTTTTATCGAGAACTACAAAAGCTCTTCGAATAGTAGCATAATAACGTTTATCACTCCGGTTTATTGTTTCACTGTAGCTTGTTGAGAAAATGTCACTCTTTGAACAAAAACCTCAAACGACGGGGAGTTTCTGGAAGACATTATGCCTCTTTCTGATTGGCCGCCGCAAATAGGATCTTTTTAGATGCCGGCTGAAACGATTTGTTACAACGTGGAGACTTCCTGTCCCTCGCTGACGCGCCGTCCTGCAACAAGAAGGTCACAGGTTTGATTCTCATCTTCCGAGGTTCACTCAGCCGTACTCCCTCCCATCTGGTGAAATCCCAGCGAGGCTGCCATTCCGTTCACTGCAACAGTTCCTCTTTGATGGCACTGATAATCTATTGACCTATTTACTTTGTTATATGTCAAGTAGCAAAAATAGCTGATCTACTATACAAGCTTGTAGATCTGCTATTTTTGCCGAATCCTCACCTATCGGGCCATCCCATAGGGATGCTCGAGTTCAGGTAAATCATTTTGTGAATAAATAAGGCTAAGGGTTTGTGATAAACAAATTACGGTATCCAATCGCGTGGGCCTCGTTTTGGATAGCCTCAGGCAACCGCGAATGCCCGTGTGATAATGTATTTTTAGAGGGATAACGCAAAGAACCACATTCCTAATTACACTGGAGGCAGAGAGGAGAGAGAGCTGTGGAGGACTGTGTATTTCACACACACACCATACTTCACTGAGACGCTCTCTTTCTATCCCCGGCGGCCGGCCGCTCCCCTCCCTCGTCCCTTCCCACAGGATTGTAACAAATAAACGAGGCGCGAGGTGGGCTTTGCCCTCTGTAAAGAAAGTTAGTGGCATCACTTGATAGCACGGTGGCAGGGTGGTCTCCTGTGAGCCAAGTCCTCATAAACACATGGACCCCACCCCCCCCCCCCCCCCACACACACACACACCCTCCCGTCGCCTTAAAGCTCCAATCTGTGGGCCTGGACGTGGCGTGGGTCTCTCGCAGCTTGACGATGACCCGCCCAGCTGTCACTCAGGGGGCTCAACGCACACACCGAGCTCTGACACGGTGGACCCAGGGAGCACCAGGCAGCACCGTATGCCAGAGCTGTGAAGGGTATGATAGATGACCGCGCCCCCTTATAGTCATCAAGTTGAATTCACATTTGCTAGCAAACTGGCCAAATACTTTAGTACACATGTTCGGACCATTTTGAATGGGTTTGTTTCCCCCCGTCTTTAGTGACAAAAGGAGGCGGTTCTTCCTCATCAAAACGAACGTATATCCCTGCGTGTGCAATGTGTATGAAAATCATCACTGCCCCCCGGCGACGCCTTCACCCTCGCTCCTCCAAAAGGCCAGCCTCCACTCCAGCAGAGCCAAACATGCATGTCTACAAGCACCACAGAGATGAGCTAAGATCTAAGGGGAGGTGGTGTTTGTGTGTCTGTGTGTGTGTGTGTGTGTGTGAGAGAGAGAGAGTCGGGGGATGAATAGGGGTTATCCAGGATTCCTCCCTTCCCTCTAACACAAATACTTTCTAGGGGGACACCCTGGTGGGACCAGCAGGGGCCCTTGACAGTCAAATCATCCGCTGAAGCCAGCAGTCCAGGCCCCTCACAAGCTGGGCAAAGAGATGAACTAATCGCAACCAGACATTCCCCGCCTCTCTCTCTCTTTCCCCATCTCCCTTGCTCTCTCTCTCTCTCTCTCTCTCTCTCTCTCTCTCTCTCTCTCTCTCCCCTACCTCCCTCCCTCCCTTCTTTCATTGTCTTGCTCCCACTTGCTCTCTGTGTCTCATCCTCTCTGCTCTCTCTATCAGCTCTGTCATGTCCTCAGATCTCCCTCTGTCCTTCTCTGTTTGATCCTCTCCCTCGCTCGCTACATTCATGAAAACTTCCCCAGCCAGGTGGACGTCCTAGTTCATTTCCAAGTCCTTAATTGCACCTGACCTGAATTAGGCCCTTCCTCTTGTCAAGAGGATTGAGTGTTATGGGATGTATAGACGTGCCATGTTGAGCCACTGCGACAAGTTTTGAGCTCGAAGATCGGCTGTTTTCGGCAAAGAGATTATAGAGGGGAAAGAAAGTAGGGGACCTAGTCAGTGTTGCCAGATTCTGCGAGAGAAACGAGCAACCAGGACTAGGAAAACCAGCCCAAAAGAAGCTACTATGGGCCACATTTAACGCACTTTAACATATACATCACCTATTTTCAAAAAAAATCTTGTGGGGAAATTATAATACGCATATCTGGCAACCCTGGACCTAGTATAGACTCCTGGGGGACACCTGTCAACGAAGTATAGGGGTGTAAGTGGATATGCGTTTTACTTTTTCATCGTTAAATCTTCTCTCACTGATTTACAGTATGTTTCTTTGTTACCGTACTGGCATCGTATCATTTTTGTGTATATCAGATGTTACATGAAACTAATTTGCAGAAAATCACAGATGTTGTTTCTCAGACGTCTCAGTACGGCATCGTTCAATTTGTCTTAATGCCGTTTTGTAACAAGAAAATGGCCTTTATTGTTTCGTGACCTGTGGAGAGCATTGTCCCACGGGATATCTTACATTGTTTGAAACCCGAGGTCATCTGAAAGCTCGCTGACGTCTCTAAACCTCCCCCGAACACGCTGTCGTCTAGGCTTACAAATTCTCGAGCAGCCATAAGTCCACATAGGCCCACCAAGGTAATCCACAAGGAGACAAATGGGAGTGTGCCTGAAATGGAGAGGGTTAGTCTCAAACCTCATCAGCCGGGCTGAGTCTCGGCATACACACAAATATATACGCATATACACAGTGTACATACAGGCGAGTGTGTGTAGTGTACACAACACACAACACAACCAAGTGCAAGCGTACATGCTCCTAACCTGCACTCATGGCTGTAAACGAGAGACGAGCTACGCATCAGATTGGTCATTGGATATCTGCACTAGGATTAGTTCAGCTTGGGATATGTATATTAATAAGGAGATGTTAAGATCAGTGCATTGACTGTGCACTGTATGTAAAACGTGTGCATTTAATGCATTCAATTTTGCAGTGCATGTGTGTATTCCCCTATCTACTGTGTGTGTGTGTGTGTGTGTGTGTGTGTGTGTGTGTGTGTGTGTGCAAAACAAAGTTTCAAAAATAGTGATGAGAATAGTCATATATGTATATGTATATATGTATATTTATGATATATATATATTTATGTATATATATGTGTATATGTATATATATATATATATATATATACACACACACACACACACACACACACACACACACACACACACACACACACACACACACACACACACACACACATAGAGTATATAAATTGGGCTTAACCCTAGAGGTTTTCTTTACCCACTGCTCTCCCTCTGAGCTGTGTGTGTGTGTGTGTGTGTGTGTTCCCCTGGTGGGTGTTTCTCGTGTCCACAGGCTCTGCTGGAGAGGGGAAGATGCCCTCCTCTCTCACTCGGTCAGCAACCTTCCTGGAGATGTGATACATTGTAGCTCCTCCAGACAGCTACCTCCACCCATGATCCCAGCTGGGACAGGTTCAGGGGTTTGGTGACCCCAGCCAGGCCAGGCCAGGCCAGGCCAGGCCATGACTAGTCAAGCAGAGTCCCCTGCGTAAACAATGGTGACTGGCTACATGCAGGCGAGACAGGCCACTGAATCACTCAAGGGCCGGGTGTTGGGCGGAAGCAGGCCACAAATCACTGCCAATTGCCATGATTCCTTTTGCGGAGGTTAAGTAGGGTCGTAAAAAGAATTTGCTTGCTAAACATCCAACTGGACAGTGAAAACATTAGTGGCATTTTCTTTACATTGCCTATCAATATAACACATTTTACCCACAAGCATTTCATAAGGCTTATACCTCAAGCGTGGAGCCAGAGTCAAACTTCTGGAAAATTAGCGTGCCGATTTTCCATGATAAAGAGTTGTAGCTTTTCTCCAAAGGTTTGATCATGATTTCTTTCTCTTTTCTTTTTAAATGTTGCTTTTACATTCACAACAACACATGCATATGATTTATTCAATTATTTTTCTTGCCTTATGCTTAACTTTGTTTGACAAGATATAAAATTATGACAAAATTAACAACACAACTGAAAAACTCTTAAGAACCTGCTAATAAAAAATACATTAAATGTAGCAATGTATTGCTGTATGTAGTACATAAGCACCAAATATTCTGCACTGAAACCGGAAATGTAGGAGCTATGTTAATATGTAAATTTATGTGAATGTAAATACATATATTGTATGTGCTTACATTTAATTGAATTCATAATACCCTCTCAAACATTTTTAGCTTGAGGCCAAAAAGAGAAACTTGATTTCTCACCAAATCAATCAATCATTCTGAGCCTGCCGTTGGTCTGGCATGTTTAGCCAAAAATGGCATCTGGAGAAAAGATTGATTAATGAGCTAAATTCAAAGTCTGTGACTTATTAACTGTGCAGTGATGTTTAGTCAACACTGGCTCAGTTATTCAGATATGTTCTGTAACATTTTAATTCATTCAGAGATAAAGCAAACGCATACAAAGTCTATGTTTATGTATACTGTAACAGGCCTATATGGCCAAAGCTGTGAGAGTGATATAGACATAGATCACCTAAAATAAAGTATACAGGCACAGTGATTGCTGAATGCATATGAAATAGGTTTAAAACATGCAGCCTATAGCTACAGGGGCTGCTGGACCTCTAGATAGAAGATACATTTTGGTCTGACACATATGTCCCGCAACCCCACATAAAAGAAAGGTGCAAGTCAATGTGCATGACCTTGCATAAACACTTGCTGTAAAAGTTAACGCAGAGGATTTGAAGTGCTTTAGCTCCTTGATGTGGGCTCGCTGATGACCTGCCCAGATCTGATCCTTTCTGAGAGGCCAGCTGCCTCATATAGCCCGATCTATGCTTCCTCGTACGACAGTCCTGTGAGCCGGAAAAAGCCGATCTGCAAGCTCACAACGATTCGCACCCGCAACGCGTTGTGAGCTGGTAGTTCGGCTATTTTCCGCTCGCGGCACTGTTGTACGACATAGCATAACTCAAGCATATGGCTAAATGGGGCGGCTACTTCAAATCATCAGCCCGGCAAGTATGATGCAGCTATTTCCGTGCAAAGGGGGCTACAATAGTGAGAGGAATGCCTGCGAAGCCATAAAAGCCAGAGGGATCTGGAATCTAGATTGGAACATATATAAAGGAGTGCATTAATCGCTGCTGGAGGTTCTCGTTCGGCATCCTGGAAGTCTCTTTTCCGCAGGGCAATGGCCATTGCCGACCTCTCTGTCTGTCTGAGAGTGTAGGTTTAACAAGTGTTCTCCACCCCCCCATTGGCTATATGAAGAGACTATAGGGTGGGGAGAGATGGGATGGGAGGAAAATCTGTAAAGGATGTAGGGTGATGTGATCTACTGAACTAATCTTGTTCTCGGATACACAAGCCCCAAAGCTTGGAATAAATCAGTAGAGAGAAGCCGCCCTACCGTCTCTCTTTCTGACTCGTTTTTTGTTCTTTCCTTCTTTTTTTTCATTCTTCTTTTTTCTCTCCAAGATCCCACATGTGCTCAATATATCACTTAGAGTGTATCACCTTCTCCCTTTGTTTATCATCTCCTAGGATAGCCATGTGGAATCCTCATCTTCTCCCCTTTTCCCTCGTCTCCAGGATTTCCAAACGTATTTTACAAGCGACCAGTTACTGAGCCTAATGGTTTGCAGCAGCGGAGCTGGTAGCGCACATGATATCTCGAATGTAACAATCAAAGAGGCATGCAAGATTTTGGTATTTCCGCTGGCTTACAGATGTGCAACGGATTCCAGGTCCAGAGGCAGTAATCTCAGTTAAGGACATGGAAAAACACCCCTCCACTTCAAACGGGCCAACATCTTATAGCCATGTGTCACTAGGTCATACACAAACACTAGAAGGCAACAGCGGTCGGCATCAATGACAAAGTGTTTATAGTGCATCCCTTAACTTCACTAGCTTCAGTTGTCTACTGTGGAATGTCATATAAAGAACAAGAAGAAATGAAAACCAAGTGTTCATGTGTCCATTAATAATAATCAAATACATACGCATGCGCCATATTGTTGACATATCTCTTTAAGTAGTGTGGTGGGCCAGCAGCACCTGCTAGGATTTCAGCCAACTCCCTCCCCACACGGTCGGGGAATCCCAGTGGGGCTAACATTTAGTTCACCGAGGCAGTTCTTTGTTGACAGTAGTGTTAATCTATTATGTTAAAGTGTTGGTCAAACGCTATTTTCTCATTGTCTTAATTGTTGTCTCGTTGTTAATAAATAAGGCTACAGTTATGTGGTAAAAACGATGATCAACTGGGCATTCATCATTGCTCTCATTATTCAAATGCCACGGGCATAGCTGCATCAGCTCTTGTCTATGGCTCGAACCTTGATACCCCGGCCCCTGGCCCTTGACAAAAGCTCAGGTAATCTCTCTATCTCTCTCTCTCTCTTTCTCTCTCTACTGTATATACATGGATATATTTGTTCATGTATATATAGTCTAGTCCTCTCCCTTGATCCTACACTATTAAATGCTTTACATTGAATTACAACCTTGCCGAAGTGACAGGACAGAGCTGGCGCTGACAGAAGGTTTTCATTAACCCATTAAATAAGGTGTGTGTACATTTCCCAAGAAAGACAAGAAGGACTTATCTCACCTGTGCCACGGGGGACCAATGGAGATCTGAGAAATGGAGAAGAGGAATCACTGTAGTGTTGGGGGAAAGAATCACTACATCATTTCTGTCAGCCAATCAAGCAGCTCCAGGGGAGCGGAGGCAGGGGGTTGGCATGGTTTCAGATGCACGCTCCAGCATGGAACACTCGGGAGGCCCCGCGTATTTTCCAGGGTCAGTTTGACTCACTGCCAGGCCTGATAGATAGATGTGCTTCATGGTTCCAATCTCCTGTCTACATAAAGTAATCTCTCAGACATCTCCTCAGCACTTCTTCAAAACCTAAATAAGTTATACGTCACTGCTGGGAGAAACACAGTTTTTATTCTGGCATGCGCACTTTTTTTTGTCCGTCCAATGATAGCAAAAACAGTCGCTCTAATAACCAGTAGAGGCAAGCAACTGAGGATTGAACGCATCAGAAATGGAGTTTCTAAAAGAATCATCCCAGGTGCACGTTTGATTTATTTTAAAAGAGAAAAATATGGAGCGCCGAAGATGAAAACGTAATGCCACAGTCTGGAAAGTAAGTAAGATTCCAGGGCAATTCTTCTCTGTCTCTGGAATCATTTTAATGTCATCCCTCCCGTGTAATTAACTCTGGAGTGATGATGACATAATCATTTGTGAAACCACTGTGACCTACCGATCCGTAACATTCAGAAGTTTTTTTATTTAGTTATAACTTAATGTAAAGCAAGTGCATCCATGTCCTGTCAATGTTATTTATTTTAAGTATTTCAATGTTGATTTGCCCTCACATTTATTATAGTATTTGTTTACGGTAGCCACATTGACATGAAATAGTAGGGGCAAACACCTGTGTTACCAATGATACTAATTAAGGTTCCATTCCATTTACCATAGCAGAGCCTTTTCAGTGAGCCAGCATGCATGCAAAATAAGGGCACCCTGACTCTGTTTGACCTGAACCATCTAGTCATCCTTCATTGGAAAGCACTGTCGGTCAACTGCTGTTGTTTTGCTATATAAATAAAGATGACTTGACTTAACCCATTAAGACCTGAGGCCGAATATACAAATTCCTTTTAAATCAGTAGTTCTCACACTTTCAAGATTTTTCAAAAATGTTGAAAAATAGCAGATGTACAAGCTCGCAGCGGGGCACGAAGTGACGCGCTGTGAGCTTGTATATCTGCTATTTTTGAATAGCAGTATAAATAATATAAAGTATAAAATCTAAAATGACAGATGCTTTCCCGGGTTTTAATTGGTTAAATGCAATGGACCCTTAATTAGTATAATTGGTAACACGTGTTTACCCTGTTATATCATGTCAAAATGGCGTCTGTGAAAAAGGTATAAAGAACTTTGAGTGCAACAAGTTGGCACCTTTGGGAGGCATTAAAGCTATTCTTTTGAGAGGAGAGCGAGTATACAGTAAGAAAAGTACCCTATACAAACATAGCAAGATAGGCTAGAAGGAGAGCGAGAGAAGACAGTTGGGATCATATTTACTCTTTGGCAAAATATGCAGTGCTAATGGAAGCAGGAAACGCATATTACTTCTAATGCTTCACATGCAAATGGTTTTTTAGTCTCCCACCATCTTGTGTTACACAATGCTCGAAAGACAAAAGCCAAGCCCGTCTCATATTTCTGACCCCAGCAAACCCTCGCTTGCACGAGTCCAGCTTTTCTTCTGGGTGAATGGGAATTTGCAGGCGGTGAAGTTTGTCTGTGATTGGTTAATGCCACAGCATATTGCTCCCAAGGGGAGAATTTAGCCCTGACTTTATTGAGATGGAGTGAGCCATTCGATGCTCTCGCGAGACCTGCGACAGTGCTTTGAACAGACACAGTACACATTTTGTTTTGCAGCACACATTGTCTTGTTGAGGGCTAAACAGAAGCCGATGCTGTGCCGTGAGGAGAGGTGCCTTGAAGGGACTTTCCATGAATTTGGCTACTTTCCAGCTGATTTCCACAAGGCCAGCATTGCTTGTTACAATGGAAAAAAAAGGGGAAGCTGTGTTGGTACATTAAACAGCATGTGTCATATTTGATGAGACCACTATGGCTAGCTGGTTGTGTAAGAACAGACGTTATGTTTTGCTTGACTGTGGAGTTTACCTCCAAAACAGCCTTTAAATTAAGCAAAGGAAATAGAAAGCAATTTGAAATAGATAAATCCTTCATTGTATTGCCGAAGACGGCTGATGAAGAGTCTTTTGCAAATCATTGTTGCAGAGATTATTTGTTTGCCCATACATGAAAGTATTTTAAAACATTGAATTAAATACATATATTAATACATGATAAATTCATATAATTAAAAAGTATGATAAAATAAGTGAAATGATAAAATTCTCTTTCATGTTGAGTTAAGACATATTTTATAATATACTTAAAATATTGAATATAAAATCAGAATACATTTGTTTTAAATAATTCATTCAATCAATTCTGGCCTAGGTTTCAAGCGTGAGTGGGGGCCTCTTATCCAGTCTGTCATCACGACACAGAACTAATGGTTTTCTCTGTCAGAGTGTTTCTTTTCCATATTCTGTGCTCTCCGCAGTCTCCTGGGGGGTCAAGAACTTTATTGGTAAGTAAAGGGCTGTTCAGTACGGAAAATAACTTTATCATTGAATGTTTCCCTTTTGGAGTCAGCTCACAGCATAACTAATGGGCGTCCTTGTCCATCTGGGGAATGACTGGTGAGGCTATGGAGCAGCTGCCTCCCAAACAACAAGATGAGAGAAAGTAGAACGGAAAACAAAGCACAGAGATGTGTTTAGGAAGACACCTTGGAAAAAGGAGAAGGGGAGGGGGAGCAGTGACTCACCTCCTCCCCTCAGATGTATTTCCCACTTAAGTAAAATAGCAATACCACTATAAAAACACTTTGTTATATTGAAAGTCATGTATACAAAATATTACTTGAGAAAAAGTACAAAAGTATTGTCATAAAAATATATACTTAAAGTACTCAAAAATGTCAAAACTATATTTTCAGGGCGTTCAATTCTAGTCCTATATTGCGCTGATCAGAGCAATGGTCACTGTGTTATGGCCATTTAAAGTGTACAAAACTGCTGAAACACCGCTGTACTCGGGGCACTCGGGTGGTGCAGTGGTAAAGTGTCTGCCCACCACCATGGAGTCTGGAGGTTCGAATCCACGGCGGTGAATGCAGCTTTGTCGAGAGTCTATACGAACACAATTGGCCCGTGTTTGAGGGAGGGAAGCCGGGCGAGGAGGGTGATATATGTAACTGCACGTGCTCCTACGGGCTGGGACGGCACCTGTCAGCAGGGAATGTTGGGCGGGAGGAGTAGGACAAAGGTTCTACGTCCTCCTGGTGGGGGCTCCTCACTGGCAGGTGAGCCAGTAGGATACAACAGTGGTGACAACACAGAAATGTAAGTGGGGAGGAGTTAATTGCCATTACTTGTTGAGGGCAGACACTCACGAATAAAAATGGAGAAGTTGTCAAAAAACACATTTATTTTGAATGATTATTGTGACATATATACTACTGAAACATTAAATCAAAAATAACTTTTTGATATAATCTTTGAAAAGGTTACGCGGTACGACCTTTGAATTGTAACTCAGTGCATAATGCATTATCACCATGGCAACTCCCCCTGAGCCAAAGCTCTAATTCAGAAAAGCTGATCCGCGTTTGAGCGCTACAAAGTAGCTCCAGTTTGCTTGCAGTGGCTAAATGATTAGGCACATGCTGAAATCATTCCTGTTGACTTCCACTGTGTGGTGGACTTGTATCAAAGAGATGCTGACAGTCCTCATATAACTTAATCCTTCGCAGGAGGAAATAAAACAACTGTGCAGTTTGAGAGCGCACAGTGGAGTGGAGAGACTTAACCTGGCCAAGTGTAACTGAGAAGGCCATGTCTGGTAACCCCAGGTGCATGCGAGGTGTTAAATGATGTGAGGAAATAAGCAATAACTGGGGAGCGGGCGCACACTTTTCAAAAGCAATGTCAAGGTCAATAAGTTTGTCTGGCGGTGGCAGTAGCCAGCTGTAAGTACCAGGGAGCTTGGATTCTGTGGTCAGACTTTCAGTCCTATGTGAACATGTGGAAAGAAGCCTGGTGCACTTTCTCCCTCAGATGCGGCTCAGCAGCCTAAGGGTCTTCTCTAGACCAATGGTTTTCAAACCTTTTGTGCCCAAGGCACACCAAAGGGCAAGTCAACTCTCAAGGCACACTTATATGTTATCATCCTAACTGCCACACTGCTACTATTACATCACTTTAATAACTTAAGGCACTGAACTCAGGGAAATGAAAAACTGCTGCAATATGGCCTGCACTGTTTATCTATTGTGTGTGTGTGTGTGCGTGTGTGTGTGTGTGTGCGTGCGTGCGTGAGTGTGCGCGTGCGTTCGTGCGCCTAAAAGGTTAGTACACCGAAGTAGTTGAAAAGAGCTTCATACAACTCCAGACGAAATCTATAGCCCCCGACAGAGGCAGGTCTCTATAATGACAATATCGATCAATATCTGTAGTTTGTAAAGAAGATGTATGTGTGATATGTGGTGTATGTGATTCATTCACAACATATTCAAAGCACATTCATTCAGTCATCTGTGTGTCCGGCATAGGTTTGAATAAAATGTATTACTTTAACATTATTCATTCACATATTCGCCAAGACATTTATCATAATATGAGCCAATAATATTAACAGAAGTCATGACAGTTCTCCCCATGTCAACTTGACGAGAACCTATTCTTCCCAAGGATGCAAGTCTGTTCTTTGCATTGTGACACTGAGAAATGGCCCTCGTAATCTCCGCTTTGGAGTTCTAGCTCTGCTAGATATTCCGTGATTCAGAATACAGCCCCGCAGATATCGGGCATCAGCTGACCGTCAGCTATATCTTTGCAGTGTGTTCTAGTGCAACTTTTGCCGGAGATATGAGATGACGCGAAGTGATCGTAGCAGTCGCTGTTAGTTCTTAACTAACTTGGTGTGTCATGGCCCATAGCAGGGCTTAGACTCTTGTTTTCAGTATGTTCACAATACTTTTGATGGTAGAGTTGTTTTTGATTCACTAAATACAAATATTCAGCATGAGCCTTATTTACATAATTGTGGTTGCAGGTGTTTTACCACTTAAGCAACACATCAATTTATTCTGAAAACGTGTCTGGGTGACAATATTGTTTCCATTTTATATTTGAGCACATGCAGAAGATTTCTTGTAATTTCTTGTTTTAGCATGGCCCTCCCCAGCCCTCCCCCGGCCATGTGATAGACCTGAAAGGACACGTTAATGGTCTAGCCATTTTGAAGTGTTTGAATCTCACTAAAAGCTTCTTTTGTTTTGCTATCCATCACAGAGACTTCATGGATGAAGACCATGGCCTACTGTACAGTGTAACATGACATTAGTCATTTCCTGACAGTGCAGGAAACTGATAGCAAGTTGTTGGGTGGTGGTGGTGGGGGGGTTTGGATGGGTGAAGAAAGCTTGAACTTGAATTAGCGATCCCCTTGGAGCGCTTTGAAGCCAATCGATCAGCAGCTCCTAAACGTGATGGAAAGGTTTTGTGCGTGTTTCGTGTTGTACTGTAGTTGCATAACGTTCAGTAGCTTTGGCGAAAAACCATATTGGGAGAGATAAGGCAATTAGAGCATGTACCTCAAAGGCACTGGTCAAGAAGCTAACATGTTCCAGGAGAAGACAACGCTCCAAGAACAATGGACTGTGGTTCCTAGGCCAAGAGCTGTTCATTGTAAACCAGTGACAAAATGGAGGATGACATATCGGCCCTTGTTTTAGCGCTTTATGGCGATGTAAGAAAAAAAAAGAAGAGCTCATTCATTTCCAGCTTGTGGTTTTGTCAGGCAATGAGCACATTTTCCAAGGAGCTTTGGCACACAACCCCCAGCCTGGTGAACGACACAGCACACTGAGCACACACAAACGCACGCACGCACGCACACACTTACACATTACCAGCTCATACATGCGAGTGTGAGACTGGCTTGGTTTTCACACACTGTTCTTGGAGTCTGTCAAGCTCTGACTAATGATTTTGGAGACTGAGGTCTCTAAGGTCTGCGATCAAACTCAACTTCCTGGATCTACTCTAAAGCTGTAGTAATAAAAAAAATGCACGGCTCTTGAACTTTAAAAAAAAATGTCCCGAGACTCTGCACTACACCCTGTCCCCCCCATAAAGTATTCAAATTGCTGAGTGATCCCTTGACAGCTCAAAGGGGAAGTGGACGTGGAACACGATTGAACACTCACTGGTTAGACATGATTATTCTGATGATATTTTATTTTAATAACAGATAATGACCACCAAAGATCCCACAGTTACAGATCAACTCGATTGATTTCAAAGACAATCTTTATAGACAGTGATGTCATAAGAAACTAGCGGCTGGGGCTTTTATACCTTAGCAAAAATACAACATTTAGCACAGATGTTTTTTGTGTGAAAGTAAAACCATGTAAATGTTCATTGTGTGGCTGCAGTTGAGTTTAGATGGTGATTATTTTCTACTTTTGCAGAATTACAGATGCTAAATTAACTCATTAATTTGATCAATTCTATCAGTTTTTCTAACCATGGATGGGTTAAGGTGATGTTTTCTGTTACAGTTCTTCCGTTTTACAGAATTACAAGAAGTTATCAATTGACAAACAAGCAACTAAAGAGCATTACGCAATGCTTCATGAAGGACAATTTGGGAGAAACTGCCTCAGTGATAGTCCTTTAAATAATCATGTGCTTTTTTTCTTTGAGCTGTTGCTCATTTCAGAGCTTAGACGAGTTGTTCTCAAAGTGGGTTCCGGCCGGGACCCCCAGGGGTCCTTGAGGGGATTCCAGGGGGTCTCCAACAAAGGTTATCCAGGTTAAGCACTTTAACCCTATTATATACTTTGGCTATTAAAAAATAACCGATCTATAAGCGATCTAAACAAGCTCGATCTCCTTGTAAGCTTGGAGATCGGCTATTTTACACAACATACAACATTTGGAAAAATCTTTGAAAATTGTGAAAACTCTTATGGGGGTCCACGGCCACATATATATCAGTTTGGGTGTCCTAATAGACCAGTGGTTTTCAACCTTTTTCATGCCAAGGACCCCTAAATTGATATGTATTTGGCCACGGACCCCCTTCTGAAAATGTTTTGTGCCCGGGACCCCCAGAAGCAAAGATTTGAGTTAAAAATGTTCGCTTTAAAATATATATATATATTCAAAGCTATGCACACATTTTCAAGATGTTTCAAAAATAGCAGATATACAAGCTCATAGCGCGGCACTTGGTGCCGCGCTATGAGCTTGTATATCTGCTATTTTTGAATAGCCAAAGCTAAGTGGTTAAAATGATTGTGACGCTATGTTAACTCATTTTTGCTGGGGACCCCCTGGTACCCCCCCCCCCCCCCAAGGACCACTGGTGGTCCCCGGACCACTGGTTGAAAACCACTGCTATAGACAATGATATAAAAAACACCAAAATGTTTGCACTGATTTAGAGAGAATACAAATATTATTCAAGAGGTTGGACAATGTTGGCTGCCTTAATCCATCAATCTATTGACGGCCGTTAGAATGATATGAAAGTCTTTGTTCTCAGTGGCACTCTGTCCAGTCAAACTTCACCAGGAGGTACTTGAGGGGTGGGGGGGGGGGGTTGGTTACACCAAACATCTTTTCTTTCACCCCGCCGTCCGCCGCCCCCCACAGATGGAAAAAACATGGGAAGCAATTAAAGGTCCACAGTAATCCTCGCAAAGAGCCTTCTCACCACTGATGGTCTTGACACTTAGGAGGCCAGGGCGCCTGCTAAAGAGATAAAGCTTCTTCTCCTGCTTCTGTTACACCATGCCCCCCCCCCCCAAACACACGCACGCACACACACACACACACACACACACACACACACACACACACACACACACACACACACCAGTTCTTTCCCCTCTTTAACGGATGTCTATTTATTTGCTTACACAGCTTTCCAGTGGCCCATTCACTCTCTGGAGGTTGATAACCTTCCAACACCTGTCTTACTCAACACTAATTACAACAAAGTCTGTTTTGTTTTTCTTAGTTTTTTTTTTTGGTGTGGACAAGAGGGGAAACAGTTTTTCATAAAACCCATCCAGCACACTCACGCACACACGCGCGCTCACGCACACACACACACACACGCACGCACGCACGCACGCACACACACACACACACACACACACACACACACACACACACACACACACACACACACACACACACACACACACACACACACACACACACACACACACACACACACACACACACGCACACACGCACACACAACCTGTCTGCTTTTATGCGGTATTTATGGTGGGGTGAAGTGGGTAGACACAAGGGAACCTGACACCACATTTACTGCCAATTGCTGTAGGATGATAAAGTGAAGCATTTTGTTCAGATACACTATTTGTCCAAGGCAGGCTTTGTTCTGTGGGCCTCCAGATCCATCATTTATTGTAGTCAGCAGGCCATCCATTCAGCTTCCAACATACAAATGCACATGGAGCAACAGAGTGTATAATAATGTCAAAATTGGAGCAATAAAAAGATTCTCCTTCATATTCTTGTTCCTGAGAATTTTCAGGTTTTCGAGAGATTCTTTCAGGTGTATTTTCCAATATAGATTTTTTTATTCTATACTTATTTAATATTTCATGCTGTATGATGCAAGTAAAATGTAAATAATAATTTCCTTTTGATTCAAAGATGCAATAGTTTGTGTCAATGCATTATTTGTAAATATACTGTATATACGGTATATCAGAAGTCAGTGTAGAGAGACAAGAAACTAAGACCAGAGAGAGTGGAGAGAAATGCAAGACAAGTTAAGGGGTCGGATTCAAACCCTAGGTCTGTGCACCAACTGGCTGACGTAGCAGGTACCCCTGCTTACTTGAATGGGTTAATTTGCAGAAATAATGTCTGAAACTTCAATATATATATATGTATATGTGTGTGTGTGTGTGTGTGTGTGTGTGTGTGTGTGTGTGTGTGTGTGTGTGTGTATATATATATATATATGTGCATATATACACAGATATACTATATATACATACATACATACATACATACATACATACATACATACAATCATGCATACAGTATATTTCTCTACAACGACACAGTACAGTATTTCCATAATTTGCTGTATTGAGACGTATCAACAGCTGCACATTTCACAAGTACCAACAATATGAACAGTTGCCTGGTGGGTAACCCCATTTTTATGCACTCCGGAAGGACAAACTATTGTGTAGCAAGAAGGAGAGTGACATCTAAATCAATAGGATTCAGTGACCGCTGTTGTTTTAACTTTTGCCTGCTTCAGGTTTTACTGCCAGACAGAGTTTGGCTCTCTTCTTCCCTCTACTGAGGCCTACAATCCGCACCAAATGTTTCACATTACCCAGTGTGAAAATCCTCCTATTCTTGAGATTTTTTTACAAGTCCATACATCCGTGGAAACTTGATATTTCATATTTCATTCTGGTTTGTGGATGTCATTGCAAGTGGACGCCAGTTCACATGCAACTGCCCGACCGAAGCCTTTGATCAGGCTGACCGTGACTAATTGTGGTTGGAGAACAAATGAAAGAAATATCAGAAGATTTCATGGGAATTGCCACTATGGCATGAGCCTCCTAGCTTCATTATTAGCATTAGAAATGTTAAATGACCACACTATGGCTAAATAAGCCTGTTTCCTCCGAAGGCTATACAAAAACAATTTGATGAGGATATGTTGAAACACATGTCCTATGACAGCTTTTTTTGCTTTGGCAAGTGCTCGTGGCCCCCACAAAAAGACAAAAGTCCCACATTTCATGGAAAACATACATAAACAGCACATAGAAACATAACATTGTACTATTTTCAAAAGCTTTTACGGTGCCTTGGTCTAGTATATAACAAGTACACTTAAGTGACCTATTTCATGCATTCTTTTTTTTTTTAAATCTGTAATAAACTGCATTTAGAAATTGAATACTCTAACCACAAAATCCCCATATGTACTTAAAAGGTATTCACAATAGAGACACGAATTGTTCTGGCAAACAAAATTCATTCCATGGGCCGAATATCAAGGGGAAGATGTAAAAAGAAATTTAAAGCGGCGTAAATGTTCCAAGTGTTTAAGAGTGGTCGGGGTATCCCAAGGGGCTCATTGAGGAAGGGCCTTTGTTCCTTGTACAGGATGTAACTTTGCAAGATGGTTTCATTCAATTTCATGTGCTGACACACCTATATATATGCATTCAATATCTGCATCGCATGCCCTTCCTCACTACCAGCCTTCAGCTTTACATTTGCATGTAATACACCAAGTTTTTTTCCCCCCCTCTTTCTTTCCTTTGACAAAACAATTTCCACCCACTGTTTTGGTGCACAAACATGTCAAACAGCCAAGGTATGTATCCGTCCAAGTAGCACGTTGACCTGTGGAGCTTCAGGGAGCATTTGTAAAAAGGCGGCCGATTTTCCGGTTAGGAGGGCAGGTTAGCCACGGTCCCAGCAGCAGGTGACTGGAATGAGGTCATGATGTGGTCATGGGAGGGGGGACAGTGGGGTTTTGTGTGTGTGTGTGTGTGTGTGTGTGTGTGTGTGTGTGTGTGTGTGTGTGTGCGTGTGCGTGCGCGCGCGTGTGTGCGTGTGTTGAAACCTGGCAGCAACTGCTGTGAGGGAGGTGAAAGATATCAGAGACTATTCCTCCTTTTCCCGAGGTGTCGTTTCACACCGGCCAAACTCAGGGTTTTTTGCTGGTACGGAATCTTCAAAATGACAAGCGAAGGATTGATATGCTTATTCGTGGCAGAGATAAACTGCCACTTAGGGCCTCAAGAGATAGCTGGAAAAAGGCAGGCCACACCGCATACCAAGGAGATAGGCTTTGTACCACCTGTGTTGCATTTGAAGTGCTCTCCAATGTCCTGACTTTCTCTGATTATTTGTAGCATGTCATGGCTCCTCGTTTCAGGGGCATTAATCACCAGAGATGATATGTTAAGTGTTATGTGTGCACTGGTTGCAACGTGCGTGCAGCACTAGATAATAATATAATCAAAGAAACAGCTACATTAATAGAATGAATGTATGCTTTTTTTTCATGTTCTCCGACACAGTCATTTTGTAAATGTTTCAAATGAACCCATTAGATTTCTTTGGCTATTTTTTGAAAAATCGCGGAAATGTGTGCAAATCTTTGATATATATAAAATATATATATATACATTTTTTCCCAAAAAATAAATGATCTCAGGTCTAAATGGGTTAACCACTTAAACCCTATATACTTTATTGACTGAGGTCGCCCAGGGGTCTATAGTTGGTTCCCTCCTTTTTCCCCCTCTACACTAAATCACTTTGCCATAAAATGCCAAGTTTGAAGTGCTAATATTTTTGCCAAATGTTCGCCCGTTTTCGGTGAATATTCACCAATTATGATATGCCCAGAATATAGACACAATGTTCATGCGGTTAAGTATGCAGCTGGACCAAGGAATTGAAAATTGTGCAAAATGTGGACACGGTTACATCACAACCTCTTTATGATGATGTATAAATTTACTTCTTTAAATTTTCCAATTGGCAGTCCAGCTCAGTATCTCTTTTCCCTGGAGCTGGGATGCATTTAGAGGACATGCTGACTTTGCCGGGCATCCAGAATACTTGGCATGTTTTGGCAAGTTCTCAGCAGTATATTGTGCCTAGTGAGGTATTACCTTACGCTTCTTTCCTTCTCGTCAATTGGCTGTGCAATGATTGTGACAAAGAGGCATAAATCTCTTGAACTACCTGTTTGATAGTCAGCCAGAGGTATCCACCAACAGTTGCCAAGGCTAGGAGGGGATTCGTGGGCTCAGCAGAGAGCGACCGGACATTAGTTATAATAAGACTGAAATGTACATCCCATGTCTGGAAAGCACACACCATTATTGATAAGTCCCAAATCTCCTCCGATTTTCAATGGCTCGAGAAGTTTACCCGCTATCTGACATGATTCATAGACTGTGATAAGAAAGATTAGCGGGTGTGAAATTCCCTCCCTTCTGTGCTTTGGGCTTTCAAATCCAACAAGATGAATGAGCTTGATGAGTTCTTCAGTTTCCATCTAAAGCCATGATGTATAAGTCATAGTAAGACGGTGTCGCTCGCCGAGAATAGCCGCTCTACAAGCTGACAACGCGTCGTATCTTTGACACGATGTGAGCTTGTAGATCGGCTATTTTCAGAGAGCAACACTGTCGAACGACAGAGCATAAATTAGACATCGGCCTCGCTGCGTTTGGCCTTCACGGTTTCCCCCTCTCTCGCAATACAGCCACTTTACGGGAGCCATGAGAAATGCCGCCATCCAAAAAAGAAAAAAAAATGACTTTGTTAGGCTCCTTATGAGCTGATGTGAGGTATAGGAGCCAGGTCGGGGAGAAGGGGAGAAAGAAAGAAAGAAAGCAAAAGAAAGAAAACATTGGTAATGGATCATAAATTACACTTTTTACGGAACAATGTGATTCGATCTGGGTGTCAGCTCTTCAAAAGTGATTGGTGAGAGCAGAGCCAATACATTCTCTAAGGCTGTTGTGTTCCAGATGAGGTTACGTGTTTCCTCAGTGGGAGGAAGGACACTTAGGCAGAAACAATTAGTCTCCATGGACCAATAGGAGAGACCATGCCAAAGCGCTGTAGAAATGGGAAAGTCAGATGTGTTCTCAGACCAAACGTCAAATCAGATTGACTCATTTGTGGATCCTGTTCAAATGTGTTTGCATCTCTATCTGGACAAAACTCTAGCTCCATAAAAGATTTCCCAGTGTGGCCTCCCAAAATCAGTGGCGGCTAATGGGGATTTGGTCAAAGTCAACCACTTGGAAGGATAGGTTCTGTCCCTACAAGCCAGGCCCATTGCATGCTAATGGTCAATGACCAGTAAGGTGTTCCGAAGTCATACGGCTTTGAACCCTTATTATATGCAGTACAGAAACGGAACGTTATAAAAACCTGTATTATTTATGTATCATGTATGCCTGTATTCAATCTCTATTCCATTTGACCTTAGTGTTACTAACAGGAATAACCTGAAGATCATAGGGTAGATCATCCAAATGAATTACTTATTTACCAGTGATTCTGTTAGCATTAGGTTGTTAATGCAGCATTTCATGGGGTACACTGTCAAACTATTTTCATTTTTATTTTTGTGTCTATAGTGAATTGTTGTATTGTTGTTGTATTAAATTGAAATCAAATTAAAAATAAAATCAAGCAGATTTTTTTTTAAATTCCAACCTGCTATGATAATTTAATTTATTGTAAAAGCATGCACTTTGTAACCCTTTTAAGAAAGATAAAATACTGTAAATAAAGATGATACATTTTTTATTATTACTGTATTATATATTGTAAAGATTATTATTTGCCATTATTAAATAATATATATATTATATATATATAATATACAATAATATTACTAAGATTACCAAGATATATGACAGCAAAATTGATTGGAATATGAAAAGAAAAGAAAACCTCTGATAGTTTAACTCATTCTTTGGTTGTTTGGAATCAGTTGGCACCTCCACATGTTTAGCTACTGCAGTGGTTCTCAACCTTTTTAGGCTGTGACCCCCAAAATAATCATATTTGAACTGGGGACCCCCAACCCTGACAAGCACTTGGAATTGTAGGCATTACATTTAGATTGACTTGGTTCCACTGATACACATTGTGAAAATAGCAGATCTACAAGCTCACAACGCGAGGCGTTGTAAGCTTGTAGATCGGCTATATTCACAATTTTTACCTCTTTCTTATATTATTTGACAATTTGGCCAATATTTTAACAGTTTTTATAGTATAGTTTGTTGATTACTTTTGATGCACTAATGGTCTTTTACTTAGCTTTTTTTTTAGGTATTAAAAAGGTCTTAAAGGTCCTTATTGTTACTTCACTGTCATCTGGGGACCCCCCCCCCAAAGTCATACAGGGACCCCTCTGGGGGTCCCGACTAGCTACAGCTACTCCTGGCCAAGTGGTCTAAGGCATACTCCTGTGAATGGAAAATATTTAGTTAATATGATCAATTTGTTATCTTTAATGCTTACACTTGCTTCGAGGTATTTTCCTCAAAACGTGTTTTTGTAATATTGTAGGCTATACCTGTGACAGTCAATAATCTCCCACCTCTGAGTGAAAGCATACATTTAGAGTGTTTCTAATATAAAAGAAAGACAGAATAGAAAATCTAAATCTACAGTATTGTCTGGCAAAATGTAAAAAAATATATATTTCCAGGGCTGTGAAAATGAGTGCTTTAATTCGGATGATTCATTTATGGAATGAATGCATTCAAATGTTTCATCTATTTTCAACTTCCCATGTCAGGTGTGGTCCTTATAGCAGGTGAATTTATCTGTGGCAGAGCTCTGCAGACACACACACACACACACACACACACACACACACACACACACACACACACACACACACACACACACACACACACACACACACACACACATTGCTGGTGGGGATATATTTTATCCCTGCTTCTGGTCAAACTGAATACATGCATTTCCTTTTAGAAATGTCTGATATGTTTGATATTTTATTGTTTGATACGTTTATTTTTGTTATCACTATTTTACATGTATGACTATAGCTTTGCCATCATCACTCCTGCATATATCATGCATTCACGTATACAGTTGCAGTGTTCATTACGGCGTCCTTGACACTACCTCTACTGACACCCCCTTCAGTGTTGCCAGATATTGTGAGAGAAAACAAGCAACCAGCCCAAGGAAAACCAGCCCAAAAGAAGCAACTATGGGCCACATAAGCACTTTAACATATCAAAAATCAGCTTCGCGACGCGTTGTAAGCTTGTAGATCTGCTATTTTCAAATAAAATCTTGTCGGGAAATTATGATAAGCAGATCTGGCAACCCTGACCCCCTTCCTCCCCAAGCCCTCAACCCATCCCCCTGTCCCGAAAGCAAGGAACAAAAACATCACACGGCTGGAGAAGACTCTCAACAAGTGCACAGCCGCCACATACCACACTTTAACAAGTATCTTACCACACTCACGCTGTAACCAAGTCAAACCATATGGTCTGGAGAGAAGGGGGGGGGGGCAAGGCCCAACTGAGGCGCCCCATCCCCATCCCAGGATCAAGCCATAAGTCACGTTGAAATACCTTGGAGGAACAACATGTGGACAACTATCATCCTGAAGGTGGAAAACACAAACCAGACAGTCGGCTAACAGAGAGATAACAGCTTCCACTTCATTGTAGCTGGAGTTGTTGCAATTTCTTGATTGTTAACTTATTAATTACTATCGTAGGGCCACCGACACAAAGGTGATGTGACCCTGAAGTAGAGTGTGAACCATTTTGGACGTTTTAATGCACACGGCAGAGCTAACGAGGAGATGTTTCAGCAAAAACATTCAAAGATTTCTTGAGAATGAAAGCTTTTCCTTCGGCTCGTTGCACAGCTATGCATTAAATGACCTTGAACGTCTTTGAGCTGTTTAGTCAAGACAGTGTTTTTGTTTGGGGGGTTGTACAGGTTTAAATTGCATCACTAAATTGCATCACTTAGTTTAAACTAAAAGATATTTAACATATCATTTTATTCATTATAGGAGATATCTGTAATACTGGACTGTGGAGGTATGTGGCTTAATTCAGCTAAATGTTTTCAAATGGGGTCCATGGCCAAATACATATCAATTTGGAGGTCCCTGACATGAAAATGTTTGAGAACTACTGGATCAAAACATAGTATATAGTACATTAAAACATACAGTATTATGCTTGAAACGGATCATAAAGTAGCTATATACCACAAAGCTACTGGACAAGGGGTAAAATGTATTTAACTCCAGCAGTTGACATTCTACATTTAGTTATTGCCAGAAGCGGATTAAATAAATTGATGCATTCTTGCAGTTGGTCATGGAAGGGAAATGGAGTGATATTATGTCCTCACATCCCATGTCAGGCTACTTTCACGCTTGCATCTTTTGCCTCTCCATAGACTTTGGCCAAAATGTTCTGCTATGCTCGCTTTCCATAAAATATTATAGGGAAGTTGAAAATGTGAATGAGTTCATGCCATTCATGCCTTTGTCTTGCAAGCGTTTTGTCTTGTAAGATGTATTTTGTGCAATTTTTAAAGCCTGTTGGATTATCCTTCTGTTTGATTTTAGGCAGATGTTTTATCGTTGTACATCACCTTGTAAATCTCGTTTTGAAAGGCGCTGTGACTGTGATCATGGCAAGTGAACTTGCAGCCCTGTTGACAGGTCCAGCTAAAAGTATCGGTGGCACTGAGTTAAAAAAAAGAAGAGGGGGAAAAAAAAGTCTAGTATTCAAATTGCCCAAACGTTCCTCTTTCAGACATGCAAACCTTTTTAGTTCTACACAGCATGGTCACATAATGGTTCACCACCTGGCCCGGGCAGGGTTTTTTTTTTATGTGGGAATTTCAGACTAATTCAGCCTGGAATGTCAGATGTGTTCTCAAGATGATGCACCTGATACTAAAAAGCAGTTCACAAGAACTCCGGTACAAGACAGATAGCTCCCTGGAGAGTGAGCCTCTTCTTTTCATATTATAAGCCCCCCCCCCAGCCCCCCTTTCCTCATGGTGATCCCAGCTCGTATGTTCTTGACAACCTACCATCACAGTCCTTTAATTTCAACAATATTGCGAGTGTATGTTGTGTCTGGGGGGGAGAAGCCAAGATGTATTAGGGAGGAACCTTACATGAGTGGCACACGCACACACACACACACACACACACACACACACACACACACACACACACACACACACACACACACACACACACACACACACACACACACACACACACACACACACACACACACACACACACACACACACACACACACACACACACACACGCACGCGCACACACGCGTACACACGCGTGCACGCGCACACACACACACACACACACACACACACACACACACACACACACACACACACACACACGCGCACACACCTTCTGTTGGGGCAGGCAGATGATGGGCTAAGACATCCCTGGCCCCCCATCTCAGTGGGGGGGTGGGGTACATGTCGGGGCTGCTGTTGGGGTGGTAGAGGGTTTTGGCAGCGACTTCAGAGAGGAGTGGACACCTCGGGATCAGGTCGATTAGGGCTTGCGTGCCCGTGTCCAGGTTTATGGTGGCTTTTCATAGGAACATAACCTCTTTGTTGGTCGGAGGAGTGAGGCAGGTGTTCTCTCCATCCTTTAGAGGAGATGTAACCTGATGAGGCCCTGCAGGCTCTAGCCCCACAAACACTCCCAACCTGTGTCTGAGTTCACGGGGTGCTCGCTCACGTTTATTAACCAGTGGAACATAACGGACCACTGGTCTCCCACACCCATGACTTCGAATGAATACCGACTTCAAACCTACAGAAACGCTTTCTGTCTCCATATATCACCCTTTTGTGTTTTTGTTTCCTTTATTGAATGCCCTATTTTATTCTCCGTCGTGTGACAGTGTTGCTCACTGAAAATCTTGAAGAATTTGGAAAAGTCTTATGCCAGTTTGAAGTGGTGATGTCCGTGGGTTTTATAAATAATTATACTTAACCAATGAAAAGCATTAACAAGAGATTGTGACTAAGTAATAATTGGATCCATTGGAACACAGGGTTCTAACACAATCTAACACAGCATGCCTGCTTGCTCAGGCAGTAGCACTTGCCAACCAGTAGTGGTCCTACCCTACCACAGGGTCTTCATTTCTCAATAGAAGAGCAGGGAGACCAAATACAACCACCACAATTGTCTAAGTTAAATTGTGTTAATATACAACGTAGAGATTTTTTTTTTTTGGAAAAGTTACATAGTGTAGCTTTAACTCTAATTCATAGGTCTACTCTGTACTCTCGGCCATGTCATACTGAAAAATAAGATTGACTTAAAGGGATAGTTCACCCCCAAAATGACACTTTTTTATGTTTCACCAGCGATAGTGTATAAGGTTCACTACATTCAATGCAGTTATACAGTACCTATACAGTATAATATTGATTTAATTGATTTTACTGTTGATCTCGGTAAATTGCACATGATATTTATTCATGCCTGGTCAGTCCAAGTGTAAATGGCCATGTCAGTCTTTAGGTGCTTAAAGGGATAGTTCACCCAAAAAAATCAATTAGTCACCCGATAAGGACTTGAATTCATGGATATTATTTTGTTTTTGTCGCATTCCTAGGCCAATAATTTGATGACCGGCGGCGGTTCCGGTAGGAGACTCAAAGAGTCTCCTTTGTGTCTCCTACCAGAACCGTTGCCTCATCAAATTATTGGCTTAGGAATGCAACAAAAACAAAAAAATATCCATGAATTCAAGTCCCCATGGGGTGACTAATCGATAAAAAAAGTATTTTTTGGTTGAACTATCCCTTTAAGCACCTAAAGACTGACGTGGCCATTTACACTTGGACTGACTGGGCATGAATAAATATCATGTGCAATCTATGACCAGTAGAATAGTAGATATGTACCGAGATCAACAGTAAAATCAATTAACTCAATATTATACTGTATAGGTACTGTATAACTGCATTGAATGCAGTGAACTTTATACACTATCGCTGGTGAAACATTAACAGCAGTTAGTCCGGGCAGGCCTAACCGGGCAGTCATAAGCATTAATCCAAGGATGGTGAAGAACATCTCTTACTTATATAATATGGGATAATGAACAGCAAGCTGGACATAAGTGAGAAATAAACAGGGTGATGCAGAACCCTGTCACGAAGCAAAGGGGTCTTGATTCCCCATGAAGGGATTTAGTTCTCAATGGTCTCAATGGTGTTTCCATGGTCTGCTTTTACCAACGGTTCAAAGCAGAATGAGTCAAACCTTTGAAGACACTTTTAACAGCATTTCTTCTATTTGGGTGGCCATATGGTAGGAAAGACGCTAGCAAATGTACACATGGCACAGTATCCCACTGACAAAGGAGAGCAAAACAGGCCCAACACATCAATAAAGAGTACATCATTCACATGTAGAAATACCAAACTATCAGTCACACAGCAGGTAGTGGGGCCAAGTGGATGTGATCCTCCAAACTGGATCTTACATCCTCTCTGAACATGTGGTTCCAAAATGTGTGCCACCCTCCTCTTATTCAAGCTTCTGATTGGAAACTTAGTTCAAAGAAGCTGTCAAGAAAGGAAAATTCTGTTCACTCTCCTGTGTCCAACCCAGTGGTGGCCAAAGTAGTTTGAATCATAGTGTATACAGATACTCCTGGTCAAATATCACTCAACCGACTGAGTTGAAGTACTGTCTGGTGTACATTCTTTTAAATACTGTATTCAAAATGACAAAATATAGCTTTTTTTATATCAATGCATTGCATATTAAAATTCAGAATTTCCGGAAATGTTCAAAAATCTATAGAGAAAATAGATCTGCTGTACGAGCACACATGCTCTACAAGCTCGATGTAACACGCTATGAGCTTGTAGATCTTAAGTGGTTCATTGTCTCCGCCTGCTCATGCCTGCCTGTCACTGTTGGCTTGATCACAGCAAAACTGTGCACACACACTCCCTGGATGCCAGAACCTCTGCCCCAAATGTTTCACATGGGCCTGTTATAACGCCACCATGGGGGAGGCTGCTTTTTGCAAAACAATTTTTTTTGACAGTAGGCTACTCCAAAAATCACACAAATCGGTACACAGTATCTCTATAGTCATTAAACAAAATGGGTCTTTCACATTTTTCATATTCCATCCTGATTGGCTAAGAATGGCTTCCTAAGTTTCCTAATGGCGTTAGGCTCAATGAGTGTCCCAGTTAATTCTGTAAGAGTATTAAAAATCTCAGTCCAATATGTGCTCAGAGAATTGCATGACCAAAACATTTTTCACAGTTGGGATCGATATTGTCGAATATTCTTGAGAGCCTAGCTTTCGTCCAGTGGGTCCGATGGACAACTTTACACTGGAGTAGGCCATGTCTGGCGCAGACCGATGAGGCGACTCAAAATTTTTCGCCAATGATTGTCAGGGATCTCCTCTCCCAAATCCTCCTCCCAGAGAGCCTTTACACAATTACCAGATGTAGGAGATAGTGATAAAGTGTTAAATGGCTTTATATTATGAATAGTATGCTTACTGGAATAATTACTGTAAAATCTCCATGTCTCTTCAGCTCTTTATAAACAAAAAATGCACATTTATTTTTTCTATTATTTTTGTCACTTGCACTACATTTTACAAGGGTCTTCAAATACAGTACTTTTCTAACAGACAGAAGGCAAGTGACCTTTTTACTTTTGGAAAATAACATTGAAGAAACTGTTAACTGGTTAATGTGTGTACTGTCACTTTAAAAGCGTAATTTATACTTCATCGTACAACGGTGTCACGCACCAAACATAGCCGACCTCCAAGCTCACATCTCGTCTTTTTTTTTAATTTTCTCCCCCTTTTCTTATTTTTTTTTTTTTATGTACATAATGTTATCTTTTACATGTTTTTTTTGTAATGATATTTGAACTGTACGTGGTGCCACTACGCTGTGTGTGTGTGTGTGTGTGTGTGTGTGTGTGTGTGTGTGTGTGTGTGTGTGTGTGTGTGTGTGTGTGTGTGTGTGTGTGTGTGTGTGTGTGTGTGTGTGTGTGTGTGTGTGTGTGTGTGTCATTCCTGTTATCAGAAGAAAATTAATCAAAGTTCATTTCCTTGTGAAGTCGTCTCAGCCTCTCGTCTCTAAGATTCACTCGTCAGTCAGAGACTTCGACTGCGACACGAGAAACTAACCGAGAGGCAAATATCAATCAATCAATAAATAGATCAATTAATAGACGGAAAGATCTTTTGAACAACCTGGCAGACCGACAGACTGTTATCTACAATCTCCACTGAGGTAAGAACTGGCAGATTATAAAAAGTGTTACAACTATTACTGTTACTATGAATACTACAACCATTACTATTTACTACTACTACTACTATAACAACTACTACTACTATAACTATAACTACTAATACTATTGATACTCATGTTATCGTGTTTTGTCTTCTAGTATTCCTCTGGTGTAACAGTCTCAGAGAACATTCCAGATCAGGCGTGTGACCGGCAGACAAAATGGCTTCCCTTTTGACTGCTCAGGAAGAGGAGCTGACCTGTCCCGTGTGTCATGACATCTTTAAACATCCCGTTATGCTGTCCTGTGCCCACAGCTTCTGCAAAGACTGTCTGCAAACATGGTGGAAGGTTAATTCAACAAAAGAATGTCCTGTTTGTAAGAGAAAATCCTCCAAGGACTTTCCTCCTTCAAACTTTTTGCTGAAGAACCTGTGTGAGAACCTCTTGGAGGAGAAAGGCCGGAGCTCCTCCTCTGTGATCTTCTGCAGTGCACACGGTGAGAAGCTCAAGCTCCTCTGTTTAAACGACCAACAGCCAGTGTGTGTCTTGTGTCACGATTCAGAGAAACACGCCGGACACAAGTTCTTACCCGTGGAGGAAGCGACTAGATTTAGACGTCGCAAACAGAAGGTCCAGGAATCACTGAAGCCTTTAAAGGAGAAACTGAAGGTCTATGATGAAGTTAAAAAAGAGTACGACAAAACAGAAAATCACTTCAAGGTTCAGGCCAGGAACACAGAGACGCAGATTAAGGAACAGTTTCAGAATCTTCGTCGGTTCCTACAGGTGGAAGAGGAGGCCAGGATCGCCACTCTGCGGGGGGAAGAGGCTCAGAAGAGTCAGAAGATAAAGGAGATGATTGAGGGTCTGAGCAGAAAAATGGAAACCCTCTCCAATGCAATCCAAGCTGCTGAAGACCAGCTGAGAGCCGACGACCACGTCTCATTCCTGAAGAACTACAAGACCACAATGAAGCGACTCCAGCTCACCCTGCAGGACCCACCGCCGGTCTCAGGAGTGCTGATAGATGAGGCCAAACACCTGAAGAACCTGATCTTCAGTGTCTGGGACAAGATGAAGGACATTGTCTCCTACACTCCTGTCATCCTGGACCCCAACACTGCTAATCCATATCTCAAGGTGTCTGATGATCTGACCAGTGTGAGAGTTGTAGTGGCGAAACAGCCGCTTCCTGACAACCCAGAGAGGTTCGACCACTATGTCCAAGTCCTGGGTTCTGAGGGCTTTAACTCAGGGTCTCACAGCTGGGACGTTGAGGTTGGAGACAATAACATCTGGAGAGTAGGTGTGTGTGTGGAGTCTTTCCAGAGGAAAGGAGGCAGAGGGAGTGGATACTGGTATACAGTGTTCTATAAGGGTAAATACACAGCAGTCTCCTCATCAGGGGTTAAGAGGACTGATCTCTCAGTGAATCAGAAACCCCGGAGGATCAGAGTCCAGCTGGACTGGGACAGAGGACAGCTGTCCTTCTCTGATCCTGATTCTAACACACACCTACACACCTTCACGCACACTTTCACAGAGAGACTGTTTCCATTCATTTATAATCATAATTATGGTGATGATAAGTCTCTGAAGATGTTACCAGGGAAGATCTGTGTCACTCTGGAAAACCACAATTAGAACGTCTAGCATCCAATAAAAAATCACACCCAGTGTGAAGTGGGCGGTGGAAGGTCATCACAACATGACTCACTTTTAAAAAAGGATAAATGACTTTTTTTAAAGTCCATACTGCTATTCATAGGGCTGCACAGGTGTCATGTGTTTCGCTAGCCAATCACAGTCCTGAATTTGCAAAGTCAGCCAATCACATTACAGTTAGTGGTGATGACACTAGCTGTAATGTGATTGGCTGATATGAAAAAAGTATCGATTTGCATTAACAATGGAAGGGTTAGGGGGTACATAAATTTTTTGGTCAGTGTCCAAAACCCACTTATAGGGGGCGGCTACACCGCCCCAAAAACCTACAGAATATATTGATCTGGTATTGATCAAGGGCTATTCTTTTATGGCAGGTCATTAATTCTTATTTTAAATCTGTTGCAGTGATTATTGAATTTTCACACACAGGTGATGGTGGTGATGGTGGGTGTAAGTATGTCATGAAGTCATGAATGTAAATATTGAAACATTTTGAGTGTTTGATTAATACGAACAATGTAAGTAATTTTGAGTGTTATTCCGGATAATTTTTGAGTGTTCATTCAATATGAGCTTTGTAACTATAAATAACTCAAACCAACATGTATAAATGATAGACATAAATAAGCTATATGCTTCAGCCTATGCCTTTTCGATCAAACAGTATGAAATATTGAATTACAGTGTGTTGTGTTTTGTGATACTGTTGATGTGGAGACAGACAGACAGACAGACAGACAGACCATGCTTTACAAACACAGCTATGGTGGACAGATAATTAAACAGATAAAATGATTCCTGATAACATGTTTTATATTATAGAGTTTGTCATATATGGTTCAGGTTTGAATTATGTTGTTTTTATGTGACAGTCTGTTGATGTGTATTTGATCTTATTAAAGATGAAGAGAGTAAAGTGAGTCAGATGTGTGTTTGTAACAGTCAGCATTCAGCAGATCATACACTAGAACAGACATGGGCAACATACGGCCCGGGGGCCGGACCCAGCCCTTTGACCATCTTAATGCGGCCCGCCAAGAAAAAAATGACCCCCACAAAAAAATTACATTCCAAAAGGCTGCCGTATGTTAATGGTTTTTAGAAAAAAATATTTAACTAGACCAATTAATATTTACCATTTGAGTATTATACCTACCTGCATTCCTCCATTTGTATGTACTCAAATGTTTTATGTTTATAATGTAACAGTGAAACAGTCAACCTTGAGTCCATATTTATAACCTAATGCAAAGTGTTTGATCAGTGACCTATGGAGTGGTGCATATCAGATAAGATGCTGTATAAATTTATAGGCTCATTTAAAAGTTGATACGGCATTGACGTGGATTGTTTTATGCAAGTCATCTTTTTATTGTAAGGCCAGAGTACACCTGAGTGATACAGTACAGCTGTAAAAATAATAATAACTAGAAAAAGTGCTCCTCGGAGCACAGGTCTCCGCCAGGTCAGGTACGTTATTGTGGCCTCCTGGTGGCGCTATAATAGGCCAATGTGAAAGGGGTGTCATTTCTTCTTAGGCTTTTCACGGCAATCAGACACTGCATTCATGATTTAAGGCTTTTGTTCCAAAAATGTGTTTTGCTAAGATTAGACCTGCTGGTGGCGCTATAACAGGCCAATGAGAAAAGGGTGCCTTCTTCCTCGGCCTAGTGGGAATGTGCATGTGAAATTTCACGGAAATCGCAAGCTGCGTTCATGATTTGAGGCATTTTGTTCAAAACAGACCAATCCTGCAAACTTTGGAAGCCAACCTTAGCCAATGAGGATGGAATATGGAAAATCGGACAGATCCGTGTTGATCACTTGACTATAGAGATAATGTGTACCGATTTGCATGACATTTGGATAAAATCTGTAGGAGTAAATGGGTTTTGCACAAATCGGCCTCCTGGTGGCGCTATAACAGGGCTATGTGAAAAATTTGGGGAAGAGGTTCTGAATTGGCATCCAGGGAGTGTGTGTGCACAGTTTCGGAGCGGTGTCGGAGATTAGCTGTTCACAGACGGACACACGGACGGACACACACACACACACACACACACACACACGGACGGACGGGGGGTAAAACATACTCTCTCGCCATGCCTTCGGCCTGGCGGAGACAATAATAATAATAATGTTTTAACAGAACAATTTTTGGTTACAACATTTTGTAACTGAAAATGATTGTTGTGAAAGCAAGTACGTTATTGTAAAGCAGTCTGGCATGTCTATCAAATCCATGCAGTTTTAACGTAATATAGCACTATGTTTTTCAAGTTTCAATTCAATTGTACAATGTGTGGCCCCTCACTCACTTTATGGAAGTCAGTATGGCCCCTTGGAAAGAAATCTTGCCCACCCCTGCCCTAGAGGCCAAGAAAAAATCGTTGCCCTGCATTTTTCAAATCTGCCTTTTATAGCGCCACCAGGAGGCCGACTTATGTAAAACACATTTTTATATATTACTCCTTCAGATTTGATCCAAATTTCACACAAATCGGTAGACATGATCTCTATAGTCATGTGATCAAGACGGATCTGTTTGGTTTTTCATATTCCATCCTGGTTGGCTAAGATTGACATCTTAAGTTTGCAGGAGTGACCCGTTTTGAACAAAATATATGCATGAACGCAGCATCCGATTGCGGTGAAACATTCGCACTACGTTGAGGAACAAATGCTACCCTTTCAACATTGCCTTATTATAGAGCCACTAGGAGGCCAATGTTTTCAAAACATATTTTTTATATTACTCCTAAAAATGTTGTCCAAACATCACGCAAATGGGTACATATTATGATCAAGACGGATCTAATCTCCGGCACCGTTGGCCCGGGTGCTGCGAAACTGTGCACACACACTCCCTGGGTGCCAAAGCCGAACCTCTGCCCCAAACAGGCTGATAACAGATTGGCCTGTTATAGCGCCACCAGGAGGCCGATTTTTGCGATTTCCGTGATATCATGCACACACATTCCCACTAGGCCAAGGAAGAAATGCCACCCTTTTCACATTGGCCTGTTATAGCGCCACTAGGAGGCCACAATAACCTACCTGACCTGGCGGAGACCTGTTCTCAGAGGAGCACTTTTACTAGTACATAATGTACCTTTTCTCTTAAATGTAGTGGAGTCATAAGTACAATATTTGTCTTTGAAATGTTATGTTATGTTGTGGAGTGAAAGTCACAGGTATCCAAAAATAGAAATACAGATAATGTGCTTAAGTATCGTAATCAAGTATTCATTTGGCCTAATGACCCAACACTGGGATGTGGCAAGCTCATATAATACTATTTCCATCTTGTAAACGCTCTCTTTTCTCTGCTCAAATAATCAGGCTGAAAAAAAATGTCTTACCCTTTGCACAGAGTCAACACATGACCCATATGTTTTCTTTAATAGCTATGTATGTCTTACTTCTCTTGGAACAGAGATGATGACATCTTTATTTTGGATTTCATGCTTGACATTTTTGCATCCCATGCACAGGCATTCTCAGCACTTGTCGCAAACCTGATGAACTAACATAAGAAACTTAAGTCATCGCCATAGTGTGTTGTGTGCTGCGGGCATGCAGGTACATGGCCCATGTATGGTAGCAGATAATCATGATGGAGGTGAGAAAGAAGAAAGTCCTACTATGACCACGCTGATGGCCATGTTGATAGTGGAGATAACACAAGTGCAACTGTTCTTGCATGCCATAATGGTATATTTTCAGTGGTGTAAAGTAACCGAGTACATTTACTCAAGTACTGCACTTACACACAATTTTGAGGTACTTTTAATTTACTTCGAATCTCCATTTTTTTGTATACTTTAAACTACTCCACAACATCTCAGAGGTGAATTTTGTACTTTTTACTCCACTACAATTATTTGACAGGTTTAGTTACTTTGCAGATTTAGATGTACAAAACATGATGCATTAACCAGTTAATACATCAAGTTTACACTTCGGCTATTATTGAAACACTTTTACTTTGGTACTTTAAGTATATTTTGATGCCAATACTTTGGTACTTTGGCTCTATAGTCAAATTTTGAATAATACTTTTACTTAGGCTACAGAGTATTTTTTAAATAGCTGTACTGCTACTTTTAGCAATACTGCTAGTAAAAGACTGCAGTAAGACTTTTCCCACCACTGTTTATTTTGTATGCACAATAGTGTAACTAGGATCTGATGGACGGCTGGTCTGTTTATCTGATCTCCAGGCTATCTGCATGCCATCATCCTATTAATTTTGCCGTGAACGATAAAGCGGCTCATTGCCTTGCAGATGGGAACGCTCCCTCCTGGTCAGGGTCTCTGTTTTGATGAAGACCTCACCGAGATCAATGCTCAGATCTCAGACGTACAACACCAACACCTGTGTCCATGTTGTTTAGCTATGCTCCATTGCTGACTCATAAAGAGGCGTTGAGAGACTGTCAAGGTCTGATCTTCAAAATAAATGACTTACAAACCCACCGGAGGAAGTCAAAGTCCTAGCTTATAACAGGGGTTCTCAAAGTAGGGTCCCGGGGACCCTCAGGGGTCCTTGAGGGGGATCCACGGGGGTCCCCAGTAAAATCGTTTTAACCACTTTAAACCTACAGTATGTACTGTGCAATAAATTGGGGTCCTTGATATGAAAAAAAGCAAACACTGGCTTATACAAAATGTGGATATGGATTTATTTGGACAATAGTTACATTAAATGAAAGAAATGGCTCATCTTACACAGGTAATTACACTAAGTGATTACACTAGAAATGACCTGCAGCCCTCACATCTAGAGTCCTCACACTTATGTCGCACTGTATAGGATATGATTCCTCGAATACATTATAAAACGATGGCATTTATCTATTCTAGACATCCTACTGTATATAAATGATGATTTCATAAAGAGGAGCTTCAAATGAACTGTCTTCATGCCTTAATGAAGCTTTTCAGTATTCACTAGTAGCTTATTTAGCTTACTTTGGCATTATTAGTCCTGAGAAAGAATATAGAAAAGCAGATATCTTTTAGAGTTTAGACTATATTGAAGGTAAAAAGCCAGTATGTAGAACACAAAGGAATTTAGTTTGGTCAAGATATTTTAGAAAATAATGGTTTTAGAAAAATACGTTTTAACAGTTCATATAGTAGTAACAAAAAGCAGTATTTCGGTGTAAGAAAATTCCATTTGGTGCAGTTTAGCAACGATGAACTTGAGCAGTTGGGGGCGATAATTTATTCACAAAGCCAATGAGAATTATTATTTTGATTAACACTAACAAGTTAATAAGTACATTAATATTGATGTCTACAAGGATATGCCCTGACAAATAGTTCTACTGGGATTTCCCAACAATTGTGAGGAGGGAGCTGGCTGAGAACACGGAAAGTGCTGCTGCTGTCCCCCTTGTTGCTAAACAGCTCCTCTGTTTACCGTTGAACGTTGTTGTTTTCCACTCTGTTTTAATTCCTTTGTGTCCTTTGTGTCCAACTCTCTCCTCAGCTGAAAATGCTACCTCACCATCCATGTTTGTTTGGCCGGCAAGTTCCGCCATCAGCAAGGACTCTCATGGAGACAGTTCAGCGAAAGTGCCATCGCGGGCTGCACTGTCACTTTTGCTTGTGCTGTCATTATGTGCCATATCAGCCCTTTTATCTTCTCCTTCACCCAGGACAAATAAAGGCTTGGTCTGTGTGTGTGTGTGTGTGTGTGTGTGTGTGTGTGTGTGTGTGTGTGTGTGTGTGTGTGTGTGTGTGTGTGTGTGTGTGTGTGTGTGTGTGTGTGTGTGTGTGTGTGTGTGTGTGTGTGTGTGTGTGTGTGTGTGTGTGTGTGTGTGTGCGAGCGTGTGCGTGTGCACGTGTGTGTGTGTGGTGTATAGTTCCTAAGAATTATCTGAACAGTGTTTTTCAAGAGAGCAGTGCAGCTGCTATAACACTCCCATACTTGGAGGTTTATGATTTCCCCGTTTCACCAAAGCGGTGCGCTCCCCAGGGGGTCATTACAGGGCTTTTGACTTCATATTGGTACTTAACACTGCCAATAAAGGCAGGTCCAGTGTCATTAAACAGTACTGCTTATTCTTAACTGACGTTGAGCGTAGCAGTCTGCACTCTGCCCGTCTCAAAGGGTTCATCTGAGATGCAGAACACACCGAGTTTTCATCACAAAACCTACACTTCAAATTACCTTTTACCAGTGGTGGTAGAAGTACTCAGATTTTTTTTTACTTAGAAGCAATAGCACAATGGAGAAATACTCTATTACAGGAAAAAGTCCTGTATTCAACATTTTACTTAAAAGTAGCCTAAAAGCACTGGCATCAAAATATGCTTACAGTGCTGAAGTAGAACCTTTTTTCAAAATGTGTCAAATATTTTCAAAAATAGCTGATCTACAAGCTCACAACATGTCGGCTATTTTCGAATAGCTGAAGGATAAAATAGATCTTAATTGGTAAAGTATGTTTTATAATAATATGCTAAAAGTGACTTGTAACTGAAGTTTTCAATTCATTATAGTGGAGTAAAAAGTACAATATTTGCCTCTGAGATAGTAGGCCTACTATACTTGAGTAAATTTACTTAGTTACTTTCTACCACCGATTCTTTACAATTGCTGTGTCCTGTGCAATGTCTGCACTCCACATTTAGATTATTGACACTGAGAAATAAAACACACACATAAAGTTTCTATTCCTTTTCATGTCAAAAAAGTGTTGTTTCAAAAATAAAAAAGGACAGGCCTGCACAAACACAGTCATCAAATTGATTGACTGCTTTCTTTCTTTTCTTTTTTTGTACAAAGAAGCTGAAAAATCCTTCCAGATGTTCAGCACCACAACATGTATCACTTTGACTTGATTTGCCTTGAGTTTAAAATAACACATAGCAATAATATTTGCCTTTGGGGGTCATGAGCGTGACTCAGTGACTTTTTCACTGTTTGTCTAATGTCATATCAAACACTGCCAATGTGTAATCTCGTGAAACCATCACCTCTACAAAGGCTGTACACCGTTAAATCCTAAATGTTGATTTAAATCCACTTAAACCCTGACTGGAGTCCCCCGGGGGTCTAGGGCCCCTCCTTATTTCCCTCTGCACCAAATATATTTAGCAAAATTAGCCGATCTACAAGCTCACAACGTATGGCATTGTGATGCATTGTGAGCTTGTATAGGTCTGCTATTATCGCTGAATGCCCCCCCCCCCCCCTTAGAATAGATAGGGTTCAAGTGGTTACTGAGAGTGTACTAATTGATACATTTGAACACTTACAAATAGATAAATTAACACACATTTTACTGCATAGCAAGTTGGTTAATGGAGAAAAAAGCAATTAAGTGGAAGTATTTTATTTGGCAAGCAGAACATAGTTATATAGAATGTACTGTAACAAATCTGTTCCAATTCAATCAGTGTTTACCTATTACAATTTCTTGGTTGTACTATTTTAGACAAGCATTTTCCTGTCTAAAATGTGACTATCATCCCTCATTGCTTTAATGTTTACCTGTACTTTAATGTCTTCCCCCTCTGTGTTGAAATTATAATATAAGCTTGTTTATTGGTAAAATAGCATCTGGGGAGCGCAGGTTGAACTTATATTTATACAACAACTTCTTCTATAAAGGGTAGAGTTTCTTTAATCATAAATCCCTATTTGACATCAAACAAGTGCTACTGGTAGGTGTTGTGGCTTAGTTAACGATGTCTGTTTATGTGTAAATATCTATTCAAGCTTTTCAGGAATATGGCTTATGAGTTCACAGACACAGCTACATGGGTTCATTGTCACTGCTCATTGGCTAGTCCTAGAAATAGTGACCGGAGGTTGTGAAAATAATATTTCTACTCTTCTTTGAACAGTGAGAAATACTTACATATACAGTACTGTACAGTGCAGTCTAACTGAATAATAGGGCGCCTACTGTAGGTAAAAACAACAAGAACAACAATTACAGTGCTACCATGGAAAATTACAATTACATTTACAATAAAATGCGCACGCACGCACGCACGCACGCACGCACGCACGCACGCACGCACACAGACACAGACGCACGCACGCACACACACACACACACACACACACACACACACACACACACACACACACACACACACACACACACACACACACACACACACACACACACACACACACACACACACACACACACACACACACACACACACACACACACACACACAGACACACACACAAAAAATCACACACACACAATCCCACCCCCGTGCCCAATGGTACAAAAATCTATCACAACACATGCACGATCCAAATAATACAGCAGATACACCAAATGGAAAATATGAGAACGCAGCACAATAGTCTCGGGACATTAATCAGTAGACTCTGGTCCTCCTTGCCAGGTTCAATTACAGTAAGAGGATTTAGCGAAGGGAAAGTCCATAAAAAGTGAAGCCAATTTATATTATGTTGGTCTTACTGTAATCACAGTGCTTAATATGTTGCTTCAGCTGTTATTTCTTAAGGTGTGCTGTCACCTTTGAGTGGCAGTTTCAAGACAGGATGTATAAACTGAGTCTTAAAGCTGATGTTAGAGGTGATACCATTCATTCTGCTCTTTCTTTGTGCAGGTGCAATCAAATGTATAACTTCCATCTCTCACTGGTAAAGGTGAATTTCTCATAGGCACGCTAAGTTCTAAATTGCTTCTGATGGCATTTGAGGGATTACCTCACCTTTCTAACTCCGCCAATTCATCAATGCAAAGATTGCCATTGTCAAATACAAACATTTCACCTATAAAAAAAAATAAGAGTGCACATAATTTACCATTGATATGGCATTTGTGCAAAGAACACACAAGGCTTTATCTCTTGCGGTTTTAAGCTCAATAGCCCTGTAGCAAAATTCATGTAGTGTGCTGGCACCTGCTCAAGAATTAAAGACAATATAGCAGTTTACTGACGACAGGAGAGCGAAAAGAAGAAATACTCCTCAAAGGCACCTCACCCCGTAAAACAACAAGAAATAAACCAGCTCAAGTGTACCCATTCAATATTATTGTTGACATGACAGCTTATTCTGTTGGCAAGCGAGTGAAAAGGGCCTGTTACATGCTTCCTTGACACTTTTCATTATCACCTGCACAAAAGCAATAGTGAAAGACGAGGAGGGGTTGGGGGAGAGCGACGGTGGTTGGGGCTGAACCTGACAGTATCCCCCACGCTCATTCATCATAGGCTAAGGTATCTGCATCATGCATTCAAGTCAATAAAGCTGGGTGAAACTGGAGCTGATTTCTTGCTAAATTCCGCCATTAGTCACAGGCCCATATTTCAGGATTAGCCAATCCTAAAGGGAGTAATTGTTGCAGAGGGAACTCTTAAGGCTGTCTTGGGCATGTGCACTCTCAACTTTTTAAGAGCGTTTGTTTAGGCATAATTTAAGAAAGTGGTGTCATGTCATGGGATTGGCCCACAGTAGAATTCCAGGGTTTTGTCGTCCTTTGAGGTTCGAGTGGAGGTGCATGAGTGATCTTACTGGCAAGCACAAAGGAGGGGGTATTAGAAAAGTGCCACATGGAAAGGTTGCTGTATGTTTTTGGATGTCTAATGGTTACCTTCTCAAAGTATTCAATTGTCACATTGATGTTTGCTTTTTTTCCCTTCTTTTTATTTTTTTTACAGCTGTGCATAGCGTGCCATGATCACATTTCTCTACAGAGGTGAGCCATGGAGAAGACGATATGACGCCACAGAGCCACTTAAGATCCATGGTGATATTTGATAGAACCCTTAATCGTTATTTTGGGGCAAAGCAGGACAACGGCGCCTGCAATAATACCGTTCGGCTCATTGGCTGAGAGTCCATTGTGTGTCGCAAAGACTAAACGTGTATGTTAAATTGTTTTCAGCGCGTTGACATTTTCCACACTGGACATTAACCACAAGCGAAGCCGCTAGGAAACAAGCCACCATTTGCAACTCTAAACCAGTTGATTTCTCTCCACAGTGAAAGAGAATAGTTCCCATAGAGCGCTGTGAAACAAGTAAACCATAACATTTGGTCAGTCTCTCTCCTGTGGCTTCAGGACTAACCAAAATATCCCATTCAGAACAGGCTTGCACAGGCTCATGGTGCATGTTGAACTTCTGCTGAACTGGTGCTTAATGATTATAACCCAGATATATGCGGGTATATATGGCAAATGAGGGCACACTTAGGGAACCCCAGGGGCCTTGTTATGCTTGTGCTTTTTTCTTACAACTTAAGGAGGTCCACCTGTTCCCAGTTAAGTCACATCATATTACTTTTAACTCTCAGAAATCTTACAGTACAAAAAAAGTAAATGTATACGGTCCACAAATTTGTACCGCTTTTCTTGGTCAAAGGTTCCGTTCAAATTGAATGACCACATTAGATAATTGCCTCCTTTTATTTACAGTACCTATTTTATAAAGTAGAAAAGAATACAGAGGCACAGGGCAGTGGACACGTTTGTGTTTTCAGCTGATTATCGGTGGAACTGACTGCACATGGTAACTGTGCTGTAAAACCCACTTTGATGCATTGATACAGTGTAGTGTTCACATTTGAGTCAGTGAAGACCTCATAAAAATTGACAGCAAGTGAACATTGAAATTGAGAAAGGCTTAAAGAGGTAAAGACTATAGTTCCCCGGCACCCTGACAGCTTTCCAGGGGATGGGAGTGAGCTGGCGGGGGTCAAGGGGTCAGGCACACCACATACAGTGTTACAGTAAGTGAATACCTTTCAACGCCGCTGAAAGGGAGAAAATATGAAAACGAAAAACATTGTGTCAGGGGTCACTGAAGGCCATGCTTGTTAAGGAAGAGTAACACTGCGGTGCAGTGCGGCCTGTAATGGCTTGTTAATGGGAGGAACCCATCTCCTGAGATTTATAACCAAACTGAAGCAGTACGGATGACAAGCACAGAGTAGCATCAGTTGTGTTTTGTCACTTGTTGTGATGGTCAATTTTAGCCTCAGCAAAACCCAAGGCAAGGTTTTACTTTTATGTTAGATGAGTGTTTGTGTATAGACCAAATCTATTCATCTAAACATGCTTGAAAGTGTTTGTGTTGAGTGTGTGTGTGTGTGTGTGTGTGTGTGTGTGTGTGTGTGTGTGTGTGCGTGTGTGTGTGTGTGTGTGTGTGTGTGTGTGTGTGTGTGCGTGCGTGCGCTTGCGCGTGTCTGCGCAGTGAACTTAATAAACAACAGTGTCACAGTTCAGGAGATGCTGCATACATCTAATTCAAACCTGTTGGTAATGTAACATTTGTACAGATTATTGGCTCCTGCTGGACATATTGGTGGCCAATATGTCATGCATTGCATTGCATTGCACAAAAGCTTTAGTGTATCATCACTCTGAGAGTAAGTCAAAGAGACATAAGAGCACATTGACTGTGTCAAATATGAATGAAACTGAATTTAAGTTGTTCAACTCAAGTACTTCAAGGTTTTTAGACTTTGTCTACTGATCTTCTCCAACAGCATTCACACTTATCACGCCTCCTTTCATCGACAGGTTTCTACTGGTCACATCATTACTCCTTTGTCACCGCTGTAACTGCAAAGTGAATTCTTCTTGATGACTGCAATGGGCCTGCTATGCGTTGGCTCCATGCCAGCCCTGTCGACTTTTCATTGATGGCCCCGCACAGCAATTTGCCTGAACAAACCTATTCCAGCTGTATTGCTAAATCTCTGGAAAATGCATCACTGTGACAATTTCAGGCATGTCTTCCCTTTGAAATGGATTTTAAGAGATGTTCCTTCCTCTGAGATGTGTTATTTGAGTAAGAACAAAAATAGAATCCAATTGGCTTCTGTCAGCAGCCAATTCAAAGATGACATTCAATTTGTCTATCAGCGTTTGTTTTCACCTGAGTGACAGCCTGATATTAGAGAAAAGAAAGTGGATATACTAATCTATGTCTAGTAGGGGGTTGATTGCTACATGGAACAAATTATCAATGCATTTTAGATCAAAATTGCTAACTACATGAACCCTAGCATCCCTCGTATGTGGTGTAGAGGTGAAAAAGGAGGAGACCAAGTATAGACCACTGGGGGACCCTAGTCAATGAGATATATATAGTGTTTAAGAAGTGGTTAATTGTACATACAATGCTATAGCGTTCACGTACTACTATACTGTATGTAATGTATTACCAGTTTCAGTTAGGGATGTCCTCACCCATGTCTATGGACAGTGAAAGTCTTCGACTTTCAATATAGCACAATTGTCATAATGTAATGACAAACATAACATAGACTAGATAAAAATGCCAATAGTTCATAATGTGAATTTTCGGTTTGATATACCATTTCTCTTTATCTTCAAATATTGTTCAGTTGGGAGCCACATGCACATATCATTTGGGGAGTTAGGGTGAGTTCAGGGTTTCCATTTGGCAAGCCAAAAGGCAGGTAAAGTACATAAAAAACTGCATTAACCCGTGGGCCGTGGCTCTATAGAAAGAAAAAAAATATACACTACAGCTTTTTTTCATTCTGTTGGGGCCGACGTAGGGGGATCTATCACTTTTATCATATGATGACGATGACACAGCAATGGTACTGTATCAGAATAGGGTAAGTATACACTAACTGTCTGTTCTTTACTGAGCCGGTGATTGTATGCCAACAACGATCCTGTAAATCAGATTTGTTGAGAGCTATGTTGCAAATTACTGTGGGCTGTTGTGGGATAAGTGTAGCCTTACTAGCCTATACGTGTCAGTGTGGTAGGATATCGGAAGTGTAGGATCGAGGGGGTGTGTGGTATGGGGGATCTCTGATGAGTGCTTGGTACAGGCATAGAGTGAGTTGTATTGTTTTGTAGTGATACTTACAGATATACAGATAATATCTCTGTATACAACCAGTCTGGTTTAATAACATAAAGCGTATAGCTTTAATCCTGCACAGCACTAACTGAAAATCAGCCATACAGACAGCTTGTCTAAATAGGACTCTATATATCCATTCTTAAGTGTTGTGCTGACTTAAGCCATGTGAATGGTAACACTGGGTCAGTGGCACTGGTACCTCAATTATCTTTTGAATAGCCGAAGAATTGGGCTTAAAGGGATATTTCACTTTCAAATGTTTGGGGTCATTTGGCCGTATTTTTTCAATTGGGTTTTTCATTTATTTAATTTCATTTTATGTTTTTCATTTCCCCCCCAAATTAAAAAAAATAATGAAAAACACGGCCCCATCACGCATTAGAAGGCCAATATCAGTCATCAGAAGCAAGGACGTTTTCAATGAAACTAACATTAAAATGGAGTTTGAAGTTACAATGGGTTTGTATAGGAAGGGGGCGTGTCTGATCAAATGAATATCAAATATCCAAATACTGAATCAAGCAACTTAAAAACTGTCTGCGGTTCTCACAAAAACCGAAGCAGACATTTAAAACGACCCCAAATCATGTTCGAAAGTGAAATACCCCGTTTACGTTTTTTCATTCTTCCTCATCTTGCTCGAGACCCCCTGAAACCCCCCTTAAGGACCCGCATGGGGGTCCCTGGACGCCACTTTGAGAACCAGTGCGCACTAGGTTATTATTACCACATTTTCCTGAAGGAGGTGCAGCGCTGTAGGAGGGACACTGCACTAGGCTGGCCCCTGTGACACCCCGCGCTAAGTGATTCAAGGCTGCACAATGGATATAAATATACACGTATGTCTCACTGCAGTCCAAGACTCTCCCTGACACATGTACATGCTGTAAGCTACAGGTGTGGTTGTACACACATTTGAGCCCAAATGTCTCCATATTTTAAAGGGGGACATTTCGTTTTTTTTTCGCCTTGCATGTACGGTATGCTATGTCTTCAAATAGCCTACTAAACCTTGAGCAAACAAGCTTACAGTAAATATGCAGTGATGTAAAGTAACTAAGTACATTTACTCAAGTAAGATACATAAGTACAATTTTTAGGTGTTTTTTACTTTACTGGAGTATTTCCAATTTTCTGTACTTTTACGTCTACTCCACTGCATCTCAAAGGCAAATAATGTACTTTTACCCCACTACAATTATCTTAAAACTTGAGTTACTTTATAGATTTTGATTAGTATTACAAAACACACATTAACCACTTCCCTATATACATTTCGGCCATTTGAAAATAGCCGATCTACAAGCTCAAGCTCAAGCTTGTAGATCTGCTATTTTCAAAAGATTTTGATACATTTTAGACATTTGAAAACTTGTGAAATGGAACATAATGAGTACTTTCTACTTTTGGTACTTTAAGTACATTTTGATACCAATACTTTAAGTACATTTTGAATTTCCGGACTTTTACTTGTAACAGAGTATTTCTACATTGCAGTATTGACACTTTTACTTTTGCTCCACCACTGTAAATATGTTATACTACAGTATACTTATAAAGTACGCATTCCCGTGCCATATGAAGATAATGTCATGCATGTCACAGCAGAAAGCTGGAATGGTTACAAGAAAAATAGATTGGATGCAATAGAACATGGATAGTTGTCTGCTGATTCTGTGAGCGCTCAGGCTGGTTAATCGTACAATAACAAAACAAGAGCCTGACAAATATGACAGGCTGACTTGTTTGTGAGCAACAAGTCATCACAAGATTCCAAGCTAGGGTGAAAAAGTTACATACACATCTGCTCAGACAGAGGAAAACAGCTTTTGAATGTTAGCTAGATCTTTCTTTCTTTCTTTATTTTTTTTTTCAAGGAGAATGATGGGGGATTTGTATTGTGAAAGGCCTGAGTGGAGAGGGGCAGGGCACTTTGACATGCTCTTTGTGAACGGAGGAATCACACATTAATTGTGGTACAGGGCGGCTGCCATTTCTGTCAATGGGCTTTCGTCTGTGATGCTTGGTAAAAGAACCTTAGACCTGGATTCAAGAACTGAACACTTAGCTCACGCATTGTGCTCGCAAAGTAAGTGCTGAATCTATGTGTCAAAGTCTGAGGGGTGATGTGTCTTAGGGCAGCGGCTCATCCCGTCAGTCAAAGACACATCTGTCATTACCTGAGCAAACGCTTAAGCTCTGAGAGCTGTCAAATCACGCTGGCATGACTTGACATACTGCGCTGTACATCTTCAAGTTCTGACGCATTGCAGACAATGATATGAATGATTGTACGTACATTGTTACTATTGATAATCTTCACTATGTGGTACAATTTGCTATTACTATGTTGCAGTCGTATATCATATAAGAAAGATGGCATGTATGTCGAAATTACAATAATCAGGAGATGCTAAACAGCCCTGTTTCGTTAAAGAGTAAAGATGTGAACCCTTGCATTTCAACTCATCTAACAAAATAATGTATGTCCATAATGATAACTATCTTTTGCTTGCATTGTATACAAGTATTCTTTTTTGTTTTGCTTTTTACCCCTTTTTCTCCACATTATTTCTTCCCCACACACATTGTGTGTGTTGTCACTGCTGTTGTATCCTACTGACTCACCTGCCAGTGAGGAGCCCCCACCGGGAGGACGTAGAGCATTCGTCCTTCTCCTCCCGCCCAACACTCCCTGCTGACAGGTGCCGCCCCAGCCAATATGAATACATACAGTGATATATCAACCTCCCCGCCCCGGCTTCCCTCCCCACGCCAATTGTGTACGCATTGACGCACGACAAAGCCGGATGCACCATGATAGATTTTAACCCACAACCTCCACGGTGGTAGGCAGGCATTTTACCACTCGCCACCCGAGCACCTGGTATACAAGTATTCTTGTAGCACATACTGTTGAATGAGTGGCAGGGTGTGTATGAGTGGCAGCGGTGGCCTAGTGGTTAGAGGGGCGGCCTTGATACCGGAAGGTCCCTAGTTCGATTCCCCAATTCATCACATCAATCATGAATCACCGCTGAATAGCCCTTGAGCAAGGCTTCCATGCAGGGTCCGGCTGGAAACAAGCTTCGTGCTTAGTCCGACACCCTGGGTAAACAACAAACTTTGCTTTGCTTTGCTTTGTTGATACTGAGGAGATATTGCACAGGTCTACTACCATCTCATATAGATTGATGTTTCCCAAACAGGGTCACGACCTATTTTGGGTTGCAGGCACGTTTTTCATGGGTCGTGAGTAGATAACCCGTTTTTCTTTTCTTTTTCGTTTGTTGTTCTTATAAATAAAAAACACTTCAAAAGATTTTCTGAAATATTTTTTATGAATCTATAAATGTTTCACAATTTTTCAAAACTAGTACAAATGGCAAAATTAAATGTTTGGGTCTCGAGCTGAAAATGTTTGAGAACCGCATTCTAGATGGCCTGTACATGTTCAACTAATGGCTCTGGACACTAGCAGTCATGATGCCACATGTAGTACAGGTCAAAGGTCAAGTGTATATGTCTTGAAAAGAGAAACAAAAGAAAAAGGTGTTATGATAACTTCAGAGTAATGCTATCCACTTCAGATTTATTTTCTTTGTTGAATCAAACTATAAGATACAGAATACCATTATACTGTACACTCTGTGACATCATACAGTATGACAAGTACTGTCCACAGTAATTGTAGCCCAGCAACCGGGCTGTCCTGTACCAATTTAAACATGAACTCACCGAAAAAAAGACAATTAAACACAGCCCGGTCACTCTTTGTGCCTTTTGAATATGGCCGGACAAATTGATATTACACCTTTCCTCGCACTCCCTCACACATTAACACCACAACCCACTCCCTGGGCAGTCTGTGGATGTGGTGTAAGATGAAGTGGCCCTAACAGCTCACAGATGCTCACCATGCGCTGATGGTGGGCAGGTATTCAGGGCTGACATCATCCACCGCGGGGCCAGAGCGCTTCACTGTGACAAGCTCAAAACACATGGTGGCTTAACACTTCCAGCTTCTCCTCTGCTACAAGTTGAAAGACTTGGAAACAAAGTTGGGTACGTGGAGCCAAACTTCCCCTACGCTTGTGTTTTATCCACCTCCACAGTTGGGCGTTGATGGGGACACATCTCAATTATGATGAAACAATTGTATCAGTAACACTGGCTAGAGCAAAACGTTAACATGTATCCGTGTGAGTGAGTGTGTGTGTGTGTGTGTGTGTGTGTGTGTGCGTGCGTGTGAGAGAAAGTGAGTGAACGCACACACTTTTGTTTTTTGTCTTTTGTTTGGTTTATAATACAGCAGCAGTGTGACACACTTTTTTTGGGTACTGTACACAAAAAATAAGTAGTTGGTCAATTGCTGGTTCAGAAGACTATAAACAATTCCTTTTATACAAAAGTGTGTTTATACCCTACATCTGTGCTTATGTGTCTTCTGTCAGGAGACATGGTGGGATTATCCGTGATCATCATTCTACTGCCTCGGCCTGGCTGAGGCCACCAGATGTCAGGCAGGTTGTAATATTGAACAGAGTGCTTTAACAAAGACTGGCAGAACACCTGCAACAAAGGCAACTACAAAGAGGTCGTCTCCGACAGCATTTCCTCTCCCCTCGGCCTCCTACATGACCCCGGCACCATCTTGGAAAAAGATTTGAGAGCCGCTGCTCTTGATCAGACGCCGGTCCCCAGAGAGTGGTCAAAAGCGCGGCTCTCGCAAATTGAGCACTGGCGGGGCCGAAATTTAGGGTGGAGTGATAGAGGGCACATCGCACCTGCCAGTAAATCTTACACGAGTTTTCCTGTCATGAGAAGCACATGACTAGAGAAATGACAAACACTGGTCGGAGGCTAGGCCCAGGAGGAAATACTTTAATGCAGTAATAAATGTATACATGCCATGGATAAAGTGGACATGTTTGAATCCAGAAAAAAAGGTTAGTTTCAAAATGAATGTTGATCTGTCCTGCCCTATTCAGGCTACTGCCAAAATAGAGGAAAGACCTTTCCAGAAATAGAACACTACACCAAGAGATGGACTTTCCTCTAAGAGAATGCTGTATCCCACTATACAGCCCCACACAATGTTTGAGCCTGTGCCAAGGCAGACTGAAGCTGCTCCAGCAGTGTGCGGCTTAACATCATATTATTGTAATGCTTAATTATTCTCTGTCGTACAATGCAGGCTACTTTAGACAATGTATGCTAGCTGGTGTTGCCTTTATTGAGCTGGGTACCTATAATGGTGGAAAGAGCTGTGTTACGTGCAGTTCCAGAATCATTATTAAGTCATGAATTGGGTTGAGAAGTGGAGATGGGGAAGGCTAACACTGTACCTGCAGATGGGGGCATTTTGTTAACCTGGAAAAGGCTTCTCCCATCGAGATGAAAGTGATCACTCAGAGACATTCTGGAGAGGCAGGCTGATCGTAAACCTTTCCAGGAAAATGAAAATCACACCTGTACACCCCCAACTGTTCTGCAATCTTCTGATTCTGGTCCAATTCTCTCTGTCTGGCTTCCACTGTTGCAACCTTGGTGGTGCTACGGCTTTATGTGTTGCTGCTCCCACCTTATATAGGAACATCAAGCTCTGCAGGAGGACAGATGCTGCTCTGGCTGCTAACACTTCAATCTCAGCTCACCTTTTTAAACTTGAAGAATGCATTTCAAGCTTAAAGCCCGTTTATAGCTTTGTTGTTATATTGCTAACTTGTTTTTATTGTCAGTAGCCTACTTCTGTTGTTCTAGTAATAATTATAATATCTAATAATGTCTTGTTGTTAATAAATAATAATAATAATGCATTTCATTGATATCACACTTTCATGGTGCTTTTCATAGTGCTCAAATATGTGCCATCCTTGTTTTTATATTCAAATTCTGTTAAGTAGTATAACAAATTATATATATATATATATATACACACATTTTTTTTATATAAAATAAATGATAATGATAATGATAACAACAACAACAATAGATTGTTTTACTACTTCAGTTACTATTAATGTCAGTAATATCAATCTGATATTAGTAATTATACATACATGGTGAAAGAAATAATCTATGATGACACAACATAGCACAATAATACTTTATAATGCATAATAAATCTATCCATGTCTTTGCATGAACGTGTTGTATCACCTCCTTCTTTCTGCTATGCACACATAACCACTTGAAAATCTGACTCACAAATATGTAATAAATGTTCCGCATCCACAGTATAAGCATTGGTTATTCAAATAGGACTCTCAGATAGCACACTGTTGAAATGTAAACAGCTCAGCACCAAATGTGGCTCATGTAAAACTCATTCTAACGCACCTTTTGTTTGCACACACCTGGACATACTTTGTGGACAGTGTGTGTGTGTGTGTGTGTGTGTGTGTGTGTGTGTGTGTGTGTGTGTGTGTGTGTGTGTGTGTGTGTGTGTGTGTGTGTGTGTGTGTGTGTGTGTGTGTGTGTGTGTGTGTGTGTGTGTGTGTGTGTGTGTGTGTATGCAGACATAAGAATGTGTGTGAGTGTCTTATGTATGTATTGGGTGTGTACTGTATGTGTGCATGTGTGTGTGTCTGTGCACGTTTGATGTAATTCCTGAATCTGGTCAAGGAAAATAATAAAGAGATTTAAGAGCTGAAAGAATCAGTTATTTTCTCCACAAGGCCGAAGACCGGGGTGGAGATTATGATATCAATATTGCATGACGATTGGCTTCCAAAGTTTGCTACAAGGGCGTATTTCACAAAAAAAATCTAAAAATCATGAAATCACAACATATAACTACACAAGGGGGTGGGCATAGTTGAATGGTGAGAGAGCCTGCCTGGGAACCGCAGTCCCCAGTTGTCCATGCAGGTACGATCCCAGGCAAGGCCAGCAATGTGTCAAATATGATTCATTGAAGTGTCCTTGAGTAATGGCCATTTATGGAATTATTTACATCCTCAAATGGGTGTACCATAGTGGGATGAGGCCCATTCTTTTAAAAAACCATGGAGTTTGACTAAAGCGTCATGCCAATATGTGTTCCACTCGTGCCTTTGGCAAAGGGTTTCAAGGTGAATGGAAGCCACAGCCACAGCCCTTTTACTGTCAAATGACTGTGGGTGAGCCCTTTCCTGGCTTTGTGAATTTGAAGGGGATGGTGGTTTTAACCACTTTGCTAATTAGGATTGTTTATTTGGGTACATTTACATTCAGGAACCCTGCGAACCTCCTGTTCAATATGTATAAGAAAGGACAGAATTGTAGAGGAGCGGAAGTCATGATCAAAGTTTAAATATTCCCTTTGTTTATCTATCTGTGAGGTATTCAAATGCCTCTGGGGACTGGGTGCGTGTGCTAAGGTCATCATAGTGTCAGTGTCGTTCCTCACCGCAAATGGTGTGTCAAATATCTGAATCAGAATTGTATCTGGCAGGTACAGTATGTTTGCATATAGTAACATGGAATTTGTCTCTGTGATGTTGGTGCATTACAGTGACTAATGGCAAGTTACATTTTTTCACACGAGAGAGTAAGAATATGCACAGAAAAATTAATCTATCACGAATAGGCTGTGTAGTCCCACAGTACACAAATGAACTACATTCAAGATCTTTCAAATAATATAGGCCAGTGTTCCTTCTCGCTGCCCTTATTATAGGAAAAATCACATCACATCACATCACCACACATGCACACGCGCACGCACGCACGCACACAGACAGACAGACAGACAGACAGACAGACATATATATATATATATACTGTACAATGCTGTATATAGGCTATATTCCCAATAAATATCAAATATTCTTTTGCCCTCTAAGTTGATTATTTTCTAAATACAATTAAAACAAAGAATACAAATGATATCACAGTTGAATGGCCTCAGTGTTTTACAATAATGTTTATTTGTATGTTCCACAAATGTCGACAATCTATGGAGTGTAGGCTACATGATCAGATGTACTGTAGGCTATATGCATATTTGAGACCAGCTGGAGCAAATGGCCGGTGAAAACAGCTTTGTCTTGCATGATGAAAACAAAACAAAGGTTCTGATATCAGAAGAATGCAAATATGCCTTCACTAAACTTGTGTATCATTTGCATGTATTGCCTCTCACACTCCACATTGCTATCATCGCCTTAACTAAAGTTAGTGCTATGTAAACTGAGCTTTGCACTCAATCACTTTGAACGTGACATGTTTGTTTTGAGCTCAGAAGTCTATGCTAATTCTCTCATAGCAGGTGCGACAGACAGTTCTATAAATCCCTCACGTCAGAGTCCAAGATAATATTTAGCCATTGCCGCCACCTTGTGTTCAAAGTTAAATGTTGAGGGCTGTACCTGTAAAATCAATGTAATAATGTAGTATTAGACATAGTGGTCCATAAATACATAAAAGTTGCAATCCACATGCCTAGGCTAATGGCCTCATAAACAGTATACGTTATTATGATTATACAAATTATCTTAGTATTCTGTTTGTATCTATCTAAGTAGCCTATCTATCTTATCACATTTCTACTTTACTTTACTTAAAAAAAAGGTTTTAGATTCTTATATTTAAAAAAAAAATACAACATTGCAGTTGCTGTATGAAGGTTAGCGAATCATGTTTAATAGACAAGACCTTTACAATGTGATTCATTTTTTTGTTATGGTAAACTATACTTTCACTTCTTTCTTTCTTTTCTTTCTTCTTTTTTTGCACTGGTCTGGGCTTGTAATGAAATAAAATAGTCTCGCCTTTCAATATCAATTATAAACAAATAATAATAATACTAATAATAACCATAACCATAATCATAATCATAATACAATCATAGTCATAATCATCATCATCATAATAGTAATACTAATAATCGTAATAATACAAACATGAATGGCTGAGGTAAAATATGAATATGTTTCAGCATGACTGAGGAATAACAACCAACCAAGTCACGCCCACCAGAAAGGAAAAGGGGGCGGTGACTGACGCGCGGCTCAGCCAATCATTTAAGCGCTGGGCGGGAATTTCCTGTGATCTTGACAAATCAGTCGCGACAACAGCGAACCAGAAAAAAAAAACACAGTAACTTCAACATGTCAGCAAAACACACACAGGGGGAGGGAACCTGTGGACAGCAGGGATAAACTGAAGAAAAACGCATTATAAAAGGTAAATGGGGTTCGTGCGTCTCGCTTTTTGACAAACGTCTGCTGTTAGACAACACAGAATTGCTGTTCAAACTTTTGACGTGGGCGGACGGTTCAACCAGCTAGCTGCACCTAAAGCTAAAAAGCCCCGAGTCCATATTTTCTCGCGAGACGGTGTCGCGCTCCGAAAAGTAGCAGAGCTGCAAGCTCACAACGGGTCGCGGACGCGACCCGTTGTGAGCTTGCAGCTCTGCTATTTTTTCGGAGCGCGAGCGATACCGTCTCGCGACGGAGCATAAATTAGGCTAAAACAGCAAGCAGCTGTGCTAGTTAGCCGAGGTTGCTGAGCGTTTAAACGGACAGTGTCTTGTCTTTTAAAAGATGTCTCGTTCGTAGTGACACGCGTTTTGTTGCACGTTGTTAAAATGTTTATCCATGTCAAATTGACGTGTGAAATGCCACCTCAAGGCAGTGAAGGCACAGTGCCCTGAGGTGTGTGTAAAAACTTTCATTTCTCACAGCCTGTGCTGTCAGACATGGCCACCACCAGGTCTGGGGGAAGCCTAGCTGTAGAATACAACTCTCGTAGACGTATTTATGATTCTGACGTTTTCAATCTACGAGAGTTCACCCCCCATGGAGACAGGGACATTCAGCACTATACCCCGTAGACACTCCAAACATGGACAAATAGAAAATAAAGGTGCATTCCCCCACGCCCCAAATGTTAACTCTCGCTACGGGGTAGTGGTTTAATGTAATAATCCATATATTTCAATAAAGAAGTGTTTTAATGCCGTCTGTGGCCGAACGCCATTTTTTCACCCTCGTTTACTTCCTGTTTACATTGAGTGTAATTCCGGGTTTCACCAGATGGGCGCGTCACTACCGCCCATTGGGAACTTCCGACAGAATCGGCCACAGACGGCATTAAAACACTTCTTTATTGAAAGATATCCATTATTACATTAAACTACTACCCCGTAGCGAGAGTTAACATTTGGGGCGTGGGGGTAAGCACCTTTATTTTCAATTTGTACATGTTTGGAGTGTCTACGGGGTATAGTGCTGAAAGTCCCTGTGTCCATGGGGGGTGAACCCTACAACTCTCGTAGATTGAGAACGTCAGAATCATAAATACGTCTACGAGAGTTGTATTCTACAGCTAGGGGAAGCCATGAGATCCAATCAGAACTGGCCCCCCAAAAAATGTCAGCTGTTTTAGATATACCTACAGTGTAGCTATGCTATTGTTGTTAATTCTTTGTTTCTAAGGTAAGATCAAATGTAATCAAAATGTTCATGTTTTAACGGATACATTATAAATAACATCCCGGCCGTCGTTAACTAACGGAAACGGATAGCTGCTGATAGATTTAACCAACAACTAACATTGCTATACTAGCCTAGCCCTAGAAATGGCTGTGATATTAGCCTTCATACATTTAACGTATTCCATATATGGAATACATTAAATGTATGTAATAGTTATGTATGTCATATTTGGAATGCATGTAATATTTGTGTTTCTCCAAATTTATTTAGATGTAGACTTTTATCAAAGGTTAAATTGCATGACAGTGTTATAGTATATACTGTAAAAAAAAAAGAAGAAAGAAATACAATTCAATAATCTATAATTGCCAAAAACAGCTTAACATTTGATTATTTTGGAATTTGTTTTGGTGTGCTCAGAGAACATACCACACAATACATAATGTCCACACAGATAGCAATAAACACCTCACAATACATACAGAAATGGCAACATTACAAGATTGCATGTTATGGGCGGGGGGCAGAGACAATGCAGAAAAGTACATTCATACAACTTACAATGTATTAGACAACTTAAATAGCAAAACAACAACATCGGTACTTTATAACTGTATGGATTAACCTACTACAAGTCAACACATATCATATATAGCAGAAAAGCTCAAGACAAGAAAGCCAGGCTATATATTTGTTTATCAATCAAGTGGGCAAAAATCCTGCAGACAAGAAGTTGTTGTAATTACATTGAGAGGATGGACTTTACAATGACAGTATGCGAAGATTGTTACTCAAATGGTTGGAGTTGTATGTGCTGAATATTGTGTTGTTTTAGATGAGAACGATTCTAGATAAATCATGTAGGCCTACAGTTTCTTGCCTTCTGTCTATCACTAACACTCAAGCCAGATTTATATTTTGTTGTACAATGATGTGTCGGGCCGGAAATAGCCGATATACAAACTCAGACAGTCACAATGCATCGTAATGGGTTGTGAGCTTGTAGACATACTATTTTATCCAGGCACCAAATGTACGACGGAGTATAAATTAGGCTTCAGGGTGCACCACCAAAACCGGATACTTGAGTTATAACAGAGTTATAAGGGTAGCCTACCCTACAATACTGAAGACCGCGGTGGGAGCTTTTACACCCACAGATTTACATTAAGCCCTAAATGTATGTGTAAATGTTAGGATCAGGATTGTGACAACCCATCCTTTTTTCCCCTCCCAATAATCCAGTAGATGTCCACCCCTACAGACTCGTCAGCTGGCATGTCCCATCCGGGTCCTTCCCCTGGGCCCGGTCTGTCTCCGGGGCCCATATTGGGTCCCAGTCCCGGTCCTGACCCCTCGCCGGGCTCCGTTCATAGTATGATGGGCTCCAACTCAGGGCCCGGCACCCCCAGTGCACCTCATGGCATGCAGGGCCAAGGACAGAGCGAGTACTCTCAGGACGGCATGTACCCCATGCACAAGGTACAGCGAATCCCACAGATTCAGTATGTTTTTAGAGCCTGACTGTTACACCAATATATTGGTCTGCCCAATATATAATATTATTACATTACATTATTTGACTTTATTCATGACATCGGTATCGATCAATTATGCAGCCGATGTGTCCATTTTTTAACCCATCGAGACCCGAAGCCGATTCTACAAAATGTCTTCTAAATCCTAACGGTTTTCTGAAAAAAACGTATGTTTCTAAATCAGTGGTTCTCAAACTTTTTCATGTCAAGGACCCCCAACATGATTATGTAGTTGACCGCGGACCCCCATCTCAAAATATGTTGTTCCAGGGACCCCCAGATGCAAAGATTTGAGTTACAAATGTTCGCTTTAAAACAATATATATTCAAAGATTTGCACATATTTTCACAATTTTTCAAAAATAGCAGATCTACAAGCTCGTAGCGCGGCACTCGGTGCCGCGCTACGAGCTTGTATATCTGCTATTTTTGAATAGCCAAAGTGTAAAATAATGGTTTTTAGCTCAAATAAAAAAAGATGCGATACAGATGCGTTCCAGGTCTCAATGGGTTAAAACCACTTTCAACCTGCGGTCCCTAATATTGAAGGCGAAATTGATCAAAAGTTTTCACGAATTTTCAAAATGCGTATATCTACAAGCTTGTTGTGTAGCTATATTTGAACGATTATGAATTGGATAAATACAATTAGCATAATGGATGACCACCCCAGTTACCAAGATCCATGTGAAATACAGTACGCATCATCGTCTGGAGCCCTGATAAGGCACACGCATTGCTTTTATTGATATTATTGGTATTTGTCATTGTTTGAATTTTTATTTTGTTCTGGTGGAAGGTGGAAAACATGTCTTAACGTTCAGCATAAACATGGATCGTCTTTTGATTTCTCCCGTTTCTCTCTTTCAGCCGATGGAAGGGATGAATGACAAGGCTATGGGTGAGGCCATGCACTTTGGTCACATGAAGGGTGTGGGGATGAGGGCTCTCCACAGCGGGATGGGACCACCACAGAGCCCCATGGACCAGCACAGCCAAGGTAGAGCAATCTCAATCTTCAATTATTACAACAAAGAAAAGTGGAATTAAAATAGTTTAACACAGTGGTTTTCAACCTTTTTCGCATCAAGGACCCCCAAATTGACAAATATTAGCCCAGGGACCCCCATTTGAAAAGATATGCCAGGGACTCAACCATTTAGATTTCTTGGGGGTCCCAATCTACACTGTATCACCATCATCAGTGTTCATTTAACTCTGAGAGTGTACAAAATGGAACCAAATGGACCCGTTAGGGTCCATTTGGTTCCATTTGTACACTCTCAGAGTTACAGACACATAAGGGTCCATTTGGATGCTAACTATCAATTTGGCTGGGGACCCCCTGGAACCCCCTCAAGGACCACTGGTGGTCCCCGGACCACTGGTTGAAAACCCCTGGTTTAACACATTTCACAATGTATAGTCAGGCCTAGACTATTCCAAATCTAAAGTCAAATGTACCAACACCATTTTCATTCATTTTTGATAATACTTATTATTGACTATTTTGTGGTGTCGATGCTTAAAATCCCGCAAATCCCACCCACTGCAGGGTATATGTCCCCACACCCGTCCCCCATGGCTGTCCACGAGCATTCCCCCAGCCCCATGTCTGGAGGTGGGGGTGGACCCACGCCACCCCAGATGACCCCCAGCCAGCCAGGCCCCATGATACCCATGGATCCCCAAGGAGCCATGCCCAACATGGGGCAGCAGCAGGGTCGGGGCCCCTCTGCCTTCAGCCCCGTCCAGCTACAACAGCTCAGAGCCCAGATCTTGGCCTATAAGATTCTGGGCCGTGGGCAGCCCCTGCCTGAAAATCTCCAGTTGGCTGTACAGGGCAAACGGAGCCTGCCCACCATGCAGCAACAACAGCAGCAGCAGGCAGCTAATCCTAATGCTAGTCCTTTCAACAGACCACCAGGTAACGTGTTCCATTTTGTTACTGTTACTAGACCATACCCGTGGGGGGGATTTGCGCACACGATCTGGCAACCCGGGAGCCAGCGAACACAAAAACGCAAAATAAACAGCTGAGATTTTGTGTAATCGGAAGGTGCACATTAGTGATGCGCGGGTTGACCCGTAACCCGCGGCGCGGGTGGGTCGAGTCAGAATTTTGGAGGCAATTATGCGGGCTGCGGGTGAGCGGGTCACGCGCTCTCACACGCAAAATAAATAAATAAATAACATGCTCTTGTTTTGTCTTTATTCCTAATAAGAATAAGAATAATAAGAATAAAACAGTTTGAATACACTTGGGGATTATTTTCTAACCATGATTTTACAGAATGAAAAAAAATCGCGGGTCGCGGGGCGGGTTGAGCCATAGATTTATATATGGGTTCGCGGGGCGGGTTGAGGCGGGTTGGGTTCCGTGGCGGGGCGGGGCGGGGCGGGCCGAGTCATGAAAAAACCCGACCCGCGCATCACTAGTGCACATGGTAAGGGTCAATGGCTGTGTGCAAATTCAGATCAATTGCTCCAGCCACTGAGGAGAACCGGACAGAACAATTTTGGCCTCACCACTACGACACCATGCACCCACGCACTACAGAGGTTTGTCAAATTATAGGAGGATACCGGTACTTTTACTATTACGCTGAATCAATTCACTTTTATGGCCATGCAGTTGTTTGACCCTGCTTTCTTACAACAAAAAAAAGAAGAAATGTGATCACAGGTGGAGTCAAATGTGTGGTAAAGTAGGCTTCTTTAGACAGTTACCCTTCCATTCACATCCTAATGCCTAATGGCCCTCCGATTCCATTGCGACGCGTTGTGAGCTTGTAGATCTGCTATTTTCAAATAAAATCTAGCGGGGAAATTATAATAAGCAGATCTGGCAACCCTGCAGGGGGACGTGCCTTGTGTTGAGCCGTGTGCCACACAGTACAGGTTTAAAGTTCACAAAGTCTGCATAGGAGTGAGAGAGAAGACATAATGAAAGACCTCGCATTGTGTCAACAGGTATGACGATGGCACCTATGGGCGGTCCACAGTCGAGCCCCTGCCCTACCCCGGTCATGCAAGGACATAGTCAGAGCACTGGACCCAAACCTTGGCCTGAAGGTGAGCATGTTTTAGCCTGGATGACATACAGTGTATGACAGGGCTAAAGAATGGGGGGTGGTTGAACCTGGGGGCATGAGACAAAAAAGTATCGAATCATGTGGGTCTCTGGATTCCCATGGGAACGGCGTAGCTCCAATGTGGATCTAGGACTTCCATGACCAGCCTGTGACGTCAGTCATCTATGATGCCAGTTGTCTGACAGCTGGAAAATATGAAATAAAAAGAACTGGTTAGTTAAATGGTTATTATCTCTTAAGATCTCTTTTTCAGCAACGCCCTGGTTAAGGGTGAAATGACTATTGTACTTGAGTCATGAACTGGATATCCCCCAAAACACTAGAATAACCTATTTAGAAGTACATTTTCGACACCTGTCTCTTTTATGCAATTAATTGCAGTCTCTGCAATTTGAAAATTGCAGTAGTTCATTAATTATTTTTCGATTAAGCCCTGATAATGAGGATGCCAGGTAAACATCAGAACTAAACAACGTGCTATCCAGATAATATACTTGTCATTTGTTTTGTTTTGTAAAGCGACTTTGGGTACCTTGAAAAGCGCTATATAAATGTCATGTATTATTATTATTTGTGGGCAAGCAAAATAAATAGCATACTTTACATAGGTAGCATATGGGAATAAGTAATCAGCATTATTAAAATAGCCGACAAGAAGTGATACATGGAAGTGAGGAGTGCTAGGGGTAAGGCAGAGACTGAAGAGATGATTTCTCACAGTATGGTGGAAAATTAGAAGCGAGTCCTGACTTTTTTCCCCCCCCCGAAAATAATTCCTTGGGGTCAGCCTATTGATCGTTCCCACCAAGTTTCATGAATATCCTCCCGTCCGTTCTCAAGTTATTCTGCTAACAGTCAAACAAACAGAGGGAATGGATGAAACCATAACCGCTGGCAGGGTTACCCAGACCTGTTGACCAGCCCAGCTCTACTTTCAAATGTTTTAATTATGTACGACTGACAAAAACATCAAAACGTTTCACCGCACAGGGCAGGGCAGTGAAGCTCCAAGCACACCTCAGAAGCACCTGACTCCAGCCACGAGTGGACGCCCGTCACCGGCACCACCTCAGGCTCCCACCGCTCCACCTGGGCCCATGCAAGGCAACTCTGTGACCCCGCAGCCTCCCGGGCAGCAGGCGTCTCCCATGCTCCAGCTCCAGCAGAAGCAGAACCGTGTCACTCCGGTCCAGAAGCCCCAGGGTCTGGACCCAGTGGGGATCCTACAGGAGAGAGAGTACCGGTAACTTATGTGCCACTCACTCACACAGGCCTCCCGCCATGTGATCTAAACGCTTGTCCCAGTTTTTGGGCATTGTGCCGAATGTCACAACACAAGCTTACAAAAGGTTACGTGAACTTAAGTCTCAGAATTGTACTGACTTTTGACACCATAGCAATCTCAATCTCAAGGCCTTTTCATGCTTGACGGTTTGTTATTAACCCTTTAAGACCTGAGGCGATTCTTAAAATGTTTTTCTAAATCCTAACAGTTTTTTTGAAAAAAAATAAAAATAAAATAAAAATCAAGATTTAAAAAAAATAGCAGATCTACAAGTTCATAGCGCGGCACTCGGTGCCGCGCTATGAACTTGTAGATCTGCTATTTTTGAATAGCCAAAGAAATCTAATGTGACACATGCGTTCCAGGTCTTAATGGGTTAATATATGCTGTGTGTTTAATTAGCCTTTCAATGGAATAGTGAACCAATTCATCAGGAACATTTTGTAAGCAGTTATCAAATGAAAATATAGGGCTTCGGTGAACACTGAAAATGTGTCTCTTGTGACTTTATTTGTAATTATTTGTGTATATTTAGTGACAGCACAGGGGTTGACACTAAGGTCGCAGAGGCACTTGCCCGTCGGGCAAGTACAGGTCATGTTCTACTTGCACAAACAAAAAATAAAAAGGTATCATTGTTGTTCATAAATAGCCTATAATGTTTTAAGAAGACGGAATGCACTTGCCCGTCGGGCAACCTGAAAGCAAACTCCACTTGCCCGAACGTTTTATTTACTTGCCACGGGCAGTCGGGCAACCGTTAGTGTCAACCCCTGCAGCATCAGTGTCGTATAGTATAGATAGAACCCTTCAGTGCTTGTGCTAAAACTGGGGGTCCTTGAAATTCAAAGGTTTTAGAACCACACACTCTAAACGATACAACACAAAGTCTATAAAATATAGGTAATTACTCCGGTGGAGATACCATAATGAAAGTTATGCATCGGCCACTTTATGATAAAATCCTCAGTGATGATTTATACATTTTTAACCTAGAAAGCGTGCAAATATAAACAAATCGACTCTTCAAGGCATCTAGGGATGCCTCTATGCCCCGATACAAATATTTGTTTATTTTGTTTTTGTTGTTTTTTATTCCCCCGTTTGGTGACAGGGAATCTAATTCATCTTCATTATAAAAAATAACTGTTCCGATTCTGCAGCTTGTTGGGCTGCAGATAACTAACACACCAACACAGCCATTGCAAAATGTATGCATCACAACAACAGATAAACATCGGCTATTGCCATTGGTGAATGTCAACTGATTTGCAGATATGCCCGATGGCAAATATTGTCCTATACCAATGGCATATATATCGGTGCATCCCTAGTCCGTTTGGTTACCTTTGTACTCTCTCAGAGTTAACTCATTCAGTGCCAGGCTTATTTCAAGCTTGTTGATCCCTGTGCCATGATTGACTATATATGGAAAAATGTTATTTTTTTCTCAAACGGAGAAAAAAAATAACATTTTAATCCACTTTAACATTGAAGTGGATGGAGCATTAACTTTTTGAAAATCGTTTTCTCCTAGTTCCTTTGAGATTAAAAAAAAAAAAAAAATTGAAACATTTTTTTTTTGAAAATGTGTTTTTTTAGGAGACGTCAAAAGACGTCATTGGCACTAATGGCCAACTGAAAACGGCCGTCAAAAGACGTCATTGGCATTGAAAATGAACACTGAGGATTTGACTGTGTACTATATGACTACAATACTGTAGTCCTTTTTTTCCTGATCACTTTTATACAAACAATAAGCCTCTGCTGTAGCGTTTACGGTTACCGTGTCGTCTCCTCAGGCTACAGGCTCGGATTGCCCATCGAATCCAGGAGCTGGAAAGCCTGCCGGGCTCCTTGCCTCATGACCTGAGGTCCAAAGCTACGGTGGAGCTCAAGGCTCTGCGTCTGCTCAACTTCCAGAGACAGGTACAGTACACAGCGGTCACACGCCTTTTCATGTTTCACACCCGTTTCCTCTGTTACCATTAGGGGTGCAACAGATAATCTAGATAATTGATTTAACCCATTTAGACCTGGAACGCATCTGTGTCATTTTTAGATTTCTTTGGCTATTCAAAAATAGCAGATATACAAGCTCATAGCGCGGCACCGAGTGCCGCGCTATGAGCTTGTATATCTGCTATTTTTGGAAAATTTGTGCAAATCTTTAAATGTATATATACTAGAGTCTCGGGGGGGCTTCGCCCCTCGAGACCCCAGCCGCTGCGCGGGGCTCTAGGGCTGTGAGGGCGCGCTTATTTTGGGGTAGTAAAATGGTGGGATAGAACTGTCCAAAAGTAAAAAAAAAATGTATATATTTATTTTTTACGTGGGGGTCCGCGGACCCCCTGGTGGGCCGCGGACATCCTGGGAGTGTTGGAACCCCAGGGGACCCCCCTGTAACATGGCGGACCCCTTCGGCTTTTTTTTTTTTTTCATGAAGGTGGTTGCTTGTTTCTGTCGCTTGTTTTGAAAACCTGGCATCCCGACTGGCATCCCTGGTGTTTTGCTAAAGGGAACTAACCTCGCGTCAGCAGTCTTTCCAGTTTCCACCTCGGAGGAAATAAAAGGTAACACAATGGTGTAGACGAAATTGTGTCCGCCTTGCGGTGTTTGGGTCTCGCTGGGCGGTGGTCAGCGATGACGCTAAGGAACAACATGGCCAACCGTAATGTTGTGAGTTTGTGTTGGCCGCAATTAATTATGCTTCGAGGGGGCAGATGTGTGCTGAGCTGTGAGAAGTTGCCTACAGGTTGCGCGAAGTAATTGTGCGCATTGTGGCTTGTGTTGTTAGTGACATTGATATGTTGTTTTTGTGTTTAGTCCGACACAGTGACACGGGGATTTTTGGGGTTTTGGGTTTTGCAATGTATTATAGGATATATATATATATTATTTTTCTTATAAAAAAAAATCTAAATATTTTGTAGAATTGGAACCTCAGGTCTTAATGGGTTAATCGATTGTAAAAAAGAATCAATAGTTACTATTTTGGGCCTGTCATTACAGCCGAAAAGTTTAAAAGAAATCCATACTTTTCCAAAAAAGTTAAAATATCCTATCTATTTTCTCATTGGGAGCAGCAGTGGCTCAGGAGGTACAACGACTATCTGGGAATTGGAAGGTCCCGCCGGTGTTGAGGTCTCCCTGAGCAAGACTCTGGACCCCTAATTGTTCCTTGTGCGCTCACTTGGAGCAGCACAGTGCTGTTAATAGGATGGGTCAACTTCAGAGGGGAAATTTACCCTGGAGGATCACAAATAGCCTTTATGAGGATACCCTATACTCCCTACAGTAAATCCTCAATGTAGCTGCTTGTCTTCCTGATATCCTCCCTGGAGTGTATTCTGCACCAGATGTCTTAGAGGGAACAACTGAAGTCCTAACTGCATTAGGGCTGAAACTAACCATTATTTTCTTAACTATTATTCTATTGAATACTTTTTCGATTAATAGAGTGTTAGTAATTAAAAAAATAATACTATTGTATATATATATATATATATATATATATATATATATATATATATATATATATATATATATATATATATATCATGTCAATGAATCGACATGAAAAACATTAGAATTGATATTTTTATTATACAAATTAACCACTTAAGCCCTATTTTATACTTTGCTGATCTCCAAGCTCACAATGTTTTGCATCGCAAAGTGTGAGAACTCTATTTTTTTTTAAATATTTGTCACCTATAATGAGGCGGTCTGAATACAGTTGCAACTCGGGTCCGTTTCACTAAGACTAGAGGGTTAAGTTGGTTTAGTTGGTTTTATAAATATTTAACCAATGAAAAGTATTCACAAGAGCTTGTGACTAAATAATAACTACTGTACATTGGATCCATTGGAAAACAGGCTAGGTTAAAGAATAATACCTATGCTAGTCTTGCACACCAGTACTCATCTGCAAACAGTTCTGCATATTTGGATTGCTCAGCAGACAGAAATTCCCCCCTCAGTTCATATACATGCGACAGAATCTTCCCTCTGGAGAGCCACCGCACTTCGGTGTGCAACAGCAACATTTTATGTTCCGCCCCCATTTCCTGGCACAAGGTGGCGAACAGCCGGCTTTTCAATGGCTGTGCTTTTATAACGTTAACGATGCTTACCGCATCATCCATCACAGCTGACCTGTCTTTTGGTAAAGTCTTTGCAACCAGCGCCTCACGGTGTAAAAAGCACTGCGTAACCATGACGTAACCATGAAGACAAAGACGGTCGCTTCACTGAATGGACGATGGCTCATGGCAGTAGCAGCCGCATCTATTGTTCTCATGGCTGCCAGTTCCCACCTGATGTCATGTGGGAGATCCAACTGTTCCAGACCGTACTGAATAACCGCTAGCTTGCATAACATCTTCAGACTAGGACTTAAGTCTAAGATGTACAGCTCAGTGGTCGTGTCTCCTCCAAAGATAATGCTATGATCTCCCACCATGCAACACCACCTCCTTGACATCTTACATGGGCCATCATTCCCCTTGGCCTCTACCGTTTTCCAGGAGAAAGTCTCTGAATTGAACTTCCACAGATCTTTGAATTTAATGTTTTTGTAAAATCTGCTGCCGCCAACTATGTACAGCTCTCCATTGTAGGCAAAAGCTGAATGAAACATGCGCCCTTCTGGAGAAATCTGTGTAGAAGGCGTGCTCAGCCAACAGCTGGTCTCCGTGTCAAACACTTTGATGCAGTTGTAGTAGTCTGAAAAGGGGGGCCCTCGACCCCCAAATACAAACATCTTTGTCCCCATGATTGTGGCAGAGTGATACATTGAAGCAGGTGCTGGCGTGCCTCTGGTGTCAATTAAAGACCAGACCATTGTGGTGGTGTCCAACTTGTAGATGTCATTAGTGCATTTGGTCACATGATTGTATCCTCCAAAGATATACATAACCTTCCCCAAGACACAGGCTGAGTGCCCATGCCTCGCCTCGGGCACAGTCCCAGAAACATTAGGCTTGAACCATCTGTGGGTGCTGACATCAAATGCAAAAAGCACGTCGCTTAAGGTAATCGTGCCGTACCTACATCCCCCCCAGATGTAGATGATGTGTTCTATCAACACAGCTGTGTGGCTGTACTGCTTGTGGGGAACCTCAGAAGGATGTTTTCCTCCTCTAGCTGTCACTGGGGGCAACTGAATCCATCGTAAAGAGACTGCATTGAAGATATCCACAGCCATCTGATCAGTGTAGTGCTTGTATCCTCCAAAGGCGTACACCTTTTGGCCAACAACCACCGCAGCAAGATTACTGAGGTAGCGGGCGGGAGAATGTTGTTCTCCTTTCTGATGCACGACCCAGCATAACATTTCCTAACAAGATGGAGTAGGCCTAGTTGAGTTCCCTGTTAAATATTTTTCCTATTACACCTGCTACCACTTACATTGGTATGGCGACACACACTGTAAGTTAGATGGTGTCCAGTACCAATATAGGTAAGCCAGTAATCACTCCAGGGTGTTGGATCAGAACACAATTTCTGTTCGTGAGGGAAGGTGATGCAGTCAGGTATTCTCTAGATGGTTGCTCTGGTAGGCCTTTAGTAGTGATGGATGAGGATTCGGTATTTTGTTGATTTACTCTCATTTGAACTCGGCGGGTTCTGCTTTTAAGCTGATCGCCTTGGCACGTGTGTCATCACTATGATGTCACTATGATGTCACTATGATGTCAGCAATGCCCAAATATACGCCCAATATATCACATTGGCCTCCAGATGGTCGTCAGTATTGAGTAACCTTAACAACATGATATCTAGGGCTGTCACGATTACACATTTAAGTTGACAATTAATTGTCACCCAAATAATTGCGATTAACGATTTAATTGTGCTTCTGTCGTTGAAAATTATTGGAACATTATGAATAAAAATTACATTTCTGTTTGTCTTTTAGCCTTCGTAAACAAAAGTTGCACGGGCAACACTTAAAAATAAACATTAATAGTGGAAATAGCTGATCTATAAGCTCACGCGTTTTGAGCTTGTAGATCTGCTATTTCCACTATTTTTGGAAAATATATGACATTTTTTGGAATTGATTATGACAATTATGACAAAAATAATTGCGACTATATAGAATAAGACAGATGCATTTAAAACCTATGTACATGTCTATCGATTTGCACATTTATAACTTGATAATTGTATGTATAACTTAATAATTGTATTTATAAGGATTATAAGTATATTATATGTAGAAGGAAGCCACGTCAGTTTTATTACTTTCCCACGTTTCAAACCCAAACACACATTATCCGAAAGCACACAGGCAGGCCTACCAACGACTAAATTCAGATGATCAAATGAATGCATAATGAATAGGCATGTAACGATTCACTCAACTCACGATACGATTCGAATCACAATTTGAGGTTCACGATATCTTGGGTTCTGGATGCCCCCCAAAAAACAAAAAACAAAACAAACATATTATACGTCAGTGGCGCTCTGGGCAATTGAAAAATCGGACGTATTATACGTCAATGGGACTGACAAATTCTTGTTACTTTTGTTCTTGAGAAAATTGCCTACAAAACAGCAGCATGGGATTCATTAAACATAATGGAGTCACTCGTGTGCCCCAGGTGTAACAGATGTTGAATACCAATTGGTACTGAATCGATGTGCATTCCTGTTCATGTTGATTTGCATAAGTAGACACCCTGTCAACACCAGAAAAGGCATGCAGATTTAAGGCTTGTATGCAAATAAGTCATTGCAAAAAAAGAAGCAACAGAAGCACCATTTTCGAAGTGTAAAGTGTAAGTGATGTTACAGGATCAGATAAAAAGCATGGCATGGAATCACTAATGCTGTGAACACCGACAGCAGAAAGACACTCCATTTAAATTGATAGTTTGGCTTCAAATTATAATCCAAAAATGTATCGTGTGGAAGTGAAGCAGGCACAGTTTATTAGCCACAGCCTGTTGGCAGGACAATAATTGAAGACACTGCACTGTAGAAGTATAGTAGATGAAAAGTAATACATCTCAGATTACACAAAACATGATTTGTGTCCAAGCACATTCATACACACGGCTCTATAACAGCATGAGCATGTGCTCGGTGTTTATAATAGGGTTATAAAACCAATAGCCCATATAGGTTTACAAATGATGTACTGAAACAGTTGGTTGTTAATATGAGGGTTGGGACTTGGCGCTAATGTAATTGATTCTCCACAAAGAATAAGGCAATTCCAAGTACATAAGCTTGTTATCCAAAGTGTCATTGGTTGTCTACAAGTAAGAAGTTTGGAGTTTTAGAAGTTTTGTTTATTTCTAATTTCCTTTTTTTTAATATAGTTTATATTAACCATTTTAACCCTGGCCCCTCAATTTTCAGCACGTCATTATTATTGGACAAATAATAAGAATGCAACACATTTTGATCTTCTTAGATTGACTATTTTTTTAAATAATCTTTGTACTTGTTTCTGTTCCCAGTTGAGGCAGGACGTGGTGGCGTGCATGAGGCGAGATACCACCCTGGAGACGGCCCTCAACTCCAAGGCCTACAAACGCAGCAAGAGGCAGACGCTCAGGGAGGCACGCATGACAGAGAAGCTGGAGAAACAGCAGAAGATTGAGCAGGAGAGGAAACGCAGACAGAAACACCAGGTGACATATTCACCAGCCACCTGCACACATACATACACACACTAGAGGGTAGCACTGGTGTGCCTGGAACCGGAAAACCTCCAAAATATTGACTTGTCCCCCAATAAAGTTGATTCTGAGGTGGATCCATTACAATTGCCTCATGTCTCGGGCCGGGGCATCTGAAATGGATGGACCCGGATGGACCCATGAGGACCTGATCAGCTTTTTCTTTTCATATTAAACTCTTTATTGTGACCAAAGCATAAACACCCTGACGCAAGAAATGGCAAAACCTACGTAACGCCATGACAAATTTCCCATAGCGTGTCCGAGGGACATCCAGGTATTAAAATCTCTCAGAACCTTTTTTTTGGGATAGGCAAGCTGAAAAACTTTTGGACAGTCAGTTGGACTATTTTGAAGTACAGTATGTAAGCGCTTAGTTTAAGCACCTTCTCACAAACCTTTTATCTACTGTAGGAGACATTCTTATTTCATTTTCCTTGAGTGTGATGTCAGGCAGCTTGGCAGCTTGTCTCTTTGAAAGCACATTTGGTGATGGAAGTGGAAATAATCCTTGGGTGTGTGCGTGTGCGTTTGCGTGTGCGTGTGCATGTGCGTGCGTGTGCGTGTGCGTGTGTGTGTGTGTGTTCCAGGAGTACCTAAACAGTATTCTTCAGCATGCTAAGGACTTCAAGGAATACCACCGGTCTGTTACGGGCAAAATGCAGAAGCTCACCAAGGCCATTGCTACCTGGCACACCAACACCGAGCGGGAACAGAAGAAGGAAACCGAGAGGATTGAGAAGGAGAGAATGAGGAGACTCATGGTATGTATGGGCCAAGACCTATCAGCCATTGATTAACAACTTTCTCAACAAAGAAGTGTAGTACAAATCACTGTGTACACTTTGTTTACAATCGTTGTCATTAGCTTCACTATAATTAACCACATGAACCCTAGCATCCCTATATTGGGCATGTCATAGGCAAGCATTTTGGGAACATTCTTCGAAATTGTTGTGACGCATGTTTAACCCATTAATACCTGAGGCGATTCTTTAAAATGTTTTCTAAATCCTAAAAGTTTTTTGAAAAAAAAAAAAAAAAAAAATGTTTTCAAGATTTTTCAAAAATAGCAGATCTACAAGTTCATAGCGCGGCACTCGGTGCCGCGCTATGAGCTTGTATATATGCTATTTTTGAATAGCCCAAGAAATCGAAAGTGACACAGATGCGTTCCAGGTCGGAATGGGTTTAACATGTGAATTGGCTATTTTTGGATAAGAGAATTGGTGTAGAGGGGAAAGAAAAGGAGGGGACCAAGTAAAGACCCCTGGGGGTTCCAGTCAACCAAGTATATAGGGTGTAAGTGGTTAATATACATGAATAACGGCAGTTGCGTTAAAGGCACATCCACAGCAAACCGTTCTATTACAGAGCAGTATGGAAGTGTTGTTAACTTGTGCAAAAGTATCTTTGTTGATGAAATATGCTGATGCCGAGCTGGGGAGGACAAGCACTTTTCCCAACTCTCTCTGATTGAAAGTGAAATTTCAAAGTGCTACACCAAGCAGTTTGCTTTTATTTTCACCCCAAGAACCCGAGTTCATCTGTGAAAGTACGACACAACAGACTTGGAAGTGACGGGCGCATTAGAGGTTCATATTGAGTCAGCTCTTCTGGGAGCTGAGAAATGATTTGTCACATTCTAAAATGTTACAACGTACCTCATTACTGTGCTTGAAAATAGGGCTGCAGCTATCCAGTATTTTCTTAGCGATTATTCTATTTATTATAATATATCTATTACTTTTTGAAATATGTTCATATATATATATTTTTTTTTAATATATATTAATAAATGCACGCACATTAATTCTAATGGATTTTTTATGATCCACTAAATCTAATAGTATGATTAACCATTTAAGCTATTTTATACTTCCTACCAGGGCAGGAATTTCACGGCGGCCACGGCCGTCGTTGCCCCTCTCATTGGCCGTGTGCCCCTCGAATAATGACATGCCTTCACGGCTACAGTGGCCGTGGTGCCCCAGCTGCGCCCAGCAACTGATTTCACAGTTTTTCCTCTGCGCGATTTTCCTGTCAATACGTTTTTTTTTAGACACCAGTCCCTTTGGTTGAGCTGCGCAGCTACAACATGCACAGTGGTAGGTAGGTTTGATTTTGAGCCTCCTATGAACCTTCGGAATCCCGCAACACCGTGTAATAGACACAAAAGCATTACGGGGCCAAACCGGAGATAAATTTAACGCAGCCTGTTGAATGGTAGGTTTGATTTCTAGCCTGAGAGAGAGAGAGAGAGAGAGAGGATTCCGTAGTCCTACAGACTGATGTACCCCGATGTTTTTTTCAACAGCAAAATATAGATGAATACATCTAATAAAATACAGCGAAATCCCCAAATTATGAGTCTTAATATAAAGCAAGCAACAGAATAACTGCAGACAAATTAAAAGTTTAGGCTATCAATATCATACAAAAGAGTGACCTCACCGCTCTGATGGACAAGAAATATATATTCCTTTTGCAAACCACATCCATAATATCTGTTCGTTTGTCAACAATGTTCTAATTGGGAAGTTTATTTCAACAGCTAGAATGTGACAGTTTTAGTCTGTTTGTTGGTGCGCAACACAGTCCTTGTTAAGTGAATTACTTTCACCTGCAGCGCCGTGTGTGGAGTGTGCGCAACAGGGCATATCTCCGCCAAGCCAGGGTGACCTACCCAGGCTCATGAAATTCATATGCAGGCATAGTAGCCAATTAGAATGAAATCTGCAAAAACTGACTCATACAGAACCATATATTGGCTATATATTATGGCTGTGGGGTGGAAATCTTGTATGTTCCTTTTTTATTATTATTTAAAAACAATTTAAAATTGTGAAAATAGCCAATCTACAAGCTGTAATTATTAATAATTAAGAAATACTATATTTTAAAGAGTGAAAAATCAACTAAAGTCATTATTAGTGCAAGTTCAATCACATTTCATTTGAATGAAAATAACTTGTGGGGAAAAGACAAAATATCTACCAGAGGTCTTCAACAGGGGGTCCGCGACCCCTAGGGGGTCCGCGAAGGTACTGCAGGGAGTCCGCGACCCCTAGGGGGTCCGCGAAGGTACTGCAGGGGGTCCGCAAAATTGTTGTTTGATTAAAAAATATTTTTGTTTTTAAAAACTTTAAAAACTTTTTTTCATTCTTTTTTTTTTTCCAAAAATGTTAATTTGTCTTTAAACATAACATGACATATTTTAATAGCTTAGTAATGAATGCACAATAACATGGTATGTTTATACATATTTTGTAGAGAAAGATCAGTGGTGTCAGTTCAGCAAAAGCTAAGGTATGGCAAGGTTAGGGTTGCCAACTCCCAGACCCCCCTATTTTTTTTAGGGGGTCAACCCCCCCCAAACCCCTGAAATGCATAGAAACTATGCATTATACCTATAACACAATGCAAACACAATGGTCTTACACCTGCATTAAGCTACTATTCATGATTTTATTTTTATTTTTTTTCTGGAGCCAAGGTATGGCACCTGCCATGCCTTGCCATACCCAAGTGACGCCCCTGAGAAAGGTCCTTTTGCACACCTACTGGGTCAACATGTGCGTAGGAGCAGGCAATTTTTTCATGTGTATTTATATAAAACACAATTTTATATATAATTATATGATATATATAGTAGCCTACCCCCTACCTACCCTACGAGCAGGGTTGGGAAGTAACGGATTACTGTACATGTAACGCCGTTACGTAACAGAGTAAAAAAAAAACGTAACGGTAACGCTTTAGAGTACATTTTAAAATGTGTAATCTGGATTACAGTAACGGGGGTGTTGTAACGGGCGTTACAGGAGGGTTACATTCTCCCCTTCCCCTCATTAATTTTACAAACAAGTTATAAATTATTATAACACCAAACGAAACAACCAACCACCTGCAAGAGCGCACACTAGTCCGCACAGACCGCAATGGATTGGAGTTGAGCAGCGCGCAGCTCTCTGTGTAAAGTCCTCACAGTGAGACTGGAGACAGCTGCGTCAAGAGCAGTGTTGCCAGACTTTGCAAGAGAAATAAGAAAATAAGTCTATGAAAACAAGCCCAAAAGAAGCGACTATAAAAGGCCACATGAGCACTTCAAAGATATATATGTCGTCCATTAAACAATGTACATATTTATATATGTTGGCTATTTGAAAATAGACGATCTACAAGCTCACAGCCGTTCTACCATTATTTACAAGCAACTTCAGAAAAGTAAGCCCAATGTGGCTTATAATAATCAGACCAGGCAACACTGCAGACAGGGGGATATACAGTATATTGGATTGGGGATAAATAATCGGTAGCGCAGTCTTCTTTTAGGTCAAATAAAATGAGGCTTTTTATTTAAAGAGTAGCCTATCTAACTATATAAATGGCGACCGACTTCCGCACCCTCGGTGGGGACACCCCACAGCTCTGTTATCGAATAAACAACACACCGCCAGACCACATGTCGCCAACTGACTCGCCACGGCGGCCGCGCTGAATTTACGCCTCGCGTAGGGGACATCTCATTGCTCACTACACCTTTTCCACCGCGCAACATAATTAATTCTACTCACCAAATGTCGGACAAAACGGAAGGTGAAGCAGTTTCGTACCGTTTACCGTGCACACCACCGTCACCGAACGGCGACGGATTTCGCCGAAACAACACCAGCGGCCGCCATTGCACTCTGCCCATCTCCTCCACAACAGCACACACGCAGCTCCTTTGCTTCAACCCTCCCCCTTCTTACGTACGTCCTTTGTTCCACCCAGGCCGTTACTTTCACTTCACTCATGTGTCGATCACAATATGTCCGTCCTTCACGTGCCATGTTCATCCCAAACACAAAAACAAACGCCGACGGCCACAGCACTGCACGTTGCCCTGGTAAATGTGGTAAACAAACCAGCTTTTAGGTTCATGACACCAAAGGACTCGACAGTGATGTCATCATTATGCAACCCGGAAGTACAAATACCAAGGATACGTCAGTGATGTCAGTCGGGTTGCCAAGTCCTGCCAGGTTTTCAAAAACAAGCGACAGAAACAAGCAAACCGTGCATGAAAAAAAAAAAAAACAGCCGAAGGGGTCCGCGATGTTCCAGGGGGGTCCCCGGGGGTCCCAACACTCACAGGGGGTCGGCGGACCACCAGGGGGTCCGCGGACCACCAAGGTAACAATCAATATCAACATTTTTTCCAAATTAAAAAAATTTTTTTTTTTTCTTTTGGACAGTTTTACTCCGGCGACTTGGGTACCACAATATACACACGCACACGCTGGGCCCCGTGCGCGGCTGGGGTTGAGGGGGGCGTAGCCCCCCGAAACTCTAGTGGGGTATAAATATAATTTTATAGGCCTGAGTTCTTTGTAGACTATATAAATAAAATGAGTCTTTACTGTCTAGTCAATGTTTACAGGGTCACAGGCAGATTAAATTCTTCCCTTCCCCTCATCAATTTTAAAAACAAGTTATACATTATTATAACACCGTCACCAAACAATAAAATAATAATAAGTCGAAATAACAGTATGCATGTAAAGTTTAGAAAGAAGCTGTGATCTCACCGTTCTGGTGGACAATAAATATAATCCTTTTGCAAACAATATCCATGTTCTCTTTGTGTGTTAACAATAATCCAAGTGGGAAGTTTATTTCAGCAGATAGAATGTGACAGTTTCACATCGTTTGAGCTGTTTTTGGTGCGCAGCTCCTCTTTAAGTTAATTGCCTTCACCTGCTGCGCTCAACAGGGTAGATCTCCGCCAGGCCAGGGTGACCTACCCAGGCCTATGAAATTCATAGGCAGTCATAGTAGCCAATTAGAATGAAATCTGCTCAAACTGACTCATACACTGATACAGAACCATATAGGCTAACTGTTGTCACTGTTGGTTGGAAAAACTGTTCCTTTAAAAACATATATATAGTTTAAAACAATTTAAAATGGTGAAAAAAGCCAATCTACAAGCTATAATTATTAATAATTAAGAAATACTACATTTTAAATAGTGAAAAAACAACTAAAGTCATTAATAGTGCTAGTGCAAGTTCAATCACATTTCATTTGAATGAAAATAACTTGTGGGGAAAATACATAAAATCTCTAATCTGTGATTCTAATGTGATTAATGTGACCCCTACAGTCAGTGAAGTCCAGGGCTGAATGTGACAAATATTGAGAACAATAGGCTATGACTTTGTACAAATATTGGTAATTTCCCAATAGGCCTACATAATTTTATGAAATGAATGAGTTATATTTCACAGATAGTTACACTCGTCTTGTACTATATTAAAATTAAATCATCCTTAACCTTCAAGTTAAATTCATTATTTCCGTGGAATCATCGTTTTATTTGATGGCCTTCTTGCCCTGGCATTTGGCCTTTGTGCCCTCAGATAATTGACATGAAATTCCAGGCCTGCTTTCAATGGTAAAACGTGTTTTATCTAATTAAATAGAGTTTTGCTTAAAAGTAATCCAAAAGTAACTGAAAGTAACTAGTAGTTACTTTTTAAATGGAGTAACGGGATTACGTTACTGACTACATTTTTTAGCAAGTAACTTGTAACTGTAGGGGATTCCTTTTTAAAAGTAACCCTCCCAACCCTGCCTATGAGGTAGGGGGTCCCTGCTCCATCACCCCATCAGTTTGGTGGTCCCTGGCCTGAAAAGGTTGAAGACCCCTAATCTGTGAATCTAATGTGATTAATGTGACCCCTACTTCAGTCAATGAAGTCCAGGGCTGAATGTGACATATTGAGACCTATATAACCAAATATTGGTCCTTTGCCAACACATTATTTTGTGAAATAAATGGGTTATATTTCACAGATAGTTATACAATTCTTATAATATATTAAAATACAATCATCCTTAACCTTCAAGTTAAATGCATTATTTCCGTGAACTTAAAAAACTTTTTTGGACTTAAAAAACTTTTTTTTTAAATTTTTTATGGCCTTCCTGCCCTGGCATTTGGCCTTAGTGCCCTCCAAAAATTACAACACCAAAGGCCAAGTGGCCTTGCCCCTAAAATGACGAAATTCCAGGCCTGCTTCCTACAATATCCTACAATAATAATAATAACAATAATAATGATAAAAATAATAATAATAAAAATGTATATGTTTTAGTTTTTTACAAATCAATTGTTTTATTCAAATCGATATTTTTTTAATATAATCGATGAATTAGATTTGTTTGTTTAACTGCATTCATCGATTTTATATAATCGATGAATTAGATTTGTTTGTTTAACTGCTGCATCCCTACTTGATAACTACGCATCCTATTCCAAACTGATATCGCTGCAACGGCTACGCACAGCCGCATTTTCGAGCGTCATCCCCTTTAACTCGTGTTCTCTTGTCCCTTACCTGCCATGTAGGCCGAAGACGAGGAAGGCTACCGCAAGCTGATTGACCAGAAGAAAGACAAGCGCCTGGCCTACCTGCTGCAGCAGACGGACGAGTACGTGGCCAACCTCACCAACCTGGTATACGAGCACAAGGCCGCGCAGGCCGCCAAGGACAAGAAGAAGAAGAAGAAAAAGAAGAAGAAGGTACGGGATGGAAGGTCGCTTTCCACGCTAGTACATGTCAATGTAGTTGTAAGCGAAGTGTGAGCTTAAGTAATGTTGAACCGCTGTTAATACACAGTGAAAGTTCCGCCTAGCGCAAGGCCGCTCAAAAAGGCAGCGCAATTATCGTTGCTATTTGACCGACACACAGTTGTAATTTTGTTTCGATATCGATATCGATATCGAAATGATGGTTGGTCTTAAAATGAGATGTTGTCTGGTGCCATCTGGGCACACTTCTATCTTACACATTGCGTTTGCGTAAGACTTCCTTCAAATTGGTCTCTGACAGGTGGACTTGCCACCATAGCGACGTTAACAATAGATCACCAAGAAAATAAATGTAATATATTCAACCTAAATATGAAAAATATAATCCATTTTCCCACGACATCTACATACTGTAATATGATGACACCTGGGCACAGATGAAGATTGTCTGAAAACATTTGACTCTGAACTGTCTTCTAGTGGATGTGTTCTTTAACATCTATGCCAACTTAAAAGACGCATGAAAGTATGAGAGCAACGACGGTTATGTTGTTTGAAATGTAGATATTAATTTGCTTATGTAAACGGAGCATAAATGAGTCTGTAGACATTTGCCAAGGCCTTTTGAATGACCAGATGGTGTAAGTTTGCAAGATTGTGAACAGATGGTAGCGCCCAGATGAATGCTCATAATCATCAAGTTCTCATTAACAGGCATTAATCTTGCCCTTTAGTTTAAGATCTGATTGAGCCCAGGATTAAAAAACAGTATGTATTATTATTATTATTATTAATAATAATAAATAACAATAATAATTCCCTGGCTAATAGTCTGTGACATTTCATATGTGTTCATATGTTTGACATGCAGAAGATGGATGGAGATGGTGAAGGTACCAGTGCTATAGGACCTGATGGAGAGGTAAGTAGGATTACTGTAGGTTGAAACCACATAAACACTTTTTTCTTTCTTGGTTCATCTGGCACTGTTGACTTCTGTTGCATTATCAAATGAGTGGAGATCTGTTTAAAGAGGCATTCCATGATTTTCTTTTATGTTATATTTTATGTGTGTGGTTCCAGACTATTGAGTTATACAGTAACTGTACCAAACCCACTCATCCACCACCAAATTAGTTGCGGCAACGTCTGAGAATTTATACATAACATCACAAATAACATTGTGACAAAAGGACCACCACAATAACAACAAGATCGGCACTACTCCTCTCCAGGTTCTTCCATTAAATGCAACAGATTATTATTTTTGATATATTGTATGAAACAACCCCACACTGAGGAAGGCTTTGTAGCCGAAACGCGTCTGTCTTGGTCATGTTGCAGGCTTTATTAGATAAATCAAAAGTACCTTTACAAGTTGCAAGTTTTTGATAACTCTTTTGTGACTGGAGTTCCTTCTAGTTTGTTCTTAACCCAGTAACCTGGAACTGTGTCATTTTTAGATTTGAGCTAAAAAGCATTATTTTACACTTTGGGCTATTCAAAAATAGCAGCTATACAAGCTCATAGCGCGGCACCGAGTGCCGCGCTATGAGCTTGTAGATCTGCTATTTTTGAAAAAACGTGTGCAAATCTTTGAATACATATATTTTTAAAGCGAACATTTTTAACTCAAATCTTTGCTTCTGGGGGTCCCTGGAACAACATATTTTGATGGGGGTCTGCGGCCAAATACATATAATTGTGGGGGTCCTTGACATGAAAAAGATGAACACCACTGATATAGAAACATACATTTTTCAGAATACTGTTGGGATTTAGGAGACATGTAGAATCAGCTTCAGGTCTCAATGGGTTAACACACAGACACGATCTCAGACAGAATCATCTTTATTGTCGCATAACAGGTTTACAGGTGTAAAGAAGTGGGTGAAATTCTTGCGTGCTCCCATCATTTTGTAGTGTTCCATGATAAGAGAGACTATAGAGGTAGAGTGAGAGCAGAGAAAAGAGAAAGAAACGTGTGATAGAAACAGGTTAAATAATATACTATATACAGAGAGCATGTGTGATTGAAGGTATGTACATGATGTTTAGAACATTAGCATAATATGCAGGTGTGTGCACATGTTCTTTTAGAAACATTAGCTTCATATGCAGGTGTGTGCACATGTTCTTTTAGAAACATTAGCATAATATGCAGGTGTGTGCACATGTTCTTTTAGAAACATTAGCATAATATGCAGGTGTGTGCACAAGTTCTTTTAGAAACATTAGTATGATATGCAGTCGTGTGCATAACAATCCGCCATGAGGCATGCTTAAAAAAGTAGCATACTAGATACTACATAGTACTGTAGATACTACAAATGTCTTCTAAATCCCAACATTATTCTGAAAAAACGTATGTTTCTATATCAGTGGTTCTCAAACTTTTTCATGTCAAGGACCCCCAAAATGATATGTATTTGGCCGCCGACCCCCATCTCAAAATAGTTTGTTCCAGGGACCCCCAGAAGCAAAGATTTGAGTTAAAAATGTTGGCTTTAAAAGAATATATATTCAAATATTTGCACACATTTTCACAATTTTTCAAAAATAGCAGATATACAAGCTCGTAGTGCGGCACTTGGTGCCGCGCTATGAGCTTGTATATCTGCTATTTTTGAATAGCCAAAGTGTAAAATAATGCTTTTTAGCTCAAATAAAAAAATGACACATTGCATGTCTCAAATAATTGCTTGAGATGACCTGTTAAGCTGAAGCAACTTCATTTTCACTTTGATGTTCACATGCTTGTCTGTTTGTCCATTAGCCCATGGATGAGAGCAGCCAAATGAGCGAGCTCCCAGTCAAGGTGATTCAGACGGAGACCGGCAAAGTCTTACAGGGGACGGACGCCCCAAAGTCCAGTCAGCTGGAGGCCTGGCTAGAGATGAACCCTGGGTAAGACCAACCATTGTTGCTTTTAAATTCTGTACTAGATAAACTTAACCACGTGAAACCCTAGCATCCCTATTCTGGGGGAACATTCGCTGGAAATAGCCGATCTACAAGCTTGTAGATCGTCTATTTTCGGTTAAGACATTTTGTGTCGATGGAAAAAAGAACGGACCAAGTACAGAGCTGACCCCCACCAACCAAGTATTAATTAAAGTATAGAGGGGATTAATCAACACCTCACGAATAACTGTAGAGGATGATTCAGCTACTAATTTTGGCACAGTGATATGAAGTGCTACCCTATAGTATAGCCATCTAACCAAAATAAAAGACTAATCGGTGCAGTCACTGTTACCGTCTTTATCTCTTGCTTGTTCATCAGTTGATGGGTTTTCCTAATTGCCTTTGCAATGCAGATATGAAGTGGCCCCGCGGTCAGACAGCGAAGAGAGTGGCTCAGACTTTGAGGAAGAGGTTAGTGGCCATGTCATTATTCACCGCTGCACAGCGGAGGGTAGATTGAGAAAAACAGCCTTCGTGCTGTTTTTCCAAATCATGTCACCGTCGTCCAGTGGGATTGCTCGTGGTTCAGTGCATCACAGACCGGATTCAGGACCACTGGAGCCTCGTGCACTTACGCACGCACGCACGCACACACGCACACACAGACACACCTTGGGGACAACTCGTTATTTATTATTATCTCCAACCCCTAAGAGTCCATTAAGTCCTAATGTGTTTTCATTATGTGTTTAAAAGGAGGACGAGGACTCTGTGTCCAAGGCGGACTCTGAGGAGAAGAGGCCCGTCGATGCCAGTGCGGAGCAAGTGACAGTCGACACGCACGTTGTCGAGTATGTGTAATTTCCCAGTATACCAGTTTAACATGTCCTTTTCTTTCACCAGTTGAAAACCAAATCAGAAGTCATGAATCAGTCATGGGAATTTAGCAGACGCTTGACTCAACATTAATTTAACTTATTAATGGCACAACAGGGAGACTGAAATACACATTGTCATGCATCACGCTCTAGGTCTGCCAAGCAGGACGTGGATGACGAGTACATCGTGCCAGAGGGAGAGCCCAGTTGCCTCCAGTCTTACTACGGCGTGGCGCATGCCGTCATCGAGAGAGTGGAGAAGCAGTCCACGCTGCTTATCAACGGCATGCTCAAACATTACCAGGTACACACACAGGAACACTTGAGTACAACGCTTTGAAAGACGCTCAGGCTACTGTGCCATCAAGTTGTCAGTCCTTCACTTTCAAACCTCAGAATGCAGCAAATTGTGATCGTTTCCATATCACACCTGACCAAATGGAGTAAATTGGAGTAAATTTAAGACTAAGGATTTTAATGTTTAGCAGATCATCTGAGAATGCCTTTAACACTTCACCTGCCAGAGTTATTTCAGATTTTTTGCTGTTGTCTGCCAGAGATTTTTCATTGAAATTAAAAAAGTACTCAGGAGCCAAGATACAGAATTTTTAAGTTTTGAGTTAACAAGGAAGTGGATGGGAGTCTAAATCTTCGAAAAATCATATCTCCTTGGTCTTTGGGTCAAATTGAAAAAAAAAAAAAAAAAAAAAAAAAATTCCAATTTTTTTTCAATTTTTTCAATTTTTCAATAGAACGCATTAATGCGATCTTGGCGGCCAAGTGCGCTATTTAATAGATCGCATTTATGCGTGATTGGCAGGAATTGAGTTAAAAGCTGCCTCAGCCTGCAAGAATTCAACCATCTAAGTTTAACCATTCTCATAATTGTATCTATCTACATTGTCACACTCCTGTAACTGTCACTGTTTCGTTATCATAAGTGAAGATTTAATGCTGCTAACAAATCGCTTTTTTAGCACTTGGTCGATCAGGCTCCAAATGGTGGCAGACACCTCACAGCTAAATTTCAGCTGCACAATAATTGACGGAGTGTCTGTCAGTAGCACTGTGTGCAGTAGGGTTTTAATCGTAAGCAATAAAGGATTTCCACTAACCGTATGTTTATGCTAGCCAGCTTTATATTAGTCCTGTGATATTCACCCAATCCTCACTTTATAGCATTGTCCCTGAGCTTTCGTTTTATAATGAATATGCTTACATTTAATACATGACTGGTTGTAATGAAACATGAAAATAGAATAGCAATGTAATATAAATATTCAATTTGTTTTGATTATTTTAGGAATCACACAAATGTAATTTCCAATTAACACTGAATAATGAGTGAGCAATAATGTATCGAGCATGGGGGGGGGGGGGATTATTGTGAAGCCCTGTCTGGACCAAGGACCAAAATCAACATAAACAGAAATATTTTTACTGTGATGCCTTATTTGGTGCCTTGGCATCATACTCCCATCATAAGATGTGGAATGACATAATTAAACAATGATGTTAAAGTTGTTCTGTGCAAATTTCCAAAAAACGACTTTTAGCAGCCTCTGCTGGTCATTACCGTCACTGCAGGCCGTTCGTTTATCCTCTGTTACCCAGAATTCCATTCGTTTTCACCGGAAGACGGAAGTGTTTCAAAAAGCGTTCTTTTAATTGTTTTTATACGATCTGTGGATCGTTTCTCTTAGCCAGTGGAGCTTTAGTTACCGTGAGCTGTGTTTTCTTTTTCTGATTTTTTTCGTTCTTCAAATCATACAATCTCTTAAAATCAGCGTGAGTTTCCTTTTGTTATTAGCGCGGTAGTTCCTGGCCAAACAGGAAACCGGCGCGGTAGTTCCTGGCCAAACAGGAACCCGGTGGATTTCCGCTTCCTTTTTCCGGCCAGCTGACGTAATTTCCGAGGGAAAGTCATGCTCGACAGCGTTCAATAGAAAATATATAAATAAAAGGCTTTCGGAGGTGAAATTCATGGAGTGGGTGTTGTGAAACATTTGCCACTTACAAAAGATATACAATTTAACTTTAGTTTTACTGAAAACGTTACCTAGTATTACTTTAAAGTTCAGATTGTCACATAGGGTTTAATTTTCTCACCCATTACCCAACGCAAAAAAAAAAATATATTACTAGTGTATGCCGTTTTTATGTACAGTAATGGTAGAGAAGGAGTGGATTACAAAACAGGCTGTAGAAAACGAGTGAGGGCGATTTGTTTTTCCTGGGCAAGCATTTAAGGGCATATTGTTGTCTCAGCACTCGGAGAAAGGTCCCTTAGGACGTTTTTTATTTAGATGCGGACACATTTCCACAGAGCCCCTCCCTAGCGAGTGATAAGAAATCAAACATGTGTGTAACAGGTGTGTTTGATTTCTTATTATGCTGAGGAAGGCTCTACCGAAACGCGTCCGTATGCTGCCTGTGCCTATATCTAAATGTTACCTATCTAAATGTTACCTATCTAAAGAATCTTAAGGACATTTCTGTGAGTGCTGGCATTTCTGTTTTTATGAACTCTCTGTGCACCCGGTAAACAGATTATTGGTTGGATTCGGTTACGCTCACATCCTTTAAGGTTTTAAGTTATATTGCCTGCTGGTATCTCTCTCCATGGTGTCTCTAGGTCCAGGGGTTGGAATGGATGGTGTCCCTCTATAACAACAACCTTAACGGGATCCTGGCTGATGAGATGGGACTGGGCAAAACCATCCAAACCATCGCCCTCATCACGTACCTGATGGAGCACAAGAGGCTCAACGGTCCCTATCTCATCATCGTTCCTCTCTCGTCAGTAACTCTCTCTCTGGGGGGTCGGGGTGGGGGTGGGGTGGGGTGGTGGGGGGGGGGGGGTGATTCCAAGCAAAGCAAACGCCTGTATTCCTCTCCCTAGCTGAAATACAGTATGCCAAATTACATCTGAAAAAAGAACATTTAAAGACCGTGTGACATCAAAATAAATGTTTAACATTGTTTATCACATATGTTTGTGCTGAACTCGTGCTATAGACAGTATCTGTCCCCAAAATGACAAAAAGCAGGTAAAAATCTCTCTCTCTCTCCGAGTAGTTTGGATATGCCAGAACTGTCCATATAGAGGCATATACAGTATGGAGATACAGTTGTCCAGAACCGCTGATCCAATTGATATGCACATATATGGGTATGGCTATATATGGGCATATACTGATTACATCAGAGATCACCCTATATGGGCTTAAAAGTGACAGGGACTGACATACACAGATCTCCATATATGGGCATAAAAGGGACACAGTTAGACAGACATACAGATCTCCATTTATGGGCACAAAAGGGACACAGACAGGTGGGTACTTTAACATTTTTTTTTTAAAGTATGAAAATAGGACTTAAGTGTGAAATGTTCACATATTATGAATATAGTGAGAGAGTTGTGTGTATTCAGAGAGCTCTTTGTAAAATTCCAATCTGCTTTTGATTATCTTTCTTCTTCCTCATGTAGAACCATGTCCAACTGGGTTTATGAGCTTGATAAATGGTCCCCATCTGTGGTCAAAGTTGCCTACAAGGTGAGAGGTGTCACTGTTTTAGCCTATATTCTTAAATGTAAAAAAAAAAGCATTTTGTTTGAAGACTACATTCTTCATCCTCCTGACAGTGTTTGTTGTTCTTATCCTGTCTTGTGTTGTTAAAGGGCACTCCTGCTTTGCGGCGAGGGTTGGTGCCACAGCTCCGCAGTGGGAAGTTCAATGTTCTTCTCACCACTTATGAATATATCATCAAGGACAAGCAAATACTGGCCAAGGTGACACACTTGAATTTTTTTGCACAACAACTGAATGACAAACTGAACAACAAATGAATGACTCCTCTGTTTCATTATCAGCACTATGACCCCTTTTTCATATACAGCTAGACATTTAATTTAAGCCCAAATATAGTAGGACAGGATCATTGATATGGGTGTCCATGACCTAATCAAAGTCAATCTGCTGGTCCATGGCATAAACCCCCAGTACACACGCATGCACGCAATCATGCACATAGTGTGTGAGAAATTATTTTATCCATTATTGTTTATAATATTTAGGCAGATTTGATGGAAAAAAACATTGATTGCCATCAGCATTAGCAAATGATTTGTATTGTTTTTTTTGGGTAGGATTTGCCTCATTACGCCAGAAGGTTTCCAGTCAGTTGAAAGGCTTAAGTCAGGTCATATTTTTCACTTGAAAATCAGTGATTCTCATTGAGCAAATGGTCATCCAACGAAATATAAATTAGACTTTAAGACCCTGTGTCCTGCGCTCAGGAAAAAAAAATGTTTTTCTCTAAATAATGTGATATCCACTTAATCGCTACTGCACATACTTCGTCATATGATGAATTATGCTATGACGATGAATTATGCTATGAATTTGGCTTGAAATGAGCTATTTAAGCTATTTTTAAATGACCGCTTTTGCTATTTTTTTAATTACTGCAGTTTTTTTAATTACTGCTATATTTATGTTAGCTATTTTTTATATATTTTTGATTATTATTTGTTTGTTTGTTTTGAAATGTTGAAAGTTTCATGCCCAAACATTGAACCATGTGCAGATTCGCTGGAAGTACATGATAGTGGATGAGGGCCACCGTATGAAGAACCACCACTGTAAGCTGACCCAGGTGCTGAACACCCACTATGTGGCGCCGCGCCGCCTCCTCCTGACGGGCACGCCCCTGCAGAACAAGCTGCCAGAGCTGTGGGCCCTGCTCAACTTCCTCCTGCCCACCATCTTCAAGAGCTGCACCACGTTCGAGCAGTGGTTCAACGCCCCGTTTGCCATGACAGGAGAGAGGGTAAGACCCACTTTTTGGCATCTGTGTTCTTGGTTGAGCATTTACTTTCACTTGAACCCCATACGTTGTTGAGCGGAGTCCCTCAGGGCTCTATACTAGTGTCCTTTCTGTTTTCGCTAAGTTTGCTGAAAATAGCCAATGGACAAGCTCACACCGCGTAGCTTGTCGATCTGCTATTATATGCGAAGGTTTTCCACAGAATTCAAATGCTGGGTGGTTAAATGCACAGCAGAAACGGGCCGGAGAGTTTTATGCTTAATCCAAGGGCGGCTGCTATCGATTTTCTTAACCATTACTCTCTATCGATTTCTTTTTTTTATGTTTTGTAATTTTATACATCAACAAATCAATAATTTCTTCAGATAACCACTTATGCCAATTTTTTCTTAATGGTAAATGGACGGCATTTATATAGTGCCTTTCTCCAAAGCGCTTTACAGTGCTTTACAACACACACATCCACAATTAGGGGTTCAGTGTCATGCTCAAGGACACTTTGACACGCAGCCAGGAGGAGTCGGGAATCAAACTTGGACTTCCAAGACGGCCGCTCTACCTCCTGAGCCACTGGCAACGGTAATCGTGAAACGGTGTCACACATAGCTTGTAGATCTGTGTTTTTGCTACTGTATGAGAATGAGAGATATTCAAGGGGAAATATTTGAGAGTCCTTTGTATTGACTGATATTGTGCTTACCCAACATAGTCTGTTGTCTGCAGCACTTTAATATCATTTTGAAACCCCAGTTAATAAGCTGTGCTTTGAACTCATTTTCATGCAAGGAAAAATAGAGCCTGCATACAACTTTTAAGAGACAACTGTGATTATAATCTGTATTGAAAGCTTTGGGGACACAGTAATCATTCCAAAACATGAATGCCGTTGTAGCTAAGACTGTACCTCCTGCAAAGCATATTTTTCGGACTCAATTTTCATTGAGTTACTTAAGGAAGAACATTTCTGTAATTTCAGCTCCAGGTATCCGAATTGCTGGCCCAATCTAAAAAGCAACACCATATTCATCAACTAGAAATAATGGCTTTAGACCGATCAATTGTAATTTTCTTGTGAACGTTGCCAGTAGGCCATCTTGGTACCTCCACACATTTTTTCCCCACTTATTTTTTGAATATTTTGAAATATTAACTTACATTTTATGATGGAAGTCAATGGTGCTCGAATCGGGCTGAAATCACACTTCATAGATGCGTTTTTGTTATATGACCTTTGGGAAAGTAGAACATGACCTGTACTTGCTCGATGGGCAAGAGCTTTTGAGACCTTAGTGTCTGACCTTTGCCTATCTTATTTATTTCTGCTGTTGGTTGTCATGGACTCATGACAGCCAGTTCCCACCTGATGCTCCATACCATAATGAATAACTGCTAGTTTGCATAGGTTTAAGGGTTAAGTCTTAAGATGTTCAGGTCATAGGTGTGCCCTCCAGAGAAGAAGATACAATCTCCTACCATGCTACAGCAACAGACATCTCTGGTAGAGACACACATGCACTTTTCTAAAAGGTTCTCAATAGGCTAAAACTTCCCCAGATTCTGTGAGAGAAACAAGCAACCAGGTCTAGGAAAACCAGCCCAAAAGAAGCGACAATGGGCCACATGAGCACTTTAACATATACATCAGCTATTTGAAAAATATTTTCAAATAAAATCTTGTGGGGAAATTATAATAAGCAGATCTGGCAACCCTGTACGCGTGTATAAAAGGGGTCGAGACACTGGCCACGTTCATACTATACATACTTGGTCGCACGACGGTGTCTCTCACTGAAAACCACTGATTGCTAATAAGAAATGTTGGTGTGCATAAATTAGGCATTTGTGTTCTGGAACAACTGTATCTAGCTACAGTATGAACGTGACCTCAGTTTGATTGACACCCTTGTAACATAATTACTATACCAACCATCTCTTCTCTGACTTCCTCAGGTGGACCTAAACGAGGAGGAGACCATCTTGATCATTCGTCGTTTGCACAAGGTGCTCCGCCCATTCCTCTTGCGCCGACTGAAGAAAGAGGTGGAGTCTCAGCTGCCAGAGAAGGTGGGACAAAGCCCAAGCTTGTAGCGCAAATACACCAACATGGTTTAACCCATTCACTCTTTGACTGCCAGATCAATAGTGTTATAGTGAACCACTGCTGCCAGCAATGACTGTACTTTAGAGGTCTTCACAGGTCAAATATAAATACCCGAACCCAAATGGACCCGTGATTTTTTTACCCGGAACCGAATGGACCCGGCCTATGGTCCAATATGAAGGACCGATACCCGAGTGGACCCGCCAAAAAAATACCCGTAACCGAATGGACCGGGGCCATTGTTAGAAATTGAGATCCGGACCCGAACAGCACCGAGAGCTGTCGGGAACCCACCCGTATAGAACCGTGACATACAAGAGCCGAACCCGTACATAACCCGAGCCTCCGAAAAACCCGAACGCAAAATTGTTTGCCAACGTCATTAGTACAAGTTGTCCAGTGTTAAATAAGACTTGTTTCATACTTTCTTACCTATAAATGTATAGCCTCCATGGTTATGATGTATAATCCCAGTCAATGCTCATTGGACAGCTATACAAAAATAAATCCACGTTCTAGATGTTTGTAATCCTTCTTCATTGCCAACTATAATCCACTTTAATTTCTAATGTTAAACCACATTTAATGTTGTTTAACATTATAATTGGCTTTGGAGTTTCCATTGTGCTTTGAGTAACAACATGTTGATATTAACTTGATTATTTTACAATTTTTAACCATTAACCAAAGCTTTACGTTAAATGACAATATTTGATATAACTGGTGTATATAAATGAGTGGGTAAAATATGTCCAAGGATTCGTCGGTGATGTCATCGCCGACGAATCCTTGCTAAAGTTGCTATCTTTAAAACAACTTCGAACATGGCGTAGCGTCCGTCGCTACTTCCTTGTTGCACAGTGACATCACTGTCGAATCCTTGGTATCTTTGTCCTAGCTTTTCAACGTGTGTGTTGATCAGCGCCGTTAATATGCGCTGTAGTCTTTGCTCGTGGTAGTGAAACACTAAACAGGATTATTATCTCATGTCAACATTCAAGTACAACTATCAGAAGATGTAACTCAGGTAAAGTAATGCGCCACTAAAGTTCTAAAGTTTTCCACCCCTGTCCAAATTGTTCCTAATACAGACAGAGCCTTCGGTCAAGAAAGACGATCATCAAGGCTAATACAGACATAAATATGTTTTAATCATCCTATCCTTGTTAATATATCGCCATTTAGGTCAATGATATAACATTATGTAGTGATATGATAATATAAATAGCAGCCAGTCATTGACTGCGTCACTGCCAGTCTGTCTTCTGAGCGACCGACCTCCCTCCCTCCACTCGGGTATTAATGGAACCGTGCATTTCACAGTCTGAGCCCCGAGAAACCCGCTCGCCGGGTCAACTCGGGTATTAGTGGAACCGTCCATTTCACAGTCGGAGAACCGAGACCCGAGACGGACTGTACCGGCTCCGACCCGGACTCGGAGTCACATCTTGTGAATGGACCCGTGACCGAGCCGGGTACGGGTCGGAACCCGGGTATTTCGGGTTACATGCCTAACCCGACGAGCTCTACTGTACTTTAACTGTAAAATCATGGAATATTCTCTGTACAAATCACGGAGGTCGGCTAATTTTTTTTACGTTTTTTTTACATCATTTCCGGGTCTGTCGTCATCAGGCAGTGAAAGCATCATCCATAGGATAGGTAACAGTGCCATCTAGTGGAAAACCACTGAAACCAAAAACTCGTCCAAACTCGGCGTTGGCAGGGAAAGCCTTGACAGAATTCGACGCGTTAACGCAGCCATGGCAGGCAAAGAGTTAAAACCGGGAAAGCATCCGTGTAATTTTAGATTTTTGCGTTGGCTATTCAGTAGTGTGCTCAACTACTGTTTTAGAAGGCATTTGTAGAATCGACGGTCTTAACCCATTAAGACCTGGAACGCATCTGAGTCACTTTTTGATTTGAGCTAAAAAGCATTCTTTTACACTTTGGCTATTAAAAAATCACACCCTGTGTGAAGCTAGCGGCGCCTTTAATACATTTTGTCATCGATATATGTTCATAATGTGTTTATAGCCACGTGTCACGTGAAGCTTGACCAATCACAACGTTGACGTACGCACACGGACAAAGTCAGGTATAGAGCAGGATCCGCTCGGCTAGTGCCGCTAAAAATAGCAGATCTACAAGCTCATAGCGCGGCACCGAGTGCCGCGCTACGAGCTTGTAGATCTGCTATTTTTGAAAAATCGTGAAAATGTGTGCAAATCTTTGAATATATGTCGTTTTAAAGCGAACATTTTTAACTAAAATCTTTGCTTCTGGGGGGTCCTTGGAACAAGATGGGGGTCCGCGACCAAACGCATCATTTTGGGGTCTTTGACATGAAAAAGTTTGAGCACCACTGATATAGAAACATACGTTCTTTTCAGAATACTGTTGGGAATTAGAAGACAGTTGTAGAATGGGCTTCAGGTAGGCTTTTTGTGGTGAATGGGGGATTTGGTCCGCCTCCGTGTGACATGCTCTCGTGTTTGTCTCTTTTATTCTCACAGGTGGAGTATGTCATCAAGTGTGACATGTCTGCCATCCAGAAGGTTCTGTACCGCCACATGCAGAAAGGCATCCTCCTCACCGACGGCTCAGAGAAAGACGGAAAGAAGGTAATGATGCCAACTTTTTAAAGGGATTCTAGGCAACATTAAGCCTACATTTAAAATATATATATATATATATATTTTGCATTTTTCCCCTCTATCAGCCACTATATAATGATGCTGGGGTGTTTTCCTGCATTGAAACACAGTCCTCTTTCTGAAATCCGTATTTTCCCTAATGTTTATGTTTGTCCGGGGCGTAAATTAACGCACGCATGTGCGCGTCCGTGCGCGTCCGTGTCCGTGTGAACTTTTTACTTTCGTTTTTAAAACGCTCTCAAACTTCGTTTTTGAGCCACAGAATTTACTTTTAAGATAGCGTTTGGATAGAATTTAGTTGTTTAACTTCATATATGTGGTCAATTTATCATGAAAGAGCCTATTTAAAAATAAAAATTCAGAGAACCAGCAGGGGCGGGCAGTTCCGCGAATTATATCCGAATAAAGCAACCTATTTTCGGCATGACCCCTTCAGAAGTCCCCTTAGCTCTATGGAAGTCCCTCCTGCGTCACCCCCTGGTGGTCGGGGAAACGAACTGCTGGAGGCGCGGTGTTTGTTTATCTCTGACTCGCAGTCAATGCCTTTAAGAACAACCTAAAAACGCCACTCTCTGTTCTAACTGCTTTAAATCCTTGTTTAGTTTTTAGTCTCACTGTTATGTAAAGCACTTTGTGAATTCTCTCTGTGAGAAGTGCAATACACTTTTTTACTTACTTATGTGTGACCTAACTTTTATTTTGTTTCAGTACAGTATATATAATTGATTGATTGCACATATGCAAATCATTGTTTACTGTAGAAGCCATCTTGTGCTGACAAATGTGGATTCTGGCGTGGGCTTGGGGAGCGGTGCCCTAAGTCTTTGGATAGTGTCAGCCTGGATGTTGAGAACATGCCTTATAAAGGAAGGGAAACATGTAACATTATGTCTCAGTGAAAGGTTATTCTCAGGCATTGTTATTATAAAAAAATATTGCACAATGCAGATTTAAGACTTATCAGTAGATGCCAATAAAGAGGAAAGCTAAAGAATAGCATGAGCGCTGCAGCTTTGGATGTGAACCCCCCCCCCCCCGCAAAAGCAGAGTTAGGTGATCTATGCCTTTTTAACTAAGTATTTAGAGAACAAAACTAATATTGCCATGGTTAGTGAGGTACTATTCTCATTTTTCTTTCAGTGCAAAAATGTGTTTTCAATGACTTTGCAGGGTCCCACATTGATTTTACAATGACAACATGTTGATTACTGTATGTTTGGATTGCATTTAATTTCCTCTTTCAAATTCTGTACCCTGGTTATTCTCTGCAGGGCAAAGGTGGCGCAAAGACCTTGATGAACACCATAATGCAACTGAAGAAGATTTGCAACCACCCGTACATGTTCTCGCACATTGAGGTGGGTGGTGCTTGGAATGTTGATACCGTACAGGCAATAGATCATTGTGACATACTGAGAGAATTATTATTTGTAGCTCAAAATCATTATTAATACATTTTCCATTCCCAGTCTTGATAATGTCCAGATCATGTAAATTAAATTTACTCTCTAATATAGATTAACCACATGAACCCTAGCACCTCTATTCTGGGAATGTCATAATAGGCGAACATTCAGAGAAAATAGCTAATCTAAGAAGCTTATATCGCAAATGCAACCCTACTGCATTTTCTGTGCTGGGTTACATATTCTCATACTTAAAGGAGCTACACCATGAATTTAAAAAATAATAATAATATTTGATATCATATTGTTTATGTCCCTCAAACGTTTTTCAAAAGGTTTGAGCCTAAATCAAGCCTCAGATATACTCATTCCAACTAACTTCTCTCTGGCTTATAAAGCACTTTCACCTGCAATACCACATTGTCCTGTTTGGCACGGGGCGCTATTGAGCCAGTTTGTATGCATGTTATGTCCTGGTTCTGTGTGGAAAAAGTAAAAAAAAATTTTTGGGGGATTTTTTTTTTGGGTTAGAACTGAAAAACGGGAGGAATTGTTCCCAGACGTGACGTAGGGTGGGGGAACAAATCTGACGGACTGTTTTCAGACCAATTTACATAAAAACCACAGATAGCCTATGAAAGCCTGCATGCTCGAAGTCGGGTATTTGTTGGAACAGAAGAGAGGTGGGGGAGACCAAAAACACACAAAAATGAAGAAAAAGTTAAAATTCATGGTGTAGACCCTTTAAATACTCAATTATATCCAGACGCACACACACATAAATATATATACTTATTAATTGTGGACTCTATGAAGATGTACCACTGACATGGAAACGTTAGTCTGTCTATCTACTTTGCACCTTAAACACAAACTCCAGTGTCTTCCTTCTTTACTTTACTTTAACCCATTGATACCTGGAACGCATCTGTGTCACTTTAGATGTCTTTGGCTATTCAAAAATAGCAGATGTACAAGCTCATAGCGCGGCACCGAGTGCCGCGCTATGAGCTTGTAGATCTGCTATTTTTGAAAAATCCTGAAAATTATTTTTTTATATTTTTTTCCGAAAAACTGTTATGATTTAGAAAATGTTTAGAAGCGTCCTCAGGTCTTAATGGGTTAATTGTTCTCTGTTTCCAGGAGTCTTTTGCAGAGCACTTGGGTTATCCAAATGGTATCATCAGCGGGTGAGTTTATCATCCTATCACATCAGGAAATCATTTTTTTTTCTTTTAAGATCTCAAACTACGATTACGATTTAAGATTTGAGATAGGAATAAGCAGAGATATGAACTGTAGTCAATAAGGCTTCCCAAGCCTCTTGGAGTGAGGATCAGCAACGATAAGTGCATCCTTCATGTCTCCTTTTCAGAATGTTTTTTGTCGGAATGAGTGACATACATGCCATTGAGGAAGCTAATGGCTTCTAGCGAATAGTTGCATTGTGACAGTCTCTTACATGTACAGTACATCCAACAGTACAATTCTGCATTTCCCCAATATTAGGACTTACCACAAAGGCAAACATCGCTGATCTACAAGCTCACAGTGCATCAAGTTTTTTAACATATGGGCTTGATACATTAGAAGGTTGTGAGCTTGTAGATCTGCTATTTTCGCCAAAGATATTTTGCGTAGAGTGAAAACAGGATGCGGCCAATGTAGAGCCTTTGGGGACTCCAGGCAGCTAAATATAAATATATCTTGAAGCCCTAGCCTGCAACATTGGCACTGTGTACCGTCGTCCTGATGGTAAAAGTCGGTATTGACTGTATAACGGGTGCGTTCTATCCCTAGCAATAGCTTTCCCCTTCCTAAGCACCCGGGTCTCATACATTGCTGCCATACTCTCAAGTCGTACCCCAGCTATCTTGCTGGATACATTGATGATTTTATTTAGTTTGTTCTTATTAACCAATGATAATGAGTCATACCAGGAAACAAAACAGAAAGTGAATGCACTCTCCACGAAGGATCAATGGAAGAGTACCATTAAACCTTTTTCCCACATTATACTGTCTCAGTCTGCGCATAAAGTTATTTAGTTTTATATTTTTCTGAATAGCTTTCACTTGAATTAGGTCACCTTGTTCAAAAGCACTGCATTTCTACCTATATAATACCTCTTTCATTTCCTTATTCATCCATGGTTTATCATTTGGAAACACTTTGATCCTTTTGGATACACACCATCTTTAAAATGTTTCATATTACTTCTTGATTGGCTAAGATTGGCTTCCAAAGTTTGCAGGAGTGGCATTATGTTACATTGTTGTTACATTTAAAAAATGTCACATCTTTCAAATCGGCCTCATGGTGGCGCTATAACAGGCCTAAAACTGGGCCGATCGGCGTGAAACTTTGCATGCACACTCTTTAGAGGCAAAAGAAGAACCTCTGCGCCACATTTTTTTTAGCCTTTTATAGAGCCACCAGAAGGTAGATATTTGCACAAAAATAAATATCCAAACATCACGCTAATCGGTACACATTATGTCTTAGTCATTTTCATATTCCATCCTGATTGGCTAAGATTGACTCCTACCACCTGGCTGTGCTCCGAGGAGCAGATCTTTGTTGTTTCCAGATGACTTGCTGTTTTCATTTCGTAATTTGTATGCTATGGTGTACCATTTCTCTCTGACTATATCTCTATCTCTCACACACACACACTCACACTCGCGCTCACTCATGCTTTCTGGGCCGTATGAGCATCCTGTCCTGTCAACTGAAATTAATAACTTTTTGATCTGCGGGAGGCTCCAGTAAATTAGATTTCTCCTTCTAATGCTTTTGTGACACTGTGCTCTATTCCACAGTGTTTGCCATTTATCTTCTCCCAGTCTGCGAGACTGCTGGCCTGTGTCATGATTTTATGGAACTGGCAGATGTTCTTTTTGTGTACCTACTCCACACAGCCACACAAGCACGCACGCTTTTTCTTTTGAAAGCTCAACAGCGCAAAGGATCAATTTTGTTATTGCTGAGGTTATACTAGGGCGCACAAGCACCGATGCACAATGTTAAGCCCTGAAAGAAAGTCAGAGCAGTTTTTTTTTTTGCCAGGGAGTCTGGTGGTTTGATCATTCTAAGACACAAACAGCATTTTTAGCCCATTAAGACCGGGAACACATCTGTGTCATTTTAAGATTTCTTTGGCTATTCAAAAAATAGCAGATATACAAGCTCATAGCGCGGCACCGAGTGCCGCGCTATGAGCTTGTAGATCTGCTATTTTTAAGAAATCGTGAAAAATGTGTGCAAGTCTTTGGATGTCCGTATTTTTAAAGCGAACATTTGTAACTCAAATCTTTGCTTCTGAGTATTCTACAAATGTCTTCTAAATCCTAACAGTTTTGCTATAGTATCAGTGGTTCTCAAAAATAATATAGCCACGGACCCCCATCTCAAAATATTTTGTTCCAGGGACCCCCAGAAGTTGTATGTATTTTCAAGGATTTGCACACATTTTCACGTTTTCTCTTGTATATCTGCTATTTTTGAATAGCCAAAGAAATCTTAAAATGCCAGAGATGCGTTCCCGGTTTGAATGGGTTAATATATCAAATAACCTGACAGATGACTGGTGCAACGACTTGATGTAACTGTAACAGATGTCATATCAGTAGCTCAAAGAGGCCGGGGTTAAAGGCGGTGCAGTTGGAATACAGCATTGTCAACCATCGTGATTGCCATTGAGGAAGCTAATGGCTTCTAGCGAATAGTTGCATTGTGACGGTCTCTTACATGTACCTTGGAGGTACATGTAAGAGACCGTCACAATGCATCACAATCCTGCATTTCCCCAATATTAGGACTTACCACAAAGGCAAACATCGCTGATCTACAAGCTCACAGTGCGTCAAGTTTTCTAGCATATGGGCTTGATAACATTAGAAGGTTGTGAGCTAAGACCTGGAACGCATCTGTGTCACTTTAGATTTCTTTGGCTATTCAAAAATAGCAGATATACAAGCTCATAGCGCGGCACCGAGTGCCGCGCTATGAGCTTGTAGATCTGCCATTTTTGAAAAATTGTGAAAACATTTTTTAAATATTTTTTCAAAAAAACGTTTTAATATTTTTTCAAAAAAACTGTTAGGATTTAGAAAACATTTTTAAGAATCGCCTCAGGTCTTAATGGGTTAAGTATAATGCCTTTATGAAACCTGCCACAATGGAAGATGTAGGCTTTACCGAACAAATTCATGTTTTGAACAACAGCCTGACACATTTAAATTGACAGCCTCAATGTCTGCGTTTATTTACCGTAATTTGTATTTGTTCCATCTCCAGTTTGACATCCATTTGATTGTGAACATTCAGCATGAATTTGTCTGATGTTAGTTCTATAGGGGAGCATGGGGCAGATGCAATGTAATCCTATATTAACCCATTCAATCCGGGTATGCATCTCTGTCATTTTAGATTTATTTGGCTATTTTCTTTAAATCGTGAACATTTGCGCGAATGTTTGAATATATCATTTTTAAAGCGAACATTTGTAACTCAAATCTTTGCTTCTGGGGGTTCCCTGGAACAAAATATTTTACAAAAATATATATTCAAAGATTTGCACAAATTTCGTTCTAAAATAGCAGATCTTCAAAAAATTATAGCAGATCTGCAAGCTCATAGTGCGGCTAAAAAGCATTATTTTACACTTCAATTCAAAAATAGCAGATATACAAGCTCATAGATCTGCTATTTTAGAAAAATCGTGAAAATGTGTGCAAATCTTTGAACTTATATCCTACTATAATCCTACTATAATTCTAGTAACCTCTGTAGTGGTGAAGCTACCCGGTTCTCCTCAGTGGCTGGACCAATTGCTCTGATTTTGCACACAGCCATTGACCATTACCATCTGAACTTAACTGTGAAGCCCGTTTTTCAATTTCATCAAATCTCAGCTTCTTATTAGCGTTTTTGTGTCAAACAATGTCGCCTCCCGGGTTGCCAGATCAGGTGCGCATATCCCCCCACGGATGCGTCGACCGGGTATGGTCTAGTATTTTTAAAGCGAATAGGTTTCACTCAAATCTTTGCTTCTGGGGGGTCCCTGGAATAAAAGATTTAGAGACGGGGGCCGGCGGCGGCCAAATACACATCATTTTGGGGGTCCTTGACATGAAAAAGTTTGAGCACCACTGATACAGAAACATACCATCATTGGCATTGAAGGGTTGGATTTGAAAGGACGCAATATTGCGTCCTCGGCAGTCAATGTGTTAACTTACCACTGATCATGTCCACACAGGCACGAGCTGTATCGGGCCTCTGGGAAGTTCGAGCTGTTGGACCGCATTCTGCCCAAGCTGGAGGCCACCAATCACAGGGTCCTCCTCTTCTGCCAGATGACCACTCTCATGACCATCATGGAGGACTACTTTGCCTTCCGCAACTTCTCCTATCTGCGTCTGGACGGTGCGCAAGTTACATTTATATCAGTAGTTGGGAGTTTAGAAGTGATCTGTGCTCTGCTTTCTACCCCTGTAGAGCTAAACCTCCCTGCAAATTGTACATTAACCCAGTAAGACCTGGAACGCATCTGTGTCACTTTTTCATTTGAGCTAAAAAAGCATTATTTTACACTTTGGCTATTCAAAAATAGCAGATATACAAGCTCGTAGCGCGGCACCGAGTGCCGCGCTACGAGCTTGTAGATCTGCTATTTTTGAAAAATCGTGAAAATATGTGCAAACCTTTTGAATATATATTGTTTAAAACAAACATTTTTTTAACTATATCTTTTGCTTCGAGGGTCCCTGGAACAGTTCGGCGGCCAAATACATAATAATTTTGGGGGCCCTTGACATGAAAAAGTTTGAGCACCACTGATATAGAAACATACGTTTTTTTCAGAATACTGTTGGGATTTAGAAGACATTTTGTAGAATCGGCTTCAGGTCTTAATGGGTTGAAAGTTATTGAGAAGAGTTGCGATTTTTGCCTTTCACACATCTTGGCACAGCTTTGACCGGAAGCAGGTTTGTCCAAAAAAACACACTTGTGGTGATGACAGGATTAGCCTCCAAACGTAGGCGTCGTGTGTCTCATCTCAATATACTGAGGTGGAAAAGATCAAGGGCAGCCTATGATCAGCAGCCTGTTGGCTCATCCAGCTATACGGCAATGTGCTATGACTTAAGGTTAAGATTAGGAGGCCTAATCCTCTGTTTAGGTTACTCGCCTTGGAGTCCAAATTCCCAAACTGTGTTTGAAACGGTTTGACTCTTTGACTCGTTTGGGTCGTGTTCAAGCACACTGTGATATTCCGAGGTAAGTGTCAATATCACTGTGTACTTGCGGAGTTGATCCGGAACCTGTTGGGTACAATATCAGTGGCAAGCAGTGGGGCGGTATTAATTGGCATAACACCTAAATTGGGAGAAAAAAAGCGGGGAAAATAAACAAATAAATATAAAAAAATATGATTTGCTTCTACAAATTGTCTTGTTAAACATACACTGCTACTTTATGTCTTGCCCTTGTGAACAGGGCAAGACATAGAAATAGGTCATAGAAATAGGTCATTATAGAGCACCGAATCCTACCTGGTTTGCGGTTTTCCACCCCCGTTCTGAATCTCCATAGACGTCTTTAACACATCGGGTGCCAAACACGGTCTGAACCGTGTGTTTACATAGTGGCGGTTCCGAAGCTTCGGTGCCGAACACGGTCTGAACCGTGATTTCAGTCTTTTTGTTTTTTCCGTTTTTCTCCGTGCGGGCGGGGCTAGAGCAGCTCTGGGAGCACCCATTGTAATCCTGCGAAGGAAGTGCCAGATCGCTCACCGGAAACACTTTTTTTTCACTCATTGCCTGCATGCACTACAGTGTGGCTGAAATTCGCCTGTGCCCCTGGGTGACTAATTACACTCCTCTGAGAAAAATATAGCAGCCACAGTCAAAAATAACACATCTACAAGCATCTACACAAGTTCATCTATTGGGATATCTAAGAATTCCATGTCATTTGCGCATATTTCAGGCCGGATGGCAAGTAATTGCACATCGGGTGCCAAACACGGTCTGAACCGTGTGTTTACATAGTGGCGGTTCCGAAGCTTCGGTGCCGAACACGGTCTGAACCGTGATTTCAGTCTTTTTGTTTTTTCCGTTTTTCTCCGTGCGGGCGGGGCTAGAGCAGCTCTGGGAGCACCCATTGTAATCCTGCGAAGGAAGTGCCAGATCGCTCACCGGAAACACTTTTTTTCCCCCCATCCGGTTCCTGTCTATTTCCTACTTTGAAACGCCTATATCTCCGAATCTGTTTCCTGTGGGGAAAAACGGTCATGCGCGATGCGCGATCCACCCCCCGTTGTAACTCGGCAGGGTAATGTTATGGTTCCAGCCTGTAGCCAGGCTCATGGCAGAACATGAATCGATGCTTTTTTTTGCGTGGATTTGCTTGTAACGCACGTGGAAACAACAAACAGCAAAGCGCAGTCAATGGGAGAATGCTGGCACCCACGGTAAGTTGTTATGAAAAAACGCTGGCACCCGATGTGTTAATATCGCGTCAAATAAGAACTGTGTTCCAAAAATAAACAAATTATCGCGGCGGTTTGACTCTTATGGATATGAAGCATCAACTGACGGTGAGAAAACGCTAATGTTACTTCCGCCGAATTAGTTACATTTTCGCCAGAAACAGACTGTATCAAATATAAGTGACTGACTATCATAAACGATACAGAACCTCCTCCCTGACAATATCGCTGAGACAGTTTGTTTATTTTTTGACCACAATTCTTATACGAGACGATTCTAAGATGACCCAATGTTATTCTCCATCGAGAAATTACTTTACGAACCAGGGGATGAACGAGTGACGTCAGGACTTCTGTACTCTAAATCCCTTCATACTGCCTTTCAATTATCATTGAGTGTCTGCCTCTGGATCTTTTAACTCATTCACTGGCAGAATTATTTCTGGCCGCGTTTGAACACTGCCAAGATTTTTCATTGAAAAAAAAAAGTACTCAGGAGCCGAGATACAGAATTTTTAAGTTTTAAGTTAACAAGGAAGTGGATGGGAGTCTATATCTTCGAAAAATCATATCTCCTTGGTCTTTGGGTCAAAAAAAAAAAAAATTAAAAAAAAATTATATATATATATTTTTTATTTCATTTTTTTAATTGTTTTAAAAAGTCGTTTTAGTCGTTCTTGGCAGGCATGGCTTATGGACAGAAGTCGTTTTAGTCGTTCTAGGCAGGGAATGAGTTAATACTGCTATGACCCTAGGCATTCTATTCTGCTTTGCATTATACCATATAACACACGCACGCACTCACACACACACACAGTATGTGGAGTGACATAGACCTTCCTGGTTAAACTCTGTGCTCTGTCTTATGTTTTTTAGGAACCACCAAGGCTGAAGACCGGGCCACCCTGCTTACGAAATTCAACGCAAAGGGCTCTCAGTACTTCATCTTCCTGCTCAGCACCAGAGCTGGAGGCCTGGGCCTCAACCTGCAGGCTGCAGACACTGTCGTCATCTTTGACAGCGACTGGAACCCACACCAGGTCAGCTAATGGTGGAATCGTAGGGTTAAGCGATGAATAATTACATTTTAACCCATTAAGACCTGGAACTGTGTCATTTTTAGATTTGAGCTAAAAAAGCATTATTTTACACTTTGGGCTATTCAAAAATAGCAGATCTACAAGCTCGTAGCGCGGCACCGAGTGCCGCGCTACGAGCTTGTAGATCTGCTATTTTTGAAAAATCGTGAAAATGGGTGCAAATCTTTTAAATATATATATTTTTAAAGCGAACATTTTTTTTAACTCAAATCTTTGTTTCTGGGGGTCCCTGGAACAAAATATTTTGATGGGGGTCCGCGGCCAAAAACATATAATTGTGGGGGTCCTTGACATGAAAAAGATTGAGCACCACTGATATAGAAACATACGTTTTTGAGAATACTGTTGAGATTTAGGAGACGTGTAGAATCGGCTTCAGGTCTCAATGGGTTAATGTATGTTTTGAACGCTCAGTCGCTCACCCTTGGGTCACAATATATATATATATATATATATATATATATATATTAAGGCAGTTGAATAGAGCCCCCTCTGAGTTCATCAGTAGCATATCGTTGCATGCTGTCGGGCATTGTTGATCTTGTGTGCAAAGTTGACATTTTGGCCTGAGTGTGGTGCTAGAGGGAAGCTCACTGGGTCACTCATGTTGTTAAGGCTCATTCTCCAGGGAGCATGAATGCACTCGGCGAGTTTTTCAAGGCAATCAGCCCATTAGATTTAGCAGTATCTTGTGGGCAAGCGGACACTTTGGCCTACGGGTGGCACGGGAGGAAAGGTCATAGGGTCACCAATAACAGTAGGGTTAACATGTAAGTGCACAGCAATAAAACCAGTCATTTTTTATATATCATGTTTGGGACCAAAGTGGTGAAAGAATATAAGCACCCTAACTGCTGCTGGGCAGGAACTGAATTATACGTAGTTGTGTTGCGTGCTGAACATAACGGATATTCAAGCTAGATCTGCTATTTTGGTATAGTATAAATATAGTATAAATCAAGTCATATGAGGACATTTCTTTTTCCTACTGTCTTAGAGAACATTCCTCTCAAAAGGCTGAAGACCTATTTCTTTCTGTTAGAAATACCCAGTTGTCATAAAATGTATTCGAATTGAATACTTCAGAGAGTATGTATGAGAGTTCTGTATGTCTGTAACGAAACATGACTGGAAGCAGAGTAATGCCCAGGTTAGCAAGAGGAAACCAACGCTGAGCAGAGAGGAAATGCTTTGATGCGGATGTCAGTACTAACTGCCAATTGACTTGCGTCACGCAGAGCTCAATCTAACGTGTCTGAAGGAGTGTGAAAACCTCAGCAGGTTTGATCAGCCAGGACGAGTGTCTTCCATTTAGCTCAATTATGTATGTACAGTAATGTTGTTGGTGATAAGTTATAAATAATTTTTACTGTATATAGCTTAACACCCGGTTTATGCAGGCAGGGCTTCCCACTCGTATCTGTCCTTCTATCAGTCCCCTCACCCAAGTCTGAATTGCTTTTCTAGATAACTCAAAGGCGCTTTACATAAGCAGAACGACTGCGTTTATTGTTGAAGCAAAAAAATGATATAAAAGAACTAGGAGTGAAAACCGTTGGTGTAACAACGGAAAAGGGGGTTAGGTGGGTTTTGTGGGCTGGGGTTAGGTGGGCTGTCCTAGCTGGGAAAAGGCTGAAGAGGTGGGTTTTGAGGGGGGTTTTAACCCATTAAGACCTGGAACTGTGTCATTTTTAGATTTGAGCTAAAAAGCATTATTTTACACTTTAGGCTATTCAAAAATAGCAGGAAGTACTTCATCTTCCTGCTCAGTACCAGAGCTGGAGGCCTGGGCCTCAACCTGCAGGCCGCAGACACTGTCGTCATCTTTGACAGCGACTGGAACCCACACCAGGTCAGCTAATGGTGGAATCGTAGGGTTAAGCGATGAATAATTACATTTTAAAAGAAGAGAGGGTGGGGCTGCTTTGATGTACAGTAGGTTGGGAGTGCGTTCCACAGAGAGGGGGCGGCAACCGAGAAAGCCCTGTCCTCCCAGGTGACAGGACACCATTATAGACACATGATAGATGACAGACGTCCAGCCAATTGTGTCTTTTTTGGGCCCATTATGAAACCACGTGATAAAATGGTTACGGCTGCGGTTCTGCCATTTCTCATTTAATTATTATTGGCTGGTTGTTTTGTTTTTGTAGGACCTGCAGGCCCAGGACCGCGCTCACCGCATCGGTCAGACGAACGAGGTTCGCGTCCTTCGACTTTGCACCGTCAACAGCGTCGAGGAGAAGATCCTGGCCGCCGCCAAGTACAAGCTCAACGTGGATCAGAAAGTCATCCAGGCCGGCATGTTCGACCAGAAGTCCTCCAGCCACGAGCGCCGTGTCATGCTGCAGACCATTCTGGAAACCGAGGAACAGAACGAGGTGAGATCATAGTGTGTGAAATAATCGTGATATCGATCTGAAGTCGTATCGCCCGGCCCTAACAGAGTTTATCGAGGTCTAATAAAAGAATGTGCGTGCAAGATAGAAAGGAATAAGGAATAACGTAAGTCATCTGTTGCCTATATCTGTTGTGTCACTGTCGACATTGTCTGTCTGTTTTACTGACAACATAAAACGGTACAATTATTGAACCCTTTTGTGACCAATTCCAGCATGTTTAACCCATTAAGACCGGGGACGCATCTGCGTCTCATTTTAAGATTTCTTTGGGCTATTCAAAAATAGCAGATCTACAAGCTCATAGCGCGGCACCGAGTGCCGCGCTATGAGCTTGTAGATCTGCTATTTTTGAAAAAAAAAAAAATCCAGATTTTTTTCAAAAAACTGTTGAGATTTAGATTTTTTTAAGAATGGCCTCAGGTCTTAATGGGTTAATCAGTATTTGTTAGAATCAATATGCGATTGTAGGCTTTATAGAATCAGTTATATTTCCTTTGAGAGCTGGAACTGAGACACGAAAGAACAATGACGGGCACAGCACAGTAGTGATCTTAGACAATGAGGCTAAGAATAGGACATCCCCGTCATGCTCTTTCATCATCCAACCCTAGGAGGAAGATGAGGTGCCAGATGATGAAACCCTCAACCAGATGATTGCCCGTCGGGAAGAAGAATTTGAGCTCTTCATGGTGAGAAAATGTTTGTGTCTTTGTTTTTAATTAGGATGGGAATTTTGACAAGCTTGATCAATATGACCGAGAAAAAATATGTGCACAGCTTGTCTTTGCATATTAGGCAGACACCTTCTACCTCCATATTTCATGTTTTTCATAAACTTCATACATTCATACTTCGTCGTATGACAGAGGCACGCAAAAGTAGCGAAAAAGAGCTGATCTACAAGTTCATAGATTGGCTATTTTCCGCTATTTTGGAGGAAAAAACAAACAAAACTTTTGCCTATAATAACATGCCCAAAATAGGGATTCCAAGTTAAAAGTCGTTAGAGTAAAAGTATTAGCTGGTGAATAAATAATAACTACATTGGATCCATTGGAACACAGGTTCTTTTTTCCATTTCCCGAAAAGTAACAGTTTTGGACATACAAAGTTTCTGCCCAGCAGTGACAATATATTTTCTGCCGGCTCAATCCACAGTCTACGTACCTGTTTTTCCTACAGGCTTGGAGAAGAGCCACTCTGGTTCAATAAATGTCACCCAGCTGTTTATATTGCTGTATATATTACGGAAGCTTAGCAACTGAAAGACATTTTGTTTGTATAACCCCTAACCCTGTAGGTCTATTAATGCAAAGAAGCAATGTTCTTTGCAAATGATATGCACCCAAACTGCTGCTGGACAGTTGTGAAATGTTTTAAGACCGTTTCTTTCCTACTCCTTCACTGAGCTTGCCCCTCCAAAGTTTTGACTGTGAAGGCCTGAAGGCAATCCATATCATATATCTACAGCATTACTAGATCCAGTTTTTGCTTATCTCTCTGTTTGAAACATGGAATCATTATCTTTGAACCGATCACAGAGTGACTGAGTGCTGAATGTGTGAAAGGAAACACGACTTTTTCATTAAAGCAGACTAGAGATGGAGTTAGCAGAGGAAACCAGCACTGCAGAGAGGAAATTCTTTGATCTCGCTGTATAGGCAGCACACACACTGCTTAACACTTATCTCTTATCTACCGAATGGCACACCACTCTGTGCGCGCGCGCGTGCGTCCGAGCGAGTGAGTGTGTATGCGCGTGCTCGTGTGTGTGTGTATGTGAGTAAAGCCCGATTCATACTTTGTAGCATGACAGCGTTGCATGACCAAAATAGACCTACCTACAAGCTCACAACGTGGAGGGATGCGACACGTTGTGAGCTTGTAGGTCTGCCATTTTCGGCGTGTGGCGCCATCATGTGACGGAGCATAAACTAGACATTTGTAGTGTGTGTGTGTGTGTGTGTGTGTGTGTGTGTGTGTGTCGGGGGGGGGGGGGGGGGGGGTTTATGTCATTTTAAACATCAGTGGTTCCCAGAAAACCCATTAAAGGAGAATTCCGGTCATTTTAAGTGTTATGTTTGATGTGTGTCAAATCACTTACCAACGTAGAAATGAAAATCGCGTTACTCGACAGATCCCCCTGTCAACCCCCACCGTTGCCATGATACTCCTATCGTGGATAGCCCAAATTCGCCTATTTTAACAAATGTAAAGTCTGTTTTTTTCTCCTAGTACTCATTGTGGAGTCCCATGATAACGTAACAGGCGCTAAAACTCCCGACAAGCTAACGGCTAATAACAGAACGAGCTAACGCTGGGGCTGCTTATCTCTCTGCATGGCAGCCCCAGGTTGCCAGGTCGGGAGAGAAACCAGCAACCAGCATTAGCTCGTTCTGTTATTAGCCGTTAGCTTGTCGGGAGTTTTAGCGCCTGTTACATTATCATGGGACTCAACAATGAGTACTAGAAGCAAAAAAACAGACTTTGCATTTGTTAAAATAGGCGAATTTGGGCTATCCACGATAGGAGTATCATGCCAACGGTGGGGGTTGACAGGGGGATCTGTCGAGTAACGCGATTTTCATTTCTACGTTGGTAAGTGATTTGACACACATCAAACATAACACTTAAAATGACCGGAATTCTCCTTTAAGACCTGAGGCGATTCTTAAAAATGTTTTCTAAATCCTACAAATCCTATAAATCCCCAAAATAATTTCAAGATTTTTCAAAAATAGCAGATCTACAAGTAGATCTGCTATGTTTGCATAGCCAAATAAATCTAAAGTGACACGGGTTATAGAAATATACGCAAGACAAAACATTTGACTAAATGGTGCACTGTGCACCAGTTGAATCACTACTAGAAGTATTGGCACCAGGGTTGTTTTAAAGGTTGTCAGCAGGCTATACTTAGTGAGAGAGTGAAGCTAAACTCAAGCCTAGAACACCATGAAATCTCCAATAATAATAGTGCCAAATAATGGCTGGGTTTCAAATTGTGTGACTGGGTGTGGCTGTGTGAATGTGCAAATAAAGGCCAGTCCCCAATAAAAAAAAATAAAACATGAAATTAGCCTAATGGCTCTGGTGGACAATTCATCATAATTTACACACTGTAATAATTCATGTACAACAATGTTCATAGTCATCACTCGTGCTTAGTGTCGCCTTTCAACAGAAAGCATTCTAGCTCCCATGTATTCAATGCCGGTGATAAAACGTGTAAGGCAGTGCGCCCAGCTGCTGAATAACATTTCCCTTTTCCAATGCTGTCCAACGGCTGAATATCCACTGCCAACTTAAAAGTCAAAACAAAGTAGCTGATGATCTGCCGTGGAGTTCCACTGCTTGGAAATTAACACTTCTAGTTGCATAATCATTTGAACCGTGGAAACGCGGTGCAGTAGGTTCGCTGGTTCCTCAGCTGAGTTACCATCACTCTATCTCTGTCCAGAGTTCCAGTGCAAACCAGACCATTACTCTGGGACATTTCTGCAAAAACTTGTCTCTTGCGTCTTTCTTATGAATTATTTATTTTGTCATTCTAACAGAGGTCTTCCACACAGAAGTAATTGGCAACAGTCAATAAGGGGCGAAACTGCTACATACTTGATGTCAGAGAAATTTAAATGTTTAAGATTTCTTTTCTCTCTTGGGCATTTTATGTATAATTTCCAGATATGCACAGTGACAAAGAGACAGGAAAAGGCAGGAGAGAGTAGGATAACACAGTAAAAGGCTTTGGGTCAGAATTGAACTGGTGATCAGGTACTCTGAAATGTACATTTTAAATTGCTCCCCCCCAGTTTAGTGCTTTGTCCATCCTAGTGATAATAATACATTATATACATACTTAGTATTAAATATTATTCTAATATATAACATAAATGCTAAAAAGAGCAGCCTGAATAAAAATACATCTAAATAATGGCCTGTGTCTGACAGCCTGTCTCCAATTAAGTTCTCCTCCAGATACTCCTCCTGATACTTAGACCTTTTCTTACCCTGTCATTTATAATTGGCCAACGCTAGTTGTCATGAATGTATTTTGAGAGTGTCGAGAAATGGTATCAGTAAACCTCTTTCAGTGTTCTCCAGCAAAGGCTTTGTGACATGAGATGTTTAAACATAGGCTAATTGTCCGCCACGCTCCCCCACGTACAAGCCTGAAAACTCCCACAAGCTGAATAAGTACTCCTATAAATAAAACTAAAGGGTAGGGAGGGTAAGTGATATTATTTGGTCAAAACAAAAGTTTTTTTGTTAAAAGGACAAAGCTCTATATTCTGAAAGTAATCATTGCTATAGAGTGTTTGTTCAGTAACAGGAGTGTCCTTGTCTCTCCAGCTCTTTAATAAACAGACAATACATTTGCAGGTAGGTGGCCGAATTTCAGCCAATCAGGAGAGAGTACCCATTTATCAGCTTAGATTTTATAGTGTTCCAGTTCCAATTTTGTCTGCTCATTTCTTTGTGTCATAACTCACTTGTTTTCACTTGTTTATCCTTTATCATGTGTGAGTTCTCTCTCCTGATTGGATAAAATTGGTATCCCGACCAACAGCAGGGAGACCACCTCTACCAACACAACTGTGGTTGGTAGAGGTGAGACATTTAGATCTTGTGGTCGGGTAGGCATGAAGCTCAAATGGTAATATGTCGCCTTCCCAAATGATTATGTCGCTTATAAAAGATCAATTAGAATGTCTTTGCATCGTTGGTATATAAATAGATACAAATCTCCCCCCATAAAAACTTGCTTCTTGATTATTTGACTAATCGAAAAAGTAAATGATAGAATAATAATCGCTCAGAAAATAATCCATAGTTGCAGCTCTACTCTTGTCTCACACATGCACTACCATCTGCTTATCCAGCCAGTGTTCATTTTGACAGCCAGTTTTCATTTAGTTTAGTCGTAGTCTTTTGATTCAAACTTAGTTTTAGTCATATTTTAGTCATCTGAAAAGTTTTAGCGACTAAATATCATATGATTTTAGTCGACTAAATCTACAGTTGATTTTGGCACCAAAAGAATACTTTTGGGGCCGTGATGGGGTCGTAAATGGCTGATTTTACACTTGGTTGCATGCTGGAAATAGCGGATCTACAAGCTCACAAGCGCGACGTGTTGTGAAAAAGCAGTAGTCGACGAAATTATATTTCGAAATGAACACTGTATCGCATTGGTTCTCAAAGTGGGGTCCGAGGACCCCCAGGGGTACTTGAGGGGGTTCCAGGGGGTCCCCAGCTAAATGATGGACAGGGACCAAATGGACCCTTATGGTTCTGTAACTCTGAGAGTGTACAAATGGAACCGAGTTAAATTAACATTGATTTTACAATATGAATTGGGGTCCCAGAGACATAAATGCCATTACATGGGGGTCCGTAGCCCTAATGCATGTCAAACTGGGGGGTCCTTGAAATTAAAATGGTTGAAATCACTGCTAGAGAGCCGTAAAAATCTTCTCTTATGGGGGGTCCCTGGCTTATCTTTTTCAAATGGGGGTCCGCGGTCTAATAAGTGTCTATTTGGGGGGTCCTTGGCACGAAAAAAGTTTGAGAACCAACCGCTGTATCGAGCTGACCACCTCTCACGACTGGCTCCCTCTCTTCCTCTCTACACTATATGGAGAGTGTACAAACTCTGAGAGTGTACAAATGGAACCAAATGGACCCGGGAGGGTCCATTTGGTTCCATTTGTACACTCTCAGAGTTACACCCTCTCAAGGAACCATGAGGGTCCCTGGACCACACTTTGAGACCCACTAGTATTTCTAGTGAGCCAACATGCACAATATCAGCACCCTGACTCTGTTTGACCAGAATGGAACAGAGCCTTCATTAGTATCATTGGTAACACCTGTGAAGGAAGTCAGAAGAGCCACACTTTTTCTCCAAAATGGCTGCTGTGCATAGAGCCTATTATTTTTCGAAATGAACACTGTATATCGAGCTGACCCACCTCTCACGTCTGGCTCCCTCTCTCTTCCTCTTTAGCGCATGGACCTGGACCGCCGGCGCGAGGACGCCAGGAACTCCAAGCGTAAGCCCCGGCTCATGGAGGAGGACGAGCTGCCGTCCTGGATCATCAAGGACGACGCGGAGGTGGAGCGCCTCACGTACGAGGAGGAGAAGGAGAAGCTGTTCGGACGCGGCTCCCGCTGCCGCCGCGACGTGGACTACAGCGACGCGCTGACCGAGAAGCAGTGGCTACGGGTAATAGGCTCTATGCACGGCCGCCATATTGGACAGAAATTGGGCCCCTTCCTCGCTTCCTTCACAGGTGTTACCAATGGCACTAATGAAGGCTCTGTTCCATTTAGTGTAGCACGGTGGTTCTCAAACTGTTTAATTTCAAGGACCCCCATAACTCTGAGAGTGTACAAATGGAACCAAATGGACCCGGGAGGGTCCATTTGGTTCCATTTGTACACTCTCAGAGTTACACCCTCTCAGGAAACCATGAGGGTCCCTGGACCACACTTTGAGACCCACTAGTATTTCTAGTGAGCCAACATGCACAATATCAGCACCCTGACTCTGTTTGACCAGAATGGAACAGAGCCTTCATTAGTATCATTGGTAACACCTGTGAAGGAAGTCAGAAGAGGCCCATTTTTTCTCCAAAATGGCTGCTGTGCATAGAGCCTATTGTAACGTTTTGGTAATGTTAAACCAACCCTAAGTGTCCCCATTCTGGGCATGTCATTATAGGTGAGCGTTCAGTCAAAATAGGTGTGATATACAGTACAGTCTCACGACGCATCACAACACAATGCGTGGTGAGCATGGACTGTAGATCGCCAATTTTTTGTGGAAGAGGTTTGGCAGAGAGAATAATACTGTACGTAGTTGCAGCCGTATAACAGCTCACTAGTTGACCTTGAAAATCATTATTGTTGCTGCATTCAGTTTTTTCTCAGTTCACCAGAGTTCATGTCAGCTGCTGTGCATACTGTAAGCGGAGAAGATTAAGCCATTAAGAGCTGGAACGCATCTGTGTCTCTTTGTTTTTTAGCTAAAAAGCATTATTTTACACTTTGGCTATTCAAAAATAGCAGATATTCAAGCTCAAGTGCCGCGCTACGAGCTTGTAGATCTGCTATTTTTGAAAAATCGTGAAAATGTGTGCAAATCTTTGAATATATATTCTTTTAAAGCGAACATTTTTAACTCAAATCTTTGCTTCTTGGGGTCCCTGGAACAAATTATTTTGAGATGAGGGTCGGCGGGCCAAATACATATAATTTTGGGGGTCCTTGACATGAAAAAGTTTGAGAACCACTGATACAGAAACATACGTTTTTTCAAAAATCTGTTGGGATATTTTGAAGACATTTTGTAGAATCGGAACCTCAGGCCTCAATGGGTTAATATTCAAACAGTTATTTCTGCTACAGTAAAGTGGTTAAAAAGCTAGAACAGCCATCTGGGAATGGGAGTGTCCATGCCGGTTAGATCCAAGGCCCCTCCAGGCCTTGTGTCCGGGTCTGCCTGAGCGAGATACTGAATCCCTAATTGCTTCCTGTGCACACACACATAGAGCAGCGCACTGCATCGTAAAAGGCGGTGTCAGATACAGAGAAGTCATTCCCCTTTTGGGTATCGCTACAAGTCAGTGTTGCCAAGTCTGACTTTGGGCTTGTTTTTCTGCCAGTGGTCGCTTGTAAATATTGGTAGTTGCAGGTTGTGATTTTTTGGGCTTGTTTCTAAAACGTAGTTGCTTGTTTGGACTTGCTAAAAGTTGTTTAAAGCCGACCAGTGACTCTCAAACAAGTTGTATCCGCCAGGCCGAAAGGCATAGCGAGAGAGTATGTTTTACCCCCTGTCTGTCCGTCCGTGCATCCGTGTGTCCGTGTGTCCTGTCCGTCCGTTACCACCTAATCTCCGGCACCGTTGGCCCGGCCGCTGCGAAACTGTGCACACACACTCCGTGGATGCAAAGTCAGAACCTCTGGCCCAAATGTTTCAGATTGGCCTGTTATAGCGCCACCAGGAGGCCGATTTGTGCAAAACACATTTATTGATACTACTCCTACAGATTGTATCCAAACATCACACAAATCGGTACACAGTATCTCTATAGTCATGTGATCAACACGGATCTATCCCATATTACATCCTGATTGCCTAAGATTGGCTTCCAAAGTTTGCAGGATTGGTCCGTTTTCAACAAAATGCCTCAAATCATGAACGCAGCTTGTGATTTCCATGAAATTTCACACGCACATTTCTATTAGGCCGAGGAAGAAATGCCACCCTTTTCACATTGGCCTATTATAGCGCCACCAGGAGGCCACAATAACCTACCTGACCTGGCGGAGACCTGTGCTCCGAGGAGCACTTTTTCTAGTTTATGCTATATTATAACATTTAGCTGGGGACTCCCCTGTGTGTGTGCTCATGCGGCCTAGTCGCTTCTTTTGGGCTTGTTTTCGTAGACCGCTTTTTTCTCTCACAAAATCTGTCAACACTGCTACAAGTGCCCTTTCACTATGCCCGCCAACTTCACCAAGGTGGGAACCAGAGAGGTGGAGATTATGTTATCTGTCTGTCTGTCTGTCTGTCTGTCTGTGCGCAGCTAATCCATTGAAGTAACACATGGATCAGTGCAGAACTCATCCTTGTCCCCCTGGTTCTTTTCCCCCGTTCCACTGCAGGCGGTCGAGGACGGCAACCTGGAAGAGATGGAGGAGGAGATCCGTCTGAAGAAGCGCAAACGCAAGAGGCGCCCGGACAAGGACTCTTCCAGCAGAGAGGAGGGGGGGAGCAGCAAGGGCAAGAAGAAACGTGGACGCCCGCCCGCCGAGAAGCTGTCCCCCAATCCCCCGAAACTCTCCAAGCAAATGAACACCATCGTGGACACGGTGGTTAATTACAGAGACGGGTAAGAGGAGTCATTTCTCTGCGGTTTCCTTTAGTTTAGTTTTTACTTTTGATTTGTTTTACTGGAAGAATGCAGGGCATTACGGCAGTTGTTCTCAAACTTATTTGGCTTCAGTATGGCTTCAGTACAACCTTTCCCTGATTTATTAACCCATTGAGACCTGAAGCCGATTCTACATGTCTCCTAAATCTCAAGTTTTCTGAAAAACGTTTGTTTCTATATCAGTGGTGCTCAATCTTTTTCATGTCAAGGACCCCCAACATTATATGTATTTGGCCGCGGACCCCCATCAAAATATTTTGTTCCAGGGACCCCCAGAAGCAAAGATTTGAGTTAAAAATGTTCGCTTTAAAACGATATATATTCAAAGATATGCACACATTTTCACGATTTTTCAAAAATAGCAGATCTACAAGCTCATAGCGCGGCACTCGGTGCCGCGCTATGAGCTTGTATATCTGCTATTTTTGAATAGCCCAAAGTGTAAAATAATGCTTTTTAGCTCAAATCTAAAAATGAGACAGTTCCAGGTCTCAATGGGTTAATAGGAGAAATACTGGACCCTTAAATTATTAGGATTTTATCCATTCTATCTCGATTCTATCATCCGTGGGTACCCGGTTCCCAGCTATTTGGATTTGAGTTCAAGTTATAGGCCAAAACGTGAAGCGTCCTGTTATAGTGCCACCATGAGGCCTACCCCAAACATTTGGGGTAGAAGTTCTTCCTTGGCTTACTGGGAGCGTGCATGCAAGTATCACACAGATCTGTCCAACTTTTCTCAAGTACCCCCTGCAATATATATATATATATATATATATGTGTGTGTATATTATGCACCCCCATTTGAGAAACACTACATTTATCGAGACCTGCTACTTCGTGTTTTGTCAAATCAATAATTCATGTTCCTCAAATAAAAAGCCATTGCATGTTTGCAAATGAACTACAGAATGTACCTACACGTGTTTTCTCTACCCAAATTCCCCGCTACTCAAGTTTGATTTAATTTACAGATCAGCAGGTTCACACAGTTTGTCAATGTTTCATCTTTAAACATAACGGTAAAATAAATCTTTCCATTTTCCACTTTTTCTCAAGTACCCCCTGCAATTTATATACGTATATGCACTCCATTTCCGAAACACTACATGTATGGAGCCCTGCTTCGTGTTTTGCCAAATTAATAATTCATGTTTGTCAAATAAAAAGCCATTGCATGTTTGCAAATGAACTAGAATGTGCCTACACGTGAAGCTCTTGAGGGGAGATTGCACCTTTTCTACCCAAATTCCCCACATAGCCTGTCAAAGGCGCCAGTGGAGTACACTAATGAGCACTTGCAGTGTTCCTGCTTTTCTTCTCTTTTTTTTTTACCAGTCAGAATATATTTGATGGCAGAGAGGAAGAAAGTACATCAATCAATGCAGGCACAGGGCAGGAAGAACATTTTTTTCAGGTTATTGTTAATTTACATTTAGATTATTGTTACACGTTCTTGGTTTTAATGTGACCAAATGCATTTACACACAGATTTTAACCACATGAACCCTAGCATCCCTATTCTGTGCATGCCATAATACATACAAAAATAGGCCAACATTCGATAAAAATAGCAGATCTACAAGCTCGTAGACGGAGGGGACCAAGTACAGACCCTTGGGGGACCCCGGTTAAGGACGGTGGTTAATGTGGTTATTGCAGTTAAGCTCTGGATAAGTATGGCTAAGATTGATACTACCATAGGTGTAAATTTGTTTTTGTACATGTTCTTTTTATTATTATTATAATAATAATTAATTGTCTCCGCCAGGCCGAAAGGCATGGCAAGAGAGTATGTTTTACCCCCTGTCCGAGTGTCCGTCCGTGTGTCCTTGTGTCCGGCGTGTGTCCTGTCCGTTCGCGAGCAGCTAATCTCTGGCACCATTGGCCCGGTTGCTGCGAAACTGTGCACACACACTCCCTGGATGCCAATTCAGAACAAATGTTTCACATGGGCCTGTTATAGCACCACAAGGAGGCCGCTTTGTGCGAAACCCATTTTTTTATACTACTCCTACAGATTTTATCCAAATGTCAAGCAAATCGGTACACAGTATCTCTATAGTCATGTGATCAACACAGATCTGTCCGATTTCCCATATTCCATTCTCATTGCCGGTTTGAACAAAATTCCTCAATTTATCAACGCAGCTTGCAATTTCCGTGAAATTTCACACGCACATTCCCACTAGACCGAGGAAGAAATGCCACCCTTTTTACATTGACCTGTTATAGCGCCACCAGCAGGTCTAATTTAGCGAAACACATTTTTGGAACAAAACGCCTCAAATCATGAATGCAGTGTCCGATTGCCATGAAAGGCCTAGGAATAAATGGCACCCTTTTCACATTGGCCTATTATAGTGACACCAGGAGGCCACAATAACCTACCTGACCTGGCGGAGACCTGTGCTCCGAGGAGCACTTTTTCTAGTTAATTATTATTTTCTATTATGTGCACACGCAGAAGATTGATGGTAATGTCATGAAATGGTGGGTATGTCAGCCTAACTCCTGTGTAATTATTTTGTGTACAAAAAATGCACAAAATGAGAGAGTGAGTTCATGCCCACACGGAATACTAATGATGTTGTGTGCACATAATGTCATTTGTATGTATCCATCTCTCACACTGGCAAAAACAACTTGCCCACACTATGTGAATTATGCTTTTTTATTTTATTTTTAAAATTTTTGACCTGAAAAAGTTTGAGCACCACTGATACAGAAACACAAATCAGAATTCAGAATACTGTTGGGATTTAGAAGACACTTGTAGAATCAGCTTCAGGTCTTAAAGGGTTAAGAAAGACCCAGGGCTGTTTGTGTACTTTTCCTGTTATGTTCGTGTCAGTGTTGTGTTTTACTGGATTGAGAACATAAGCATGCATAGTATCTGTGTTCCATCCGGTGGTGTAGAATATTCTTTGCCACGGCAGGTTATTTTGCCCGTTGTGTTCTTATTGCTCAGATATGCACTGGCAGCCTAGTTTGAAGGGAGTGTTTCGCTGGAATCCACCAACCTACCTTTCCACCAGCTGAATTCTTTCCTTTCTCTCTCGGTGCACCTCAATCATAACTCCTGGCCCTCCATTTACACACAGACAGATTTAGGATTTTCCGCTCTCGAGACTTGTGCATTTCTCCCCGAGAAGCAGCGAGCTCCAGAATGGAACATTGTGCCGCGCCAAATTAGAAGGCAAGGGACATTTTGAAGCACCAAGAAAGAGGTGCCTAGACATATCGTGAGCGCTATCTCTTAAGTGGACCAGGTAACAGTCTGGGGTTTATCGGGTGCCAAAGTGGAATCAAGCGGCAATTGTGTTGGTCCCCGGGCGATAATCGAAACGAGATTACTGTGGTCTAACATATGTCACGGACATCCTTGATTGTCTTGAAATTGCCAATTGTTATACTGTTTTGCCAATTCACATTTATAAGAACAAAAGCCTGAGCCGTCATGATCACATTTCATCCAAGGATGTTTTTGCGCTGAAGCCACTGAAATTGTTGCCGTTCCCAATGGGCCCTGTCACTATAACAACCGGGTTAGAGCTATCACTGCGTGTACAATGGAGATGGCACAAACGGATACATTCGGCTATTCGTTCGCTGTGCGACCTTGGTTACGCAATTAAGTATAAATCAGCCCTTCAGCCCTCACACAGCCCTCTTCAGAATGTAGCCTGTACAGTACATATCTAACCGTGAACCATATCAAAGAGTGAATGCATATCAATTGTTATTCACCGAGGCCTGGTGTGTCGTTCAACAGCGCAGGAAGACAACTTAGCGAGGTCTTTGTCCAGCTGCCATCCAGGAAGGAGCTCCCAGAGTACTACGAGTTGATCAGGAAACCTGTGGACTTCAAGAAGATCAAGGTAGGTTGATAAACTAATGAATTAAAAAGAGAAAAGGAACTGCCGTCAAAGCCCCATTGTGTAACACACTGGAACTTTTTTTTACTGGGAAATACTGCTGTTGTGTAGCAAAACAACCAGGTTCTATGCATTGCCTTCCCTTTAACCCAACAGATTACTGCAACCAAAGACAGAAAGCGACAAGCCTTTGCAGCATAATTCAGTTTAAGAGAGGGTCTTTTTACTGGAATGTACACACAAGCTTTCCATTTCTTCTGTAGACAATGTCATTATTTTCTTCTTTCAATCTGTAGTTTTCAGAGGCAGGGAATAGTATCTCAACAAAAAATAAATAAATGCACACAGGTCAGTCAGAACTATACTGTATATTATTGGTGATGCTGCCACATCATGCACACAACCAGAATAATATAATGACTTTTCAGTTTTTCCCAACACACGGCCTCAGCCATGGGCCGCCCTTGCACAACCACTGGTTAAATCAAACAAGCTGTTTTGAAAGTGTGCTGTAGTCCCCAGATGTGATCAGATCAGACTCTGAAGTCTTACATAAATGATAGATTTCATAGTAGAAGAAATTGCGACTGACCAATATACTGAAATATCCAATATGACATTTTGATAGCTGTTAAAACAATTATATTTACATAGTATTCCATAGTATTCAGTATTCAATAATCAACCAAAATAATGTTATCACTTTCTCTCTGTTGTTCCTCTTTTAACATGTGTTATTTAAACACAGGAAATACTGATTTCAGAGAGTTATGCCCATTTGCCCGAACAGAACTCTCACCCAGTACCTTTAACCCATTAAGACCTGGAACTGTGTCATTTTTAGATTTGAGCTAAAAAGCATTATTTTACACTTTGGGCTATTCAAAAATAGCAGATATACAAGCTCATAGCGCGGCACCGAGTGCCGCGCTATGAGCTTGTAGATCTGCTATTTTTGAAAATTTGTGAAAATGTGTGCAAATCTTTGAATATATATATTTTTTAAGCGAACATTTTTAACTCAAATCGTTGCTTCTGGGGTCCCTGGAACAAAATATTTTGATGGGGGCCGCGGCCAAATACATATCATTTTGGGGGTCCTTGACATGAAAAAGATGGAACACCACTGATATAGAAACATACGTTTTTCAGAATACTGTTGAGATTTAGGAGACATGTAGAATCGGCTTCAGGTCTCAATGGGTTAAAAAAACAGCGATACATTTGGAATATTTTGTATGCTCTATGGGAGAGTTGGAAATGGAATTTGAATGTTTTTTGGGAGGCGGCAGTCGATAAAGTAAGTTTGGAGCTCAGAAAGAACTCTCAGAGAGTTATGCCCGTTCGCCCCGACAAAGGCGAACGGGCATAACTAACTCCCTGTGCTGTTTTGTTTTTCATTGTGTATTTGTGTCGTCAGGAACGTGTGAGGAGCCATAAGTACAGGAGTGTGGGAGACGTGGAGAAGGACGTGATGCTGCTCTGTCACAACGCCCAGACCTTCAACCTAGAGGGCTCGCAGGTCTGAACCTTCCCGACTCACTCCTTCTCTTTCTGGGCCTGTCACAATTATCACATAACTCCTAATTATTTGAGATTACCGCAATCATTTTTGCATAATCGTCATAATCGTTTCCATGTTGAAAGATTTTCACATATTTTCGAATATTAAAAAAGCAGAGAGCGCGTTGGAAGCTTGTAGATCAGCTATTTCTTTTTTTTTTTTTTACATGTATACAAATTATTAAATATGTCAATAATTTCTTTGTATATTTCAGTTATTTGACACATCTGCCCTGTGCAATTTTTGATAAGGAAGCCTAAAAGGAAGGTTAATAAGGAAGGTTTGATAAGGAAGGTTAGTAAGGAATAATAATTAATAAGTAGATATAATTCATTATTTAAATCATTAATAAGTTAAGTAAAATAATAGAAATAAGTTCAAAAAAAGAAAGAAAAAAAAAGTTGAATAAAATAAAAAAGTTAAATAATGAATAAGTTAATAAGGAAGGTTTGATGAAGAAGGTTAATAAGGAAGGTTTGATAAGGAAGCCTAAAAGGAAGGAGGTTAGGAAGCCTAAAAGGCTTCATATGTTCCAACGTTCAACGCCAAACGCACAATAAAATCGTTAATCGCAATTATTTGAGTGACAATTAATGGTCAGCTTAAATTTGTAATGGTGACAGCCCCTATCTCTTTCATCTACTCTGGCTTTTTCTTCTATGCTCGTTTTCTGTTTTCCTATCTTCCCTACGTGTACTCTCGTCTACTCACCCCTCTTTCTTTCTGTCTTTATCTCTGCATCTCATTGGTTCTCAAAGTGGGGTCCGGGGACCCCCAGGGGTCCTTGAGGGGGTTCCAGGGGGTCCCAGCAAAATGTGTTAATATAGCGTCACAATACTTTTTACCTTCTATACTTTGGCTATTCAAAAATAGCAGATCTACAAGCTCATAGCGCGGCACAGAGTGCCGCGCTATGAGCTTGTAGATCTGCTATTTTTGAAAAATCTTGAACATTTGTGCAAACCTTTGAATATATATATATATTTTTAAGCGAACATTTGTCACTCAAATTGTGCTTCTGGGGGTCCCTGGAACAAAATATTTGAGATGGGGGGTTCGCGGCCAAATACATATCATTTTGGGGGTCCTTGGCACGAAAAAGTTTGAGAACCACTGTCCTCTATCTCCCTTCGGTTCTGATTCTCCCTGTTCTCCACGCACTGCTGCGTGTCAGGATGTTGTCTTGGGAGCAGCGTGTTTGTGTGTGTGTGTGTGTGTGTGTGTGTGTGTGTGTGTCATTCTGCTTATCGGGCTTGTTTTTCCAGATTTACGAGGACTCCATTGTGCTCCAGTCTGTGTTCAAGAGCGCCAGGCAGAAGATCGCCAAGGAGGAGGAGAGCGACGACGACACCGATGAGGAGGAGGAGGAGGAGGAGGAAGAGTCAGAGGCTGAGTGTAGGATGCCACATCAGTACACACACACACACACACACACACACACACACACACACACACACACACGCACACGCACACATTCCCTCCCATTAGGAGGCTCTGTATCAGGGGCTCCTAAACCTTTCAGCTCAAGACCCAACATACACAATTGGTGTCTCCCCAGGACGAAAAATACATTATGAATTATTTGTACATGTTCTGAGAAATACGGACTTTACCGGCGGATGTCCAGTGACAATTGGGGGGGGGGGGGGACCAAGACTATCATAGATATGCAAATGTCAAAATTTATCGAATACATCTATGATAGTCTTGATCCAAGGCTAGGTCCCTACCCTTTGTTTGTTTGGGTCTGCTCTGTATAGTTTGAGACTCACTTTGATAGCCCATCGTTTGGAGAAATGTTTAGTGGAATCAATAATCAACTTTATTGTCAAAAAGTAGGTACAATGTGTTTACCAAGTACAGTTGCTGTCAGTCAATGCGCTGAGAAAGAGAATATTGGGATGCATACAGTGTTAAACTAACACCAACTAAAGCACCACATGTAGATAGGTATACTTTGTTGACTGGTGTCCCCCAGGCGTCTGTATTGCCCCCCCTCCTTTTTTCCCTCTACACCAAATCTCTTTGGAAATGGCCGATAGATCGCCTATAGCTCGTCTATAGTTCCGCCGAATGTTTCCCCCCAATAGATGCGAGGGTTCATGTGGTTAACCCATTAAGACCGGGGACGCATCTGCGTCTCATTTTAAGATTTCTTTGGGCTATTCAAAAATAGCAGATCTACAAGCTCGTAGCGTGGCACCGAGTGCCGCGCTACGAGCTTGTTGATCTGCTATTTTTGAAAAAATCTTGAAAAAAAAATATTTTAGATTTTTTTCAAAATGTTTCAAAATGTTTCAAAATTTCAAAACTTTCAAAAAACCTCATGTCTTAATGGGTTAATGGCCGTTATCATATCAGGACAGTCTGGCTATAAATTCCGCCTCTTCCTATGTCTCCCGCAGCCAAGTCGGTACGAGTCAAGATCAAGCTGAATAAAGACGAGCACGGCCACGCAAAAGGCAAGAAGAGGCAGAGCCGAGGGAAGGCCAAGCCGGTGGTCAGCGACGATGACAGCGACGACGAGCAAGAGGACAATGTAGGTCACTCCACATCAGTGGTGGAAAAAGTACTCAAATTCTTTACTTAAAGGGGAAATCCACCCATTTTCAATATTTAACTATGTCATTATGAGTCATCATGTTGTAATTTGCAATGTTAAACCCACAATCAATCCTCCATTTCAAGGCAACACAGAAAGGGGGGAACTTTTTTCTTATTTCCACACAACTTCTTTATGCTATATTAATGACATAGTTAAATATTGAAAATGGGTGGATTTCCCCTTTAAGTAAAAGTACCAATACTGCAATATAAAAATACTCTGTTACAAGTGAAAGTCCAGAATTCAAAATGTACTTGAGTAAAAGTACAGAAGTATTGGCATCAAAATGTACTTAAAGTACCAAAAGTAAAAGTACTAAAATATTTGAAAATAGCAGATCTACAAGCTCACAACGCGTCGCATCGCGACGCGTTGTGAGCTTGTAGATCGGCTATTTTCAAATAGCTTAGGTATAAAATAGGGCTGAAGTGGTTAATGTATGTTTCATAATGTAATAATTTATATCTGAAAAGTAACTAGTAACTAAAGTTTTCAAATGAATGTAGTGGAGTAAAAGTACAATATTTGCCTCTGAGATGTAGTGGAGTAGAAGTAAAAGTATTGGAAATTGGAATTACTCAAGTAAAGTACAAATACCTCAAAAGTGTACTTAAGTACAGTACTTAAGTAAATGTACTTAGTTACTTTCCACCACTGCTCCACATCGACCCCGTTATTCATTCGTCTTTCATCATGAGAGCAATGTCATCACCAGCCAGCGTTCGTCGATGCAAATTCTAAATGCACTTTTTCCAAAAACAAAACAAACGTATACGTACTGTTAGGCCTGGGGTGTTCGATCCGTGTTCGATCCGATGTTATATTGATATGGTGATAGGAGACTAGATAACGTCTTGGATTTTCAATATCGTAATGGCGTGTGTTTAAGCTTTATTTTATATTTCAAACATTTTCAAAAATCTCTCTCACTATCTCTCTCTCTCTCTCGCTGTATACTTTTAACCCATTAAGACCTGGAACTGTGTCATTTTTAGATTTGAGCTAAAAAGCATTATTTTACACTTTGGGCTATTCAAAAATAGCAGATATACAAGCTCATAGCGCGGCACCGAGTGCCGCGCTACGAGCTTGTAGATCTGTTATTTTTGAAAAATCGTGAAAATGTGTGCAAATCTTTGAATATATATACTTTTAAAGCGAACATTTTTAACTCAAATCTTTGCTTCTGGGGGTCCCTGGAACAACATATTTTGATGGGGGTCCGCGGTCAAATACATATAATTCTGGGGGTCCTTGACATGAAAAAGATTGAGCACCACTGATATAGAAAAATACGTTTTTCAGAATACTGTTGAGATTTAGGAGACATGTAGAATCGGCTTCAGGTCTCAATGGGTTAAGCTTTATTTTATATTTCAAACATTTTCAAAAATCTCTCTCACTATCTCTCTCTCTCTCTCTCTCTCTCGCTGTATACTTTTAAGTTATTCAAGACCCTCTCCCCTCTTCCTTCCACCGGCACCAGTTGGGTGTATAGTCACTGAGCCTGTCAGCTTGGGCAGGATATTCAAAGTGATTTAGTGGCAGTCGAGGGTAGGAAGGTAGAAGTGGATGGTGTCAGGGCACACGTCTGCTTCACCCGCAGACTGCCGTTACCTTCCCAAGACCCCCTTGACAGTTTGTGGTTGCTAATAATTAGTAATTCGTTCCTAACCCTGCCTTAGCCCTGCTAATGCTATTTTATTGTCCCCCCCCCCCCCCTCTCTCTCTCCCCCCCCCCTCTCTCTCTATCTGTGTCTGCAGGATCAATCAGACAGGAGTAAGAGTGACGATGATTGAGGAAGCAGGTGGGAGTTAATCGGTAGCACTTATTAAAAGAAAGAAAATATGTTCTATATTACCACGCTCTCCCTTTCTCTCATTGTTTTTCCCCCCACTTTGGCTTGCTGTGGTGTCTTTTGTATAGAAGCCCTCCACCGCCCCTACCGGTTTGAAATAATGTAATGAGAGAAATCATGCTTACAGCAATAACCAGTTTGAATATATTTCACTTTGGAGGAGTCTATTTTATAGAATATTTTTTACCTTTTTAACCTGAAAAGACAAAAAAGATTTTACATTTGAGCATTGGTGACATTGTGTCTCCAATTTAGTCCTTTGGTGAACACATACCAGCTAATGCTGTATTTGTAACGGCTTGCTTGCACTTTGAATATGAAAATCAATGAAAAACTACGGAATTATTTGTTCAACAAACACCGTAAAAAGGAAGTGGCCCCGGACATTTCTCTAAAAGAATCGCTAGAGCAACCAATGTGTGATGTCAACATATGATGCCCCAAACTGCTCATTTATTTGATTTGCCTACACGAGTTAACAGGAAACGCCTAAAGAAATAACAAGAGGACACTCTGTGTGCATGTGTAGTACGTGGGCCTCTATTACCAATCTTCTTGTCACTTTTCCAATCACACAGATGATAAAATACTGTCTAAAAAAATACCAAAATGTCCAGCCGGAAAGACAAAGTCTTCGTTAGTGCCTGGTGAGCTACACATTAAATTTGGCATCGTCCTGATCGATAAATCCTTTTCTTTCTTTTATTATCGCTTTTTACAGAATGTCATAAGCTTGCATTTTAGAGGCAGCACCTCCTTTTAGTTACATCCAGTTATTTCGTATAATCTTCACTTCATTCTTTTCGAGTTGTTGTACTGTAGATGTTTGTACCACAGGACAGGGTTCATTGTGTTAAGATCACGACGCAGTAGAAGAGGGATTAAAACCCATTGATGAAGCGTCCGTTTTGATCTCTTCAGATTCTCCGGCGAGCGTGGTGTGATTTTAAATCAACAAATCAGTAGACAAACAAACCACTTGTTTCTTTAATTGCTGCCGGCCACTCTATAGCTTAGCCCATTAAGACCTGGAACGCATCTGTGTCACTTTAAGATTTATTTGGCTATTCAAAAATAGCAGATACACAAGCTCATAGCGCGGCACCGAGTGCCGCGCTATGAGCTTGTGCCGCGCTATGAGCTTGTAGATCTGCTATTTTTGAAAAATCGTGACATTTTTTTGTCACGATTTTTTCCCCAAAAACTGTTAGGATTTAGAAAACATTTTTGAGAATCACCTCAGGTCTTATTGGGTTAGAGGTGAGCATACAGTAGCTGTTTGAGCATATAAAGCAGTGGTTCTCGAACATTTCTTTCTAATTCCAAGGACCCCCGGCCGTAACTAAGGGTCCATTTGGAATCTCCTCAAGGAACCCTCGGTGTCCATGGACCCCACTTTAAGAACCACTGACATAAAGACTTTCCATTGGGTATTGCATTTCGCAGTGCTAATACCAAACAGTAAAGAGGCAGAAAGTTGCAGCTGACGTAGCCAGTTATTGTGAGATTTTGCACAGCGGTGCAAGGACGACTTCAAATTTTTAAAAGAAAACAGTGTTATGTTTTTTAAAGGAACAAATTGAATGTGATTTGACAGTGTCATATAGATAGAACATTGATTTATGCCTCTGTGTTTAGTTAGTCATTAGTTTTGAGCTCCCATACTATTGTTTTATATGTTGTTTGTGGCATGTCCTCGTATTGCAATATACTGTATGTGAATATATACAGACATCTTTTTTTTTTTGTATGTGTACTGTACCCTGTACTAGCCAGCTTTCCATGAGTGTGACTTAATCTTTGCTTTCTTTGCACAATATCTTTGTGGTTGTAACGCATAGCCCAGAGCAAATAAAATCTCCCGGATTTTCAGCACATTATCGATTTGTTTCTTCCTTTTTTTAAACCTACCTTCCCGGCTTTTTCATTTGTAATCTTAAAGACGAGCTGAAATGGCATTTTCGAGTATTTTACTTCCCTATCGTGACATATTTCAGAGTAAAACAGGAAACGAAGCTGGAACATGGCATTGAGCGAACATGTGTTCCTGGTCTTAGCCCAGGGGTTTTCAACAAAATTAGGCAGGGGGCCACAATTGTAAAATGACTTGAAGTCAGGGGCCACAAGGCAAACAAACAAAAAGTTCATGCGTAACTGGTTGGTTAAACGCATTATTGATTATCAATATTTTTTTATTTTGTGGTGCGAAGGGACTTCAGATCCGGTAGCCGTCCAGCCGCCATGTAACAAAACTGCAACTGCTCCATGACTGCTGCCCAATTCCACCTTGCAAGTTATACATACATTTAAAAAAAACTGTGGTTTATAAAGTACAGTACTTAAAAGCCATACTTGAGCCATCCTTCTGGTCGATCGACACGGTCACAACTTTTTTCTGTTCTGGCCCCACAGTGGTGGAATGAACTTCCCACTGAAGTCAGGACAGCAGAGTCACTGCCCATCTTTCGCCGCAGACTGAAAAACCACCTCTTCAGGAAACACTACTCTTCCTCTTTGCCTGGCCTACTGGTTGTTAACTAGTTGTACGAACTCTTGTTTTAGTTTTGTATTGTTTTATTGGATCTTGTTTAGTCGATACACTTTTTGTATTAGCTCTTGCTCATTTGATTTTGCTATTTTATCTCATGTGTTTATGAAAGTAGATAGCTGATATATTGCACTTTTACCTTAGCGCTAGGTATACTCTTGGTTGCTTGTTTTTGCAGAAAATGCACTTAAGACTTCTGGTGATTAGTAGTTTCGTTCCCTACCTATGTTGAATGCACTTATTGTAAGTCGCTTTGGATAAAAGCGTCTGCTAAATGACTGTAATGTAATGTAATGTAATGTAAAAGGACAGATATCTTACTTTAATTATATTTTTACTCCAGTAAAAGTTAAATCACTCTTAAGAACATCACTTGGATCAAAGTGTTAAATTAGCTCACATGTGTACTTAAGAAAAGTATCTGGTGTTAGGTTTTCCATAGTACAAAGAAACAAAATAGCCAGAAATTAGTTTTTTGTAAAAGAGACTGGATAATTTGTCCCAGTACCATTCTTTCAGGTGAATGATCTCACACATCAGTGTGTCTAACTTATATTTATAAGTAGCTTGTGGCTAGATTCACTAATGATGTAGCTTTCAAGTAGTTCAGCTACGTTTTTCATCAACATGAAAGAGCACAACATGAGTTTTGAGTGCAGTTCGTCCATTACATGCCATCTCCTTTCTTATGTGTAGCTACCTATTTCTGAGTTTTGAGTGGACTCCAATCACTCAATAGCATCCCAGGCTGAATGTCATGATGCTCGAACTCTCAACTAATGGTTAATGAAACGCATCATGAGAGCTTGTGCTCTCTCTCTCACTCTCTCTCTCCCTCCCTCTCCCTGTTCATAGCCCTCCTCTAAGACGAAAGTAGACAGAAATGGTTATAATGAGCATTTGTGAGGACCAATTATATGAAGATAGGCTGAAAATCGGTGACGTGGTCCTTCTCCTTCTGCCATCTCCATCGATTTGTAGCTATTACTGAGTTTTGGGTGGATTTTGACCATCACACCAAAGAAAGAATTCCCCATGTCCATCCATTAGTTTTTACACAGTCGTATTTTTCATTCAATGACTCAAGAGCGCCCCGGGCTTAATGTCATCTTGTCCCACACTGACAAATAATCCAATTTATCACACAGCAAGGTCAAACACGGTTGCATGGTCTCTTGAGCTGAAGAAGAATGCTCCAGACTCCCTTTCCCTGCAATTGGCACCCAATTGGGGTATCTTGCGTGCATGTTATGAACTCAAACACTGGAGGGCAGGAGAGAGGCCCTCAGCCGGACCCTCACGCTCCCCCACACATCAAAAACAGCTTTCCTTTTTGTATTCCTGCCATTTTTTAAACGGAGCTCATCTAAGCCGATTCCCGTTGAAGAAAAGGCATCCACCGGCCCTCTGTTTACGTAGCTCTTTGATGTGCCGAACTGTTTGGATAGACTTGAGCCCGAGAAGAAAAGGGCAAATTGGAAGTTAATCCTTGTCTGAGCACCCAGAGATGTCAGCTGGAAAAAGTCAGGTGCCAATGCAATTCCTGCTATTCCTCTGTAGCCTTTGTTAGGGGTCCCGCCATCATCACATTCTCCGGGGCAGGCAAACGGTGGTTCGCCCACTCCCAAACAGATTCAGGGAATTTCACTGCAAAGCCTTTCTAATGAGTCATGAATGATGATGTGAAAGGGCCAGATGGCTCACTGTTATTAGAAAACCCAGTTGATCTGGTGTTGTAACACGTCCACTTTCAAGGCGCTAAACGGGGCCCTATCAGTACTAACGCATGCACAACTTAAAAGACAGCGGGAGAACGCTGTTGTCCCTCTCGGGATTCCTGGGTTCACTACCAGTTTAACGCATGATTGAGAGAAAGGCTCTCTTCTGTATCTTGTACTGAGGCCCCTGGTCAGCTGCAGAGGCAACACTAAAGAGGAGGATAGTGGAGGATAGTGCAGCACACACACACACACACACACACACACACACACACACACACACCTACTCACGTTTCCACACATTTGGCATTTATGAAAACAAGGCCAGGTGAAACGTAGCATATGGGCTGGTGCAAGATTGTGGGCAATTTGTTTGAGGGATAGTCAGTGGTGGTGTCGTGTCCAGAATAAGGCTCTATTCCCTTATTCCCCACCTTTCCTGTATAATTTGACAGGATTTCACACACTTGCCATCGCTGCCTGAGGAAGAGCTGTTACTAGAAACGCATTGCCAAGTAGTCTGCACGTTTTAAGCCATTTGTGTGTTCATACTGTAAATACCCTTTAACCCTTTAAGACCGGGAACGCATCTGTGTGTCATTTTTAAGATTTCTTTGGCTATTTTTGAAAAATGATGAAAAGTTGTGAAAATATTTGATTTCTTTTTTCTTTTTTTTGGCGGCCATTTGTAACTCAAATCTTTGCTTCTGGGGGTTCCTGGAACTAAATATTTTACAAATGTTCGCTTTGAAAAACATGTAATCCAAGATTTTGCCACAAATTTTCACGATTTTTCAAAAATAGCCAAAGAAATCTAAAAATGACACACAGATGCGTTCCCGGTCTTAATGGGTTAAATGTAAAGGTATAATTCACACATGATGATGAACTCATGTGCCTATTTCTCAATCTGATCTATTCTGATCAACAAATAGGATGATCGGTATCACCTAATTAACTTAAGCCTGCTCTGTCTATGTCAGTTGTCATACTGCAGGCGTGACGTGTAAAGGCTCTAAATTCAGCCCCGATCTTTTCTAACCATATACTGTAGCAAGCGTCTCTGACCCAACGTCTCTGTAACTTAATGAGTCAGTCAGTGACAAGTCCCTCTATTGGCCCGGCCCTGTTGGTCCGCCCACTAAAGAAGAAGACGATAGAAAAAGGTTGTTAAATGTATATGTGTGTAGAATATGTGTGCAGCTGTATATAGTACTGTTCTACACCATGTGTACTACATGCTTTGAAGGAGATTTGCCATATCCCTTATTTGTACAGTATAATGACTGATGAAAGGTCTTCTTATATGGTCTGATGTCATTATCAAATGACTATTAGCACTGGAAAGATTCCATGGGTTAACCCGTTAAGACATGAGGCCGATTAAAATGTTTTCTAAATCCTAACGCTTTCAAAAATATATATATATTCAAAGATTTGCACAAAATGTTCACGATTTTACAAAAATAGCAGATCTACAAGCTCGTAGCGCGGCACTCGGTGCCGCGCTACGAGCTTGTATATCTGCTATTTTTGAATAGCCTAAAGAAATCTAAAAATGAAAACACAGATGCGTTCCCGGTCTTAATGGGTTAACTTAGATATTGTGATATATAAGGCCCAGTTCTGTGGACTTTGTGGACTTGATATACTGTATCTCAGTGGTTCTCAAACTTTTTTTTATTTCAAAGACCCCCATAGCCATAGTCTGAGCTCGCTCAGACTCTTGAGACAGAATGGGTTCATTTGGTAACCCCCTCGAGGAACCCTGAGGGGTCCCTGGACCCCACTTTGAGAAACCACAGTTGTATCTTAAATAGAAATCAGACAGTCAAAGGATAGAGCGGAATTAGGGAATGATGTTGGACAATGTTTTCACCGTGAATGAAGCCGACGTATTCTGAAATCAGTCTCACTTCATAATGCACAACGGCACTCAAGGTTTCACAGCACTAACATGAGAATTGGGTTAAGCTGGGTTAATTACCTGGTAAGAGCTACTATTTCCTCTGGCTTTCTTGCAAAACATTGGGTTTTTTAGACATTACACGTTTGCGTAACTGAATGAAACATTATGGAATTAACTTTATTCGTAAAGCCCGTTGGAATCCGTTTGACTCGGGAATTAATTTACTCCTGAGCTCCCCATGTGCCTCAGAAGGCACACACACATTTTGGTACACAGTTGGTATTGTCTTATTGACTTTTCATTTAACCAAGTTGTTGTTTGCCATGGGAACGTGTTGGGTGGCCGTTTGGTTAGAGTGTCCGCCGTGAGATTGGGATCAGGTCAGGGTTCAATCCCCCCGGCCGGGTCATACCAAAGTCTATAAAAATGGGACCCAATGCATATCTGCTTGGAACTCAGAATCAAGGGTTGGATTGGGGGTAAGTCCCTGTGACATAGTAGCGTCATGTCCAGTGGGTATACTCGTACTCATACATCGTGGCAGAGGGATGTACTTGTACATCAAGCCAGTGGTTCTCAAACGTTTTCGTGCCAAGGACCCTCAAAATGATATGTATTTGGCCGCGGACCCCCATCTCAAATATTTTGTTCCAGGGACCCCCCAGAAGCTCAATTTGAGTGACAAATGTTCGCTTAAAAATATATATATATTCAAAGGTTTGCACAAATGTTCAAGATTTTTCAAAAATAGCAGATCTACAAGCTTATAGCGCGGCACTCGGTGCCGCGCTATGAGCTTGTAGATCTGCTATTTTTGAATAGCCAAAGTATAAAAGGTAAAGATTTTTGTGACGCTATATTAACACATTTTGCTGGGGACCCCCTGGAACCCCTTCAAGGACCCCTGGGGGTCCCCGGACCCCACTTTGAGAACCAATGCATCAAGCCGCCTCATGCTACAGAAACAGGAGCTAGTCCTATGGGCCACATGGCTCGGGAACAGTATGTTATCATTTCTGTTTGTTAACTTCACACCATAGTGGATTGGAATAGTTGCAGGGAGAACCCCCTCGATCCTTCGGTGCTACATTTTGAGTGAGTTGCTTGGAAACACAATTTGGGAGTGTTACTGTTACAAATAATAGTGTTTCTGTAGAAAGTCGTTGTCATGACTTCTGCAGCTCAGAAGCCCACCAGCCACCACAATCCAATATGACATTTTTCTTTTATAAAAGGAGATTTCACAAGTATACTTGAATTCGTCATTCCGTTTGACTAATTCGTACGCGTCAGTGGGTAGCTTATCTCAAACAAGGTTGCCATAATTGTTCACTTAAATTAAAACAGACAGAGAGAAAGAAAGAGGTTAAGAAAACAACATTCTATGCCTCATGAGTTTTGCACATGGAGTGGCTTATTTTTCAGTCATTTTCGACAAGCTAACACCCAACCACAAACAGGAAAAGCAGCCAGTTAGTTTTAAGAATTTTATTGTGTGGTACATGGCACTGTGGCTGGTGGCGGTGACTTGTTTTGCCAACATGTAATTGGGCACAACACCATAAAGTGTAGTACTACACAGATGTGGTCAGAACACATGGTGTGGCTTTAGAGATGCATTTTGCGTTAGAGGGAACAAGAGTATAGGCTACGTTTAGTCTGTACCACAGGCTGACAGTTTGTTATGCATCAATATGAACAACAAGCAACGACTGTGTTCAACCCCATGGAGCGGTGTTGTGGCCATTCAGCCTTATGACACGTGCCTAACAATTAAAGGTGCAAGAGTTAATCGAACTAATCGATGTAATCGATTATTCAAAAAAATCAATAATCGATTTTAAGAAAGGTATCTGGTGTTAAAATATGTATTAAGTATGAAAACTAAAAGTACAAGTATCAAAAGTAAAAAAAAAAGTATACTAATAGACCTTTTCATAATATAAAGAAACAAAACAGAAACAAATGTTGTCTACTTCTATTCTACTTCTCTACTTCTCACTACTTTCAGAATAATGTAGCTTTCAAGTAGTTCAGCAATTATTATTTTTCCACCATGTAGCTGGCACATCAGCATAAAAGAGCACAACAGGGGTTTTGAGTGCAGTTCATCCATCACGGACCATCCATTTGTAACTATTTCTGAGCTTTGAGTGGATGTTGTCAATTACACCAAAGAAATGATTCTCCTTATGCATGCATTTGCTTGTATTTGTCAGTTTTGTGTGGATTTAGTCCAGCTTCTCCATCTTCATCCCCTTCAAACACACCAGAGCTTGTGCTCTTATCACCTGGGTGCTCAAAACTAAACGAATAAACCTTTCATTCATACGAACATGCAAACACTTCACCTTGCCAGCCTGCCTCCTATACTCTTCACACAAAGACGCTTCCGTGCACAGAACACACTGAAATATTTACTTCCTATTTTCTTAATATTCCTATCAAACATCAAAATGCATGAATGCAGTGTGAAGCAGGCCCTAATAAGTTACCATAATGGAAATAATGTGTCCATTATAGCACACAACAAACAGTTTTGTTGTCACGGTCTTGTGGCCCCCGACTTCAAGTCACTTTACAATTGTGGCCCCCTGCCTAATCTAGTTGAATATCCCTGCTCTAAGGAGTTGAGTAGAAGTATAAAATATTGGAAAATGTACACGTTTATTAACCCATTAAGACCTGGAACGCATCTGTGTCACTTTTTGATTTGAGCTAAAAAGCGGTATTTCACACTTTGGCTATTCAAAAATAGCAGATCTACAAGCTCGTAGCGCGGCACCGAGTGCCACGCTACGAGCTTGTAGATCTGCTATTTTTGAAAAACCGAGAACATTTTGTGCAAATCATTGAACATATACGTTTTTAAAGCGAACATTTGTAACTCAAATCTTTGCTTCTGGGGGGGTCCCTGGAACAAAAATATTTTGAGTTGGGTCCCACGGCCAAATACATTTCGGGGTCCTTGACATGAAAACGTTTGCGATATAGCAACATCATTTTTTTTTTTACCTCAAAAATGTAAAGTAAAAATGTAGTACAAAGTGCTGTTGCAAAACAAAGCAGCTCTCCAGTGCCCACCTGCGGTTCCCCCCCCCGGCTCGTCATCCTGTGTTTATCAAAACACTTCACAGCACTAGTGCAGTTACAGCTCATCATGCTGTCAGGGTGGAAACCTCGTATGTCCAAAAAACGTTCCTTATTTAGTATTATATAAAAAAAAGAAAAAAACTTGAAATGGTGAAAATAGCAGATCTGCAAGCTCACAGGGTTACGTTTACGTCATCATCATGCACCACCATGCACAGGGGAATCTGCCATAGCACAGTATAGTATGGGAGAGAGGAGCAGATTTTAACTCATTAAGACCTGAAGCCGATTCTAGAAATGTCTTCTAAATCCCAACAGTTTTCTGAAAAAAACGTACGTTTCTATATCAGTGGTGCTCAAACTTTTTCATGTCAAAGACCCCCACAATGATATGTATTTGGCCGCCGACCTCCATCCCCAAATATTTTGTTCCAGGGAGCCCCCAGAAGCAAAGATTTGAGTTAAAAATGTTCGCTTTAAAAAATACATATTCAAAGATTTGCACACATTTTCACGATTTTTCAAAAATATCACATTTGCAAGCTCATAGCGCGGCACCGAGTGCCGCGCTATGAGCTTGTATATGTGATATTTTTGAATAGCCAAAGTGTAAAATAATGCTTTTTTTTTGCTCAAATCTAGAAGTGACACAGAAGCGTTCCCGGGTTGGGTTAGAGAATGAGACTGAGAGCAACACATGGTCATCAGAGTTAGTGGCTAACACCAGCAGTAGTTTCCAAACAATGGGTCTGACTCTGGACCCGTTTTTGAAAACCGACCGGCGGCCCCGGGATAATTCAGTATGAACCAATCGCCAAAGAGTCCCACTTTGGCCACGCCCCCATCTCAGAAAACGGCTGCACTGAGAGGGCTTTCAGACTGAATAATGGAACTAAATGAAAATTCAGGCCGAGTGTCATGCTAAAAAGACGCAAAAAGCCAACCAGGACAGGTTGGGGAAATCTGTGTCAGGAACTGAAGAAGTAATGGACCTGCTCTCAAAGCTAATAGTGAAAGAACTGTGCGGGGGGGAAACCCGTTTAAGTCAACGTTGTGGAAAAGAGTTAAAAAAAAGGTGTTAACTGTAATCTTCCACTTGTAATGTGCAATTATTATTAGATACATCAATGTTTTATTAGACTATTAGACTGGGATCAATATAATTTTCGGGTTTCTGATCCGGTCTGGAGCGGAAATAACTTTATGTCATCAGGTGGCCAGAACACACGACCGGAACCTCCGGCGCCGTATACTTACAAAAATGATTCCCCTAGTTCAAAATGAGTTTAGTTTGGTATAATGGTTTTGTTTCTTTGGTATAATAATCGTTTAGTATGTCCATCTATTATTCTTTTAACTCGTAGCGCGACTAGCGAGAGCATGTTTAGGCAGGTGCTGTAGAACAGCGATGTTAGTAGGGCTGATATTTTCTTTGTGATTATTCTATCGATTTCTTTTTCTATTAACCCATTAAGACCTGGAACGGTGTCATTTTTTGATTTGAGCTAAAAAGCATTATTTTGCACTTTGGCTATTCAAAAATAGCAGATCTACAAGCTCGTAGCGCGGCACCGAGTGCCGCGCTACGAGCTTGTAGATCTGCTATTTTTGAAAAATCGTGAAAATGTGTGCAAATCTTCTGAATATTTTTAAAGCGAACATTTTTAACTCAAATCTTTGCTTTTGGGGGTCCCTGGAACAAAATATTTTGATGGGGGTCCACGGCCAAATGCATATAATTTTGGGGGTCCTTGACGTGAAAAGAATTGAACACCACTCATATAGAAACATAGGTTTTTCAGAATACTGATGAGATTTAGGAGACATGTAGAATCGGCTTCAGGTCTCAATGGGTTCAAACTCATTCACTGCCAATGACGTGTTTTGGTGTTTTCAGTGTTAGAAGCTAGATGGCGCTCTTCGCTAACCTATGAGTCGCCATTTGACTCCCAGTGAAGCAGCAAATCACGTGATCGCAAAAAAAAATCCCTTTCTCTCTGCTTTGAGTGCTTTCTGTTGCTTTTTGGCGAAAACAACCTACATTCAACTGCCAATAACTATGGAATGGATTGAATCTACAAAGTAACGTGTAGCTAAAGCTGCCAGATGATTGTAGTGGAGTAAAAAGTACGATATTTGCTCTGACATGTAGTGTAAACAATAAGTATGAAAGTATCGAAAAGTGGAGATACTCAAGTAAAGTAAAAGTAAACAAAAAAAGGACTTATTTACAGTACTGTAGATGTAGTTAGAGACTCTATTATCTGCTGTTATGTTGTCAGCTCATCATGTCCCTGAAGGAAATGACACATAAACGTTGCTGTCGGGCAGAAACCTATCATCTCCATATTTTAGCTTTTAATATTATTCTGTAAATTAATTCCCTACTTCGTCATACTGTACCACAGTGTCACACAATAGTAGCAAAAATAACCGATCTACAAGCCCAAAGCGTGCTGCGATGCGACGTGTTTTGAGCTTGTAGATCTGCTACTTTTTGCTATTTTTTTTAAGTTTCAGTTTTGGACTGAATGTATCTCCTGCCCTTTGCTCCAATACAGTGTAGATATAATGATGTCAGGTTGTACTGTACTGTAAACAGTGGCATTGCATATTTTAAAAAGATGTTCTGCACATTTGGATCAATGCAAGTTTCTTTAATTCAAAATTCAAAGGTTTCGGTGGTGGGATGAAGGGATGGCTTTGAATGGCTGTACATAATGTACCAGCCAGGGTATTTAGAATTTAACCCATTCAAACCGGGAACGCATCCCATATTTTATACTTTGGCTATTCAAAAATAGCAGATCTACAAGCTCATAGCGCGGCACCGAGTGCCGCGCTATGAGCTTGTAGATCTGCTATTTTTGAGAAATCTTGAAAATGTGTGCAAATCTTTGAATAGTTTATATCTTTCTAAAGCGAACATTTTGAACTCAAATCTTTGCTTCTGGGGGGTCCCTGGAACAAAACATTTTGAGATGGGAGTCCGCGGCCAGATACATATCTAAAAGTATTTTCTAAATCGTAATTACTACTGTATATCAGTGGTGCTCCAACTTTTCCATGTCATGTATTTGGCCGCGGCCCCTCATCTCAAAATATGTTGTTCCAGGGACCCCCAGAAGCACAGATTTGAGTTAAAAATGTTCGCTTAAAAAATATATATATATATTCAAAGATTTGCGCACATTTTAACAATGTTTCAAAAATAGCAGATCTACAAGCTCATAGCGCGGCACTCGGTGCCGCGCTATGAGCTTGTAGATCTGCTATTTTTGAATAGCCAAAGAAATCTTAAAATGACAAAGATGCGTTCCCGGTCTTAACGGATTAAGGAACGGTCTCTGAGAGTCTTGAAGATCAGTCTGCTTTGCCCCGATGAAGGTCATCTGACTGAAAGCTTGGTCATTTTTTCTTTTATCATTGAATGAGGGTTACATTCAAGCAAAAAGTCCTTCACTTTTCTCTTTTGCAAAACATTATGTACATTAATGTACTGTATGGAGAGAGAAAAAGAGAGAGGGAGGGGGAGAGAAAACACTGTGCTCTGCTTTAACTTAGATTTCATGTCACCCAAGAGTACCCAAGTAATTACATGTGATGAAGGACAAGTGATGCTTTAACACTATCAAGGGTAGGTTATTGTGGCCTCCTGGTGGCGCTATAATAGGCCAATGTGAAAAGGGTGCCATTTATTCCTAGGCCGTGCACGGCAATCGGACACTGCATGCGTGATTTGAGGCATTTTGTTCTAAAAATGTGTTTTGCTAAATTTGACCTGCTTTTACACTGATCGGTGCAGTTATAGATAAAAATACGAATCGGCATGTTACAGCGCCACCATGAGGCTGATTTGAAATAGATATAAAAGGCCTATGTGAAACATTTGGAGCAGAGGTTCTGCTCTGGCATGCAGGGACTGTGTGTGCACAGTTTCGCTGCGATCAAGCCAACGGTGCCAGAGATAAGCTGTACACAAAATGACAGAATGACACACGGACACACGGACGGACGGACAGGGGGTAAAACATACTCTCTCGCCATGCCTTTCGGCCTGGCAGAGACAATTATTACCGTATGCAATAAACATTATAAATTACTAAAAGGTTCTACTAAGTACTAAAGATACTTGTCACGAAGGGATTGAATAATTGTTTTTGCCCCCTGTCTGTCCGTCCGTCCGTCCGTGTGTCCGTGTGTCCGTCCGTCCGTGTGTCCGTGTGTCATTCTGCCTGTGTACAGCTAATCTCCGGCACCGTTGGCTTGCTCGCAGTGAAACTGTGCACACACACTTCCTGGATGCCACAGAAGAACCTCTGCCCAAATTTTTCACATGGGTCTTTTATAGCGCCATCAGGAGGCCGATTTGTGCAAAACATATTATTTTTTGACAGTACTCCTACAGATTTGGTCCAAAAATCCTGCAAATCGGTACACAGTATCTCTATAGTCATTAAACGAAACAGGTCTTTCAGATTTTTCATATTCCATCCTGATTGGCTAAAAATGGCTTCAAAAGTTTGCAGGAGTACTCCGTTTTGAACAAAATGCCTCAAATCATGAACACAGCATGCAATTACCTTTCAATTTTGCACGTACATTTCCACTATGCCGAGGAAGAAATGATTCAAATCAGCCTCATGGTGGCGCTATAACAGGCCGATTCGTGTTTTTACCTATAACTGCACCGATCTGTGTAAAACTTTGTAAGCGCACTCCCTAGAGGTCAAGGAAAAACCCTTACCCTGCATTTTTCACATCTGCCTTTTATAGCGCCACCAGGAGGCCGACGTTATGTAAAACAATATGATAAATAAGTGAAATGAAGCCTTTAACTTCCTTTTGCTATTTCAACACTATACAACAGCCTTCAGATAATGACACACCATCAATGTGAAATAACTTCTGAACTAGAAAATGTGTTCCTCGGAGCACAAGTTTCCGCCAGCAGAACCGTGCTATTTTAACCAAAGGAAATCACTTACCCTATCTTTAACCATAGTTATCTGGGAATGTTCTAATTCTTACCAAAATAGAAAATGTTACTATATAATAGCAATTATATTATTATATTATAGCAATAACTAATGAGATACAGAGGTGGCAAGCAACCACAACTACTAGTCTACTAGTTTTTGGGGCGGTGTAGCCGCCCCCTATAAGTGAGTTTTGGACACCGACCAAAAAATGTGTGTACCCCCTTCCATTGTTAATGCAAATCGATACTTTTTTCATATCAGCCAATCACATTACAGCTAGTGTCATCACCACTAACTGTAATGTGATTGGCTGACTTTGCAAATTCAGGACTGTGATTGGCTAGCGAAACACATGACACATGTGAAGCCCTATGAATAGCAGTATGGACTTTAAAAAAAGTCATTCATCCTTTTTTTAAAGTGAGTCATGTTGTGATGACCACACACCGCCCACTTCACACTGGGTGTGATTTTTTAAGTGGTCTACTAGTTTTTTAAGTGATCTAAAGCATCTCCTCTTACTGGTGTTATATGATTGACAATGTGACAAGGCCTCTTCAGTTTGCATAATAAGATGCAAACTGATAGTGACACATCTATTTATAGGCCGCTATTTCGTCATGCGTCTCACTAGCCAATCAAAGCACACCCTTTCAACGTAAAGTAATGTTAGCTTGGCTGAGGGGGGGGGGGACAGAAAGTTGGACGGGAACGAAAACATAGTCTCCTGGCGGAGACAATAAGTGATCTAAATCATCTCTTCTTACTGGTGTTATATGATTGACAATGTGACCAGGGCCTTCTTTTCCTTGCGGTGTCAGCTGCTCGTCTTCGTTCTTTGTCATTTTCAGATGCAATTGTTCTTTGTCGTTGTTTCTTAGCTTTGGCCTTCTGCTGTTGGCGTTGCGCCTTTGCTTCTTCATCAGTTTGCAGACAATGATTAGCTTCTTCAGTTTGCATAGTAAGAGTTGCACTGTGTCATCAACTGTGATCTCAGTTTGTACTGGAAAGTACTGTTCTTGATTGATCCTGTCTAAGCTATTTATATTACATATTGTGATGTCACGTGAAACACACACACACACACATACACACACACACGGACCGGTAATTTGTACTGGAAAGTACTGTTCCTGACAGCGGTGTGTCTACATAATGTATTGCTCCGCCATTTCTCAGCCATTTCGTGATTATTCCTGTCTTACGTCACTTTGAAAGAGATAAATGCTCTTTCAAAGTGACACATCTATTTACAGGCCGCTATACGTCATGCATCTCACTAGCCAATCAGAGCACACTCTTTCAACGTATTGTCACGTGTCACTTGAGGCTTGACCAATGTTAGCTTGGCTGAGGGGGGGGGGACGGAAAGCGAAAACATAGTCTCCTGGCGGAGACAATTACAACTAGATAAAACATACTGTAAATGGATGATTGATGTCATAGTACTGATGTCATATTACTGACTAACACATCTTAAACTAAACACATCTTGAACACGTTTCTAGTTACTTTTTTGCCAAAAGGTCTTTAAGTTTGAGTAACGATTAGCTATTCTACATAATGACATCATCATGCCATGACGTCACAAAATCGTCATCACAACAAATGTTAATTGTCCTTTAAAATGATTGTCCATTAAACTAAACATCATTCTGCTACTAGTACCAAAGGATTGATCTGCCTTTGAGAAGCTTCCTCTGTTAAATAGTTGGACTGATCCACAGTGGTGCCGTTGTGTGACATGTTTCGCTGGACAGTACATCTGAAAGGAGGACCAAATACATTCCGCCACACTCCTGTGGTAGTAGAGTAGAGTACGTCTTTGGAGGTTTCACTTACCGGTGCGACCGTTGTCAGATTGAAGTCCACGTCTTCAATACAGTGTCTTTGAGCTGCAGGAAGTTGCCCCCAGTGACAAATGGAAGACGACAATGTCCTGTGATGGTTCCTAGGAAGCGCTACCGCCACACAGCTGTTCTGCAACATTATTTATACATTTGATGTTGACACCAACAGATTGTTCAATCCCCAGGTTTATGGAATGGTTCCAGAGGGGAGGTATTACCACTCAGCCTGTGTATTGGGGCAGGCCATGTATATCTATGGAGGAATCACCTCGTCGAGTGCATACACTAATGACATGTACAAGTTGGACACCACCACAATGGTCTGGGCTTTAATTAACACCAGAGGCACTCCACCGTTTTCATCATATCGCTCTGCCACCATCATCGGGACAAAGATGTTTGTATTTGGGGGGCTGGGGGCGCTGCTCTTGGGACCAGAGTGCCGACGTCTTCAACAACATCACAGTGTTTGACACAGAGACCAAGTGCTGGCTGTACATAGTTGGTGGTTGTGACAGGAACCAGGAGTTCAATGCTCTGTGGAGATTCAATCCAGAAAACGTCTCCTGGACCAAGTTTAAGCTCAAGGGGAAAGGCCCCTGTTCAAAGACACATAGCCTAGAGTATATGATGGGCTGTTGCATGGTGGGAGATCGTATCATGCATGATCTTTGGAGGATGGGACACACCTGATGAGCTGTACGTCTTAGACTTTAGTCCTAGTATGAAGACCTTATGCAAGCTAGCAGTTATTCAGTACAATCTGGAGCAGTCTGAACTCCCACATAACATCAGGTGGGAACTCACAGCCATGAAACAAAAACTGAAAGAAATAACATACTGTAGCCCACAAAACAAAGAAACAAACAAATAGCTGTTCCCTTCAAAAAAAAAAAAAAAAAAAAATATATATATATATATATATATATATTCAAAGGTTTGCAAAAAAAAATCATGAGCTTGTATATCTGCTATTTTTGAATAGTCAAAGTATACAACAATTATTTTTAGCTCAAATCTAAATTGACACAGGTAAAATTCAAGTGGCATTTCTTCCTCGGCCTAGTGAGAATGTACGTGCACAATTTCAGGGAAATTGCATGCTGTGTTCATGATTTGAGGCATTTTGTTCAAAACGGAGCACTCTTGCAATCTTTGGAAGCCATTCTTTGCCAATCAGGATGGAACATGAAAAATCTGAACTTTTCGTTAAATGACTATAGAGATACTGTGTACAGATGTGCGTGATGTTTGGCCAACATCTGGGGGAGTACTGTCAAAAAATGTGTTTTGCAAAAAGCGGCCTCCTGGTGGCCGCTTTCAGGCCCATGTGAAAGATTTGGGGCAGAGGTTCTGAATTGGCATCCAGGGAGTGTCTCAGTTTCGCTGCGATCGAGCCAACGGTGCCGGAAATTAGCTGTTCACAGACGGACGGACACGCGGACGGACAGGGTTTAAAACATACCCCCCCGCCATGCCTTTTCGCCCTGGCGGAGACAACTATGGGTTCTCTAACCTGACTCCGCCAGAGCTTGTAGATCTGCTATTTTCAAATAGCTGATGTATATGTTAAAGTGCTCATGTGGCCCATAGTCGCTTCTTTGGGGCTGGTTTTCCTAGACCTGGTTGCTTGTTTCTCTCACAGAATCTGGCAACACTGTCTGGGCCCTCCGTAGCCCAACCGCTACAAGGCGGTTGTCCGTTTTTTTCAAGCTACTTGGCAGGTGATTGGAAGGGACCGCCTGTCTATCACCGTCTGGGCGTGCTAACTCCAACCAATCATATAATCATATTGGCGTGTCTACATGACGTATAGTAGCCAGCAGTTGTTCTTTTGTATATCAGTGGTTCTCAAACTTTTTCATACCAAGGACCCCCAAAATGATATGTATTTGGCCACGTACCCCCATCTCAAATGTTTTTGTTCCAGGGACCCCCCAGAAGCAAAGATTTGAGTTACAAATGTTCGCTTAAAAAAAATATATATATAAAAGTTTTGCACAAATGTTCACGGTTTTTCAAAAATAGCAGATCTACAAGCTCATAGCGCGGCACTCGCCCCTATAGCAGCCGCTGATTGGTTCGACCCGCCACGGTTTCGGTGTAAGCTCCAATCTCTTGAGCGATCCCAGATGGAGGCTGTATTGTGAACTCAACACCACCCCATTTGGGGCGGAGTCAGGTTATGGGTTCTCTAAAATCCTTGGACTCTGCTGGAATGAAATCATGCTATCTTGGACTTCGTGTCACAAGGTCGCAGTGACCTTGTGATCTTTGACCACCATACATCTAATCAGTTCCTCATTGAGTCAAAAGTTGATTGTGCCCAATGTCATGAAATTCCCTCAAGGCGTTCCGGACAGTGGTGGAAGAAGTACTCCGATTTATTTACTTAAATATAAGTAGCGATACCTCAATATCAGAATAATACCAAAGTAAAAGTACTATTTTTTTAACTAACCTTTTCTAAAATAGCTGATCTACAAGCGTGCAACCCATTGCAAATCGACATGTTTTGAGCTTCTAGAGCGTCTATCTTCTAGTTTTCCATGTGCAGGTTATTTATAGCCTATATTCCATAGTATGACATGGCACTTGCCAACCAGAGAGTATCCCCATGCTAACAAGCTTGTTAGCTTGAGGATCAGTTCTTGTCGGCAAGTAACACCATGATTATAAACGAAGCTTCAAGTCTTTGACCATAGTGTGCCATTTTGGGTCATCCATCAAGCACTTTATAACTATAAAGATAAATTGTTATACATCGTTCTAACTCAAGTAGATGCCCACACCACAACTATAACGACAACAGAGGTATTCAATGAGATGGTAATTCTTTTTCAGTTTAACCACTTGAACCCCAGCGTCCATATTCTGGGAGGAACATTAGCCAAAAATAGCAGATCAGGTCCAGTTTATTACAGTAAGTCTAGACTAGGGTTTAGGTGGTTGTTAACACATTAACACATTACATTCCAAGAGAGCAGGGGGAGGTCGGATCAGTCATGGACAGTAAAATCATCAGTGTTCATTTAGAACATTTCTTTAAACTACACTTTTGGAGTTAAATTAACATTCAGGAGTTTACTGTGTGGGCAGCAGTGGTGGACAGTAACAAAGTAAGAACATTTTGCGAGTATCTGTACTTTACTTGAGTATATGTATCTCTGATACCTTCTGAACTACTTTCACTTCACTGTAGTACATTTCAAAGACAAATGTTGTACTTTTGACTCCACTGCATTTCCCATTGACTTTTTACAGAGGCCAGTTTTGAATTGCAGCCCCCCGGAAGTGCTCTTTTAGAGCAAAGCACGGTATTTTAAAAGTGAAGTACATATTTCACTCAGCAGCTTTCTCTTTTGTGGAGTCATTTTGCACCCAGAGTATCTACACACTTTGACTCACGTACTGGGTGGTTGCATGGTTACTTTAACCCATTGATACCTGGAACGCATCTGTGTCACTTTAGATGTCTTTGGCTATTCAAAAATAGCAGATATACAAGCTCATAGCGCGGCACCGAGTGCCGCGCTATGAGCTTGTAGATCTGCTATTTTTGAAAAATCCTGAAAAAAAATGATACCGATTTTTTTCCAAAAACCGCCTCAGGTCTTAATGGGTTAAGTCCACCATGCTGGACAGACAGACAGAGGGACCATGAACAGAAGGGCATTACAGAACGTGGCATGTGGACAGTTTTTCACTCTTTGGTGTGTCTTCATTCCAGCACCCTTTGGCCATGATGTGCTCCGGAGGAATTCAACATCTGAAAGAGGAGTGGGATTAAAAGTGCCAGGGCTCAGCAGGTGGCTGGATTGTTAAAAAGCAGGACCAGACCATCTCAGCCTGTGTTGCCTGTGGGCTTTAATGTTGACCCTTCTGACAACATTTTCCCCACAGCTGCCCCGTCTGGACTTTCATGTACAAAGCCCCATCTTTCTTTTTAACCACATTAACCCCCCCCCCCCCTCCCCCGGCGCCCGCTATTTTTGGTTTAACCCATTAAGGCCCGAGGCCGATTCCACAGACTGTTACGCAATTCCAAACGGTTCAACATTTTCAAGATTTTTCGAAAAAATAACAGATGTGCAAGCTGGCAGCGTGGCACGGAGCTTGTACATCGGCTATTTTTTTTAATAGCCAACGGTACGCTTTTAAATGACACAGTCGCTTTCCCGGTTTTAATGGGTTAATTAAAACACAGCAACAATTTTAGATCTGCTAGGTTGGAATATGACCTGTGTGAGCTTGTAGATAACAATATATCCATAAGTATCGTATATATGGCCTAAAAATGTTTGGTTTCCCCCTTAATGTATCGGTTTTCACATTGCACTGATAAGTTAAGATGAGATAACATAAGATAAGATGAGACGGGATGGGATAAGATACTGTTTGCTGTTATTGTCGCACATTCGTTTCATACGGGACAAAATGCCAGGATTCTTTTAACCCATTGAGACCTGGAACTGTCTCATTTTTAGATTTGAGCTAAAAGGCATTATTTTACACTTTGGGCTATTCAAAAATAGCAGATCTACAAGCTCGTAGCGCGGCACCGAGTGCCGCGCTACGAGCTTGTAGATCTGCTATTTTTGAAAAATCGTGAAAATGTGCGCAAATCTTTGAATATATATATTTCTAAAGCGAACATTTTCAACTCAAATCTTTGCTTCTGGGGGGTCCCTGGAACAAAAAAAAAAATGAGATGGGGGTCCGTGGCCAAATACATATCATTTTGGGGGTCCTTGACATGAGAAAGATTGAGCACCACTGATATAGAAACATACGTTTTTCAGAAAACTGTTGGGATTTAGGAGACATGTAGAATCGGCTTCAGGTCTTCTGGGTTAAAAACAGAGCTGTCGGTCCTTCAACCAGACAGCGACGGCGTGCACAAAGTATGTCTGTATCTGTGTGCATGCTCCTCCCTCCCTCTCCCTCTCTCTCTCTCTCTCTCTGTCTCTCTGCATGGGGGCAACGGGCCTTCCAAACTGGCCACGACGACTGACTTGTGAAGGTTTGCCCCCCCACGGTCCAGGTAATGGCTCCGCGCAACAGAAAAATCACACCCTGTGTGAAGGAAGCGGTACCTTTGGGGCGGGCCTTAACTCATTTCAGTTCGTCCCTATTGGTGGTCTGAGTCCACTTACCAAATTTGTACTTGGTAGCATGCTGCAAACTGGAATGATGGCTGTTTAAAGCCCAGCCAATGGGCAGACAGAGGGGGCGGGGCTTAAGTAATGACAGTTAGTCCCTATTGCTGGCTTTAGTCCATGTACACAATTTGTACTCCATAGCATGCTGTGAACTTGAGTTATGGCTGTTTGAAGGCCAGCCAATGGGAAGACAGAGGGGGCGGGGCTTGAGCAATTCATGCTGGTCCCTATTGGTGGTCTAAGTCCACATACCAAATGTGGACTTGCTGGCATGCTGCAAACTGGAGTTATAGCTGTTTAAAATCCCGTGCTCATCCCGTGCTCATACGGGCGCTGGGGGTCCCTGGACCCCTCTTTGATAACTTCATCAATGCATGCTCGTGCCTATTGGTGGTCTAAGTCCACATACCAAATGTGGACTTGGTGGCATGCTGCAAACTGGAGTTATAGCTGTTTAAAATCCCGTGCTCATCCCGGGCTTACACGGACATCCGCTCATACGGGCGCTGGGGGTCCCTGGACCCCTCTTTGATAACTTCATCAATGCATGCTCGTGCCTATTGGTGGTCTAAGTCCACATACCAAATGTGGACTTGGTGGCATGCTGCAAACTGGAGTTATAGCTGTTTAAAATCCCGTGCTCATCCCGGGCTTAAACGGACGGACGGACGGACATACGGACAAAGTCAAGTGTAGAGCGGTTGGCACCGCTAAAAATATATCTGAGCTGCTTTGTTGGCTAGGGGGGTCCCCCATCACCTTCTCATCTTCTCACACACCATGACCAAACATCTCTCTCTCTCTCGCTCTCATTCTCAAACTCTCATTACCATACGCGTATACGTACTTCTCAACCAAATCCTGATCCAGTTCTGACGGTTGAACGTTTCTCTCCAAGCTCGTGTCCATCCTACACATCATTTTCAACTGAGAGGAGTGCCTCGCCTAGAGCTCTTGTAAGAAGCTTGTATCAAGTGATACCATCAGACATTTGAGGGAGGTTGAGAGGCTGTTTTGTCAAACTCGGGATGACAGCAACACTGGTTACACTAGTTAATTGAACTGTTAGAGCAGTGGTTCTCAAACTTTTTCGTGCCAAGGACCAAGGAAGGAAGATAAGCCAGGGACCCCCATAATAGAAGATTTGTACGGCTCTCTAGCAGTGATTTAAACCATTTTCATTTCAAGGACCCCCAGTTTGACATGCATTAGGCTACGGACCCCCATTTAATGGCATGTATGTCTCTGGGACCCCAATTCATATTGTAAAATCAATGTTAATGTAGCTCTGAGTGTGTACAAATGGAACCAAATGGACCCGTTAGGGTCCATTTGGTTCCATTTGTTCACTCTCAGAGTTACAGACACATAAGGGTCCATTTGGTTCCTATCCATCATTTAGCTGGGGACCCCCTGGAACCCCCTCAAGTACCCCTGGGGGTCCCCGGACCCCACTTTGAGAACCAATGTGTTACAGTATAAAAAAAGGGCCATTACTCGTTCATTTTTACACCCTCAGTGTTAACACTCATGATTCTGCAGTGAGTTGAGCTGCCTGCTACGCTTCAGGATGACAGCGTTGTGAGCGACGCGTTGTGAGCTTGTAGATCTGCTATTTTCAAATAGCTGTGGCCCATAGTCGCTTCTTTTGGGCTGGTTTTCCTAGACCCGGTTGCTTGTTTCTCTCACAGAATCTGGCAACACTGCTCGTTATGTGTCTTCACACAGTGCTCTCTCTATCCTTCAGTGTTCTGTAGCTATACATCCATCATGATACTGTACACTGCTGAAATGCAACACTAGACACCATCGTTCTCCATTTACTGACATATTGTATTGTCGAAGGTGGACTGTTTTTTTTTTCTTTGTTTTGGTTCCGTTGTGATAAACTCTGGTGTCTCCTCAGCTGAGAATTCCACCCCCCCCCCCGGGGGACCCTGATCATACTATATTGAATACAGTAAGTATATCCCGATTTCTAGTATATCACGAATTCTCAAAAAATAGCAGATCTACAAGCTCGTAGCGCGGCACTCGGTGCCGCGCTACGAGCTTGTAGATCTGCTATTTTTGAATAGCCAAAGTGTAAAATAATGCTTTTTAGCTCAAATCAAAAAGTGACACAGATGCGTTCCAGGTCTTAATGGGTTAAAAGCGGTGCCAGTTCAGCCCGCCATGTCAGTGTAGCTGAGCTGATTGGTCAGCTGCCGTGTAACACGTTGTGACACGTTAAAGTCCTGCTTTCAAAATGTTACTTAAGTCAAAGTACAAAAATATTAGCATCAAAATACTTTTAAGTAGCAAAAGTAAAAGTACTCATGCTGAATTTCCAATTTCAGAATCATATACATCATCACTATATTTGAAATAGGGCTTAAGTGGTTAATTCATGATATATTTGTGTAAGTTTGGGTCCCAAGAGTAACCTTTCCTAGAAATGTAGTCAAAAGTCAAAAGGACAATATTTATATTTGAAATATAGTGCAGTGAAAATCCTGAGCTCTAAGAATTTACTCAAATAAAGTACTCAAGTAAATGTACTTAGTTACTGTGTTGAACTCTATGTTCAGATCCTTTCCCCACACAAGTATTTAAATCGACACACGTTTTCATTATCTGACATCAAGAGACAGCAAAATGTCAACCAGAGAAAATGCTACGTGCACCTTTTAAATGGTTCACAAGAGACTCCTGGACAGAAGAGAAATTCATTTCTGCAGGCGGTCTACACATACCCCTCTGACCAAACATAAACACTGCACATTGGTCAGGCATGTAGGCAAACCGTTCCTCAACATTCTTTCATTTCTCAGGGTTCCGTGGAGAGAGGAAGAGTTTTGCGTATAGTTCACATGAGGACCGCCAGTGTCTGGGAATAAACCGCTTCAAAACGGAGAAGGGTTTTATCATTAAGTCTGACAGCTGTCACAAGCAGTGAAAATGTACTGTATCATTGCAGTTTAGACAAAAAGGGGACGTCAGGACAACTCATTTTGAGACTGTCCCCTGAGCACTCCGAATTTTCCATATGAAACTAATTGAGCTGTTTTTCAAAGGCAAATCGTTGTGATTTTAGGTGGGCTCAAATTCAGGATGACAGCAACGCTTCAGGCAGCTCAACACACTACGGAATATGAGCGTTAACACTGAGGGTGTAAAAAATAACCAGCAATGGACAATTTGTTATACTTTAACAGTTCAATTGACTAGTTTAACCAGTGTTGCTGTCATCCTGACTTTGACATAATAGCCTCTCAGCCTCCCTCAAATGTCTGATGGTATCATTTGATTCAAGCTTCTTACAAGAGCTCTAGGCAAGGCACTCCTCTCAGTTGAAAATGAATTAAATCAGCTCTGGACAAGAATAATAATTTACACAACCATGCATTATTATTACATGGCATTACATTGTCGTGATGCGACACGTTGTGAGCTTTTAATGATAATAAAAAAGGAATGGTTTTGGACATACAAGGTGACCAACCGACAGCAACTTAGGTGCATTTTTCCAACAACATATCACTAACGAGAAAGCTAAGCAAGAATCATTTGTGCAAACGATGGCATTATATTTTGGCATCATTAAACGTTATTGTTATATGCAACTTAAGGTAAACCTAGAGGTTCGGGAACTGTTTGGAATAACGTGTTCCTTCCACGCGCTGCGTCCTACCGGGGAAACTCCCCACTGTCAGGTGACAAGAAGGTCAGTTGGCTCTCATGCATTGAAGGAGGCATGAGCTCGGCCCTGGGCTCCCTAGGCTGTCGGGGGAGTGTAGGGCCCAGGATCACTTAGAAAATTGGCACCGGGTGAAAAAGGGTTACAAAATAGTGGGATAAAAAATAAAAAATAAATAAAAAACTAGAGGTTCGGGCCCTCGCAGTTCCGTTGTACTCCAGCTGAACAGGCAACCCGGCCAACCTATATTCTCAAAACAACCACTCCACCCAGACAGCCTTGGTCATTATTGATTCTTTGTCTTCTTGTTTACCCACCCAGGGAAGTATTGATCCTGTTTGGGTGGTCTCTGGATTTTGATGGATGATCGTCTAGTACAGTGGTTTTCAACCAGTGGTCCGGGGACCACCAGTGGTCCTTGAGGGAGTACCAGGGGGTCCCCAGCAAAATGAGTTAATAGCGTCACAATCGTTTTTAACCACTTAGCTTTGGCTATTCAAAAATAGCAGATCTACAAGCTCATAGCGCGGCACCGAGTGCCGCGCTACGAGCTTGTAGATCTGCTATTTTTGAAAAACCTTGAAAAAGTGTGCATATCTTTTGAATATTTATATTTTTTAAAGCGAAAATTAACTGATATCTTTGCTTCTGGGGGTCCCTGGCACAAAACATTTTCAAATGGGGGTCCACGGCCAAATGTATATCAATTTAGGGGTCCTTGGCATGAAAAAGGTTGAAAACCACTGGTCTAGTACCATATACTGTTGTCTGTCTATCTGTTAAAGCTGTCAATGAAGAGCCCGTTAGCATCCATGGAGATTCAACGTTCCGAAAGTTAGAAAGTTAACTTTGATAATCAAAGTAAACATTTCCTGATGTGTCATCATTAGTGATTTCTCATGAATGAAATCTGATTTATTTCAGAGTCTCTTGATATAGTAGATATGAAGGGGAGCAGTGGCTGTCCCTGAGGTGCTGCTTTAAGCCCTCAGAAGTTTGTGCAAGCGTGTTCAAAATGAACACACTTTACACACATCACACACGCACACACACACACACGCACGCACGCACGCACGCACGCACGCACGCACGCACGCACGCACGCACGCACACACACACACACACACACACACACGTACAATATATATTATTCTATGTGTTATATAAATATACAGGGAATAGGGATCATGTGGTTAATATCTTCGTGAAACAATTCCATTTGTTTCTTATTTTAGAAATTTTAAGTCTTAGAGCGCACACAAAAGTGCAACTATGACAGGCCGGAGTGGACTCTGTACGCCTACTGTAGCCCATACCAAAATACAGCTCTTCTCGGGGCAATGCTCATTGCTGTTAAGTAAGAGTGAAAAGTTCAAATATTGGACTTTCCTGTGGAGCTGGTTTTGTGACGGCCTCCGTGTGCCAACGTCAACACAAAAGGATGGTGGTGGTGAGAAATTCTGTCTAGTCTGTGGTGAGCTGCTAAGATGGAATATGTTTGAGACGCGAAGAAAGCACTGCACTGCTTAAAGAGGAGCGTGTGGCTATTTAAGATCGTTGCATAAATAGTGAGGTAATGTTACGTAGGCTGAGAAATATCACTTCATCATGACTCCATGTCCCCATTTAAATATGTGTTAAATCTTAAATCAGCCATTAGAATACAGCATTATTAGTCAAAGTCAGTGGTGGATAAAGTACTCAAATGTTTTCCTTAAGTAAAAGTACCAATACTGCAATGTAGAAGTACTCTGTTACAAGTAAAAGTCTGGAATTCAAAATGTACTTGAGTAAAAGTACAAAAGTATTGGTATCAAAATGTACTTAAAGTACCAAAAGTGAAAGTACTAAAATGTTTGAAAATAGCAGATCTACAAGCTCACAACACGTCGCGATGCGATGCGTCGTGAGCTTGTAGATCGGCTAAATAGCCAAGGTATAAAATAGGGCTAAAGTGGTTAACTTTAGCCCTATAAGAACATAATATGTCCATTGTTGTGTCCTTTTGGACCAATCGCACAAAATAAACGGTCAGACAGTTAACTCATTGAGTGCCAGAATTTTTTATTTTTTTTAAACGTTTGGCAATTCTGGCACTCAATTTTACTACCTATGAGTATGTAAAAGAACAGAAACGAATAAACAAAAAATATTTAAAAATGATGTTGTCCCAGTGCCAGAGTTTTTTTCACAGAAAACAAAAAGTGCTTAGGAAGCGAGATACAGCCTTTTTCAGTTCTAAGTTAAACAAGGAGTGGATGGAGCTGCACACCTTCAGATGATGATATCTTGGGTTCTGAACATGTTTTTCAAAAAAAAAAAAAAAAAACACATCAAACACGTTAATGGCACGTTGAGCCATAGCGCTAAAAACACGTGAAACACGTTAATGGCACTCAGTGAGTTAAACATGAACATTTTGTTCATTTTTGTCGTCACAGTCTTGTGGCCCCCTGCCTAATCTAGTTGAATACCCCTGATATAGAGTGTCAAAAATAGTCTGTGAATTTTAGAAGAAAGGGAGTCTACTGCCGCGCCTCAGCCAGGCGAGGCAAGCCCAGTGCGTCACAGGACCAGGACAACAGCTATTGAAGAAGAGAACACACTGGAGTAGCTCTTTTATTAAGGTGCTGGTACAAACAGAGAATGACTGACGGTTCAATGCCACGGCATCTTCCTCAGAGTCATGAGTCATGACTCTGAGGAAGATGCCGTGGCATTGAAACGTCAGTCATTCTATATTTGAACCAGCACCTTAATAAAAGAGCCTTTGATTGTCCGAGCTGCTCCAGTGTGTTCTCTTTCTGTGTATTTCTCTGCAACAAGTAGAATCAACATGATGTGAAACTATGATATTTTTCTATCCAGACTATTTATTGATCACAATCATTCTGGTTGAAGTCCGTGGCTAAACATGTATGAATTTGGGGGGTCTTTGACATGAAAATGTTTGAGAACCGCTGGTTTAAACCTCATTTAGGAGGCAAGGCCAAATAAGCAGCTACACTTCAAAGACAAGCCTGCAACCCACAACTACCAATTTACAAGCGATTTAACAGAAAAACAAGGCCAAAGTCGATTTGTCTCTGTGACTACCTCTGCTGTTGGCTCAAATGAGGCACAACAAAGCAACTGTAACATTGAAAACAAGAGGAGGGCTCGCAGCACACTTTTCAATGCTCAAATGTGTATCCACAGCAGCACGTTCTAATACGACGTTTCGGCCTTGCGGTCCTTTTCATGTGCAACTGTAACATTCCCACCGGGAACAGGCTGTGTGAAAGAGCCTTATGTTTCTCACAGCAGAGCTATAGGAGAGATACATTCTGCTCGCCCAATAGAGAGAACATGCTCTGATAATTGGCTCTATTCACAGCAGCCATATTATGAAGACATTCACAGGTGTTACCAATGATACTAATGAAGGCTCTGTTCCATTTAGTGTAGCACAGTGGTTTCCACGACCCCCATAACTCTGAGAGTGTACAAATGGAACCAAATGGACCCTTACGGGTCCATTTGGTTCCATTTGTACACTCTCAGAGTTACACACCCGTAAAGGGCCATTTGGGAGTGTTTCCAGTGAGCCAACATGCACAACATCAGCACCCTGACTCTGTTTGACGAGAATGGAACAGAGCCTTCATTCGTATCATTGGTAACACCTGTGAATGTCTTCATAATATGGCTGCTGTGAATAGAGCCTATTGTTGTTTTTTAAACCGTTGTTAACCGTTTCCTCTGAGATGCCAAACTATAGTAAGACTGAGACAGCGTGTTTGTCTGTCTGTGTCCACCAGAGGGTGCTGAAAATGCCAAAACAAACTTTGACTGAAACAGAACCGGACAGACAAACTAAATCAAATATACATTTTTTTTTCTTCAAGTTTACAAAAAAAATCAAAACCCTTTGTGAGTGGCGAGTGCCGTTTTCGTGATGTGTTACTTAAACAGAGATAGGTAAACTCCTGACGCACCGTACTTCCTCAGAGGTGGTTTGTACTGTTTTGTAGAACAATACCAGCTCTGCTGCCATGATAACTCAGTGCTAGCCTGTGCAATGTTTTCACTGGTGGAACGTAGTCAAGTATTAGGTACTTATACTTGAATATTTCCATTTTATATATAGTTATAGTTCTACTCCATTACATCTTGAGGCAAATATCGTACTTTTTACTCCACTACAATTATTTGAGAGCTTACTTTTCAGGGTTAGATTATTATTACAAAACATACATTAACCACTATTTGAAAATAGCCCATCAACCAGTCACATGTTGTGAGCTTGTACCGTAGATCTGCAATTTAAAAAAAGACTTCTTCCACCTCTGACTGTTTTTCTGTAACAATGGAGCTGTTGCAGGCGTGTTTACGATTTTTCAAGACGAACGGGTTCCCAGATCGACACATAATTAATCAGCAGCCAGACGTGGACTTTTTCACACCTCTAATACCAGTCCACATCCCAGATGTGCCTTCACAACGCTTGGGCTCCACAATAAATCATGTTATATAACCTATCTTCTCTTCTGGCAGTTCCAGTGTTTAGTTTGAACGGAGGATGTTAAGGCCATGCTTATTTGTAAATAAAAGTGCATGAGGGAATGTTGTTTAGCCCGGTGGTTCACAAAGTGGGGTCCGGGGACCCCCAGGGGTCCTTGAGTGGGTTATAGGGGGTCCACTGAAATTTGTGGAAACGTTTAACCACGTTAACCCTCTTTTATACTTCGTCAATTCGAAAATTGCTGATGTACAAGCTCACTACGTTTGATGGGGCTGGGGGTCCGTGGCCAAATACATATCAATTCGGGGGTCCTTGACATGGAAATGCATTAGTTTAGCACGTACATGCAAACAGCCATATATGTGAGCCTGGATTCCAATTGGTGGGCCACATCAATACAGTTCCACACTAACGCTCAAACGCTACGCTAGTTCAAACTCCACAGGCAATGGTACATATCTCTGTCACAGACATAAGCAGACTTGACATGTAGAACAGAGAATGTTTGTGTGTGTGTGTGTGTGTGTGTGTGTGTGTGTGTGTGTGTGTGTGTGTGTGTGTGTGTGTGTGTGTGTCAGTGTTGATTTCGTTGACTAAAACTATAACAAAAAATGTTTGTCGACTACCGTTTTTTACTGACGAAAACTAGATAAAAACGAAATAAAAACCAAGCTATGATGACTAAAACTAAGACTAAATATACTGGCAATGTCAACAAATACAAACTAGACTATAATGAGATCCAGTAGAACTATTAGACAAGTCATTTCATGTTTGGTGTCGGGTGTTGTGCTCTGAAAATAGCAGATCTACAAGCTCACAACGCGTCGCAGCGCGACGCGTTGTGAGCTTGTAGATCTGCTATTTTCAGCATGCAACCAAGTGTAAAATTAGGTATTATGACGCCATCATGGCACCGCCAGAATACATTTTAGTCGACTAAATCAACTGTAGATTTAGTCGACTAAAATCTTATGATATTTAGTCGATTAAAACTAGACTGACAGTAAAACATTTCAGATGACTAAAATATGGCTAAAACTAAATAAAAAATTGTTGTCTGTCTGTCTGTCAGTGTAGATCTGCTATGTTTGGCACGGGACACTGTCGTAGGACTTCGTATAAATCAAGCTTCAGATGACAAGACATCAAGACTCCATGAGACTGAGACGAGGGGGTCCGATGACCCTGCTTTGTGGAGGACACACACAGCAGCACACTCTCATGTCTGTCTGCCTCCCATTCTCACACATCTCACGTAGACATGGACCAGAGGACCCCTGGCTGTCAGACTGCTTGTGAGCTTGAAGATTGGCAGTTTTCGAAATAGCCCTTAGGGGTTTCCCCGGACCACACTTTGAGAATCTGTGGACTGGAGGACCCCCGTCCGTCAGAGAGACGTATAAATCCCACCCTACCAAGGAGGAGAGTTAGTGGCTCGCCCGCCACAGCAGTGGTGGGAAGTAGCTAAGTACATTTACTCAGGTACTGTACTTGAGTACAATTTTGAGCTTGACTTTACTTGAGTATTTTTCAATTCTTTACACTTCTGCTCCACTACATGTCAGACATGTATTTTGACTCCACTGCAATTATTTGACAGGTTTAGTTATGAATTACTTTTTCATTGTTTAGATTTAGATTATTATTATAGATTATTATTATTACAAAACATGCATTAGACACTTAAACTCTATTTTAGACTTCAGCCATTCAAAAATAGCTCGTATAAAAGCTCACAACTTGAGTTTGTAGATCAGGTATTTGCAAAATGTGGACAAAAAATATATACTTTTAGATGTATGTATTTTTTGAGGCCAGTACTTTTGTACTTTGACTCAAGTCAAATTTTTAATACAGGACTTTTACTCGTAACAGAATATTTCTACATTGTGGTATTGCTTCTTTTTCTTAAATCTTAGTACTTAATCCACCACTGTCCCCCACAGAGATCAAACCATAGGTCACACCATGTTGTGTTCTTTATCTGTTGTGCCGTGTTTGTCTTCTGCTATATCATATATTTCCATATGACCTTTATATGGCAATTCAAATCATTTTCTTTTTCTCTCTCTCTCTCTGCCTAAAGAAAAGAAGGTACGAAAAGAGAGTGTGTGCGTGTGTGTGTGTGTGTGTGTGTGTGTGTGTGTGTGTGTGGTGTGTGTGTGTGTGTGTGTGTGTGTGTGTGTGTGTGTGTGTGTGTGTGTGTGTGTGTGTGTGTGTGTGTGTGTGTGTGTGTGTGTGTGTGTGTGTGTGTGTGTGTGTGTGGGTGCGTGTGCGTGTGCGTGTGTGTGCGTGTAAGTTGTGGCTTGTAGGTAGGCTTTTTTCAGCTTCAGTGTTGTTAAATTGGCAAAAAAAGACGTTCATAAAATTGCCGTTCTAAAATGTTGATGTCCTTTCAAGTATACTAACACAAACGTGTGTGTGTGTGTGTGGGGGGGCAAGGAGGTTAGGAGCAAGGAGGTTAATTACCAAATAAATGTACCACAATATAAGCAGTGTTCACTGTTGCACAGACACCACGTAGAAAGACAATTACAGAGTGCCGCGCAACGAGATCTACAAGCTCATAGTGCGGCACTCGGTGCCGCGCTATGAGCTTGTAGATCTGCTATTTTTGAATAGCCAAATACATCTTTAAATGACACACAGATGCGTTCCCGGTCTTAATGGGTTAAAGCAATATAACAACATATTTATTGAAGAATAACCTGTAACACAAAGCAACTAAAGCATGAATGAAAGATGAATGAAAGGAAATAGCAAAACACACATCAGCTCCTATGGGGGTGTGGAGTCAGTCCGTAAATCAGTAGTGGACAGTATGTGTACGGTGTGGATGAGTGGAACATGGTGGCGAGCAGGGTGTGTGTGTGTGTGTGTGTGTGTGTGTGTGTGTGTGTGTGTGTGTGTGTGTGTGTGTGTGTGTGTGTGTGTGTGTGTGGATGGATGGAAATCAAAAGCATGGAGTGCTGATGGCAGCAGGTTCTTGAGTCCTCTCTAGATCATGAGTCATGAACTTGTAAGCTCCTGGAGGCAACAGTAAACGTAAAAAACATTTCTATTTTTGGGCTCCTCTGAGAATGTAGCAGCATAGTACTAGCAATCCGTGGTCGGGGTGACGACTGCGATCTCTGACGATTCTCTGAGCTCCGCTGACACATCGTTCATCGTATACTGCAGTGGTTCTCAACCAGTGGTCCGGGGACCACCAGTGGTCCTTGGGGGGGTGCCAGGGGGTCCCCAGCAAAATGAGTTAACATAGCGTCAGAATCATTTTGAACCAATTAGCTTTGGCTATTAAAAAATAGCAGATCTACAAGCTCGTAGCGCGGCACCGGGTGCCGCGCTATGAGCTTGTAGATCTGCTATTTTTCTCAAACAGTTTTTAACTCAAATCTTTGCTTCTGGGGGGCCCTGGCACTGAACATTTTCAGATGGGGGTCCGCAGCCAAATATATATACATTTAGGGGTCCTTGGCATGAAAAAGATTGAAAACCACTGGTATACTGTAAGACTTGGATGGAGGGAAGGTCACATCCACTCCACACAGATGCTTTCTGCTGTCCTTACGACTCTTCTTGGCATTTGCCTTGCAGTTGAGGTCCGTACAGTTCTCCCATACCAGGCAGTGATGCAGCCAGTCAGGAGGCTCTCTGTGGTACACAGTACCTCTGTAGAAGGCCTGCAGCCGCGGTAGAACATTGAAGCGGCCGTCACCGCCTGGTGGTCAATCTGAGAATGCAACACTTCTGCATTTAAAAAATCGTTTGTGCGCCTGCTTCAGAACTCTATGCCTTTTTCCACTCAATATTCAGTACTTCCGGCAGACAGACCCAATCAGAGTGCAGATCACTTTAAACTTCCGGCAGTCTTCCGGGTGCTTCAAACGCCACGAGAGCAACTTTCATATAGAAATGAATAGCTGGGGGGCGGGGCAATCCGCCCTCTAGATATATTATAACTCTATCTATGCCTGCAGGACGTTGGTGCCCGTGCCAGACGTATTCACTAGAGCCTGGGGAAAGGAGGCATTCTTGTGTCTTTTTCACCACCCAACATGTTTGTAGATCTGCTCTGCCATGTTCGCTATTTTAGGAAAATGTGTTAAGACGTGTCTAATCTCTCAAGAACAGATTCTCAACTGCGTTGGAATCTGTCTTGAAGGTTCGTCAGAACGTGTACACACTGTGTGGGAGTGGGCGTGGCTTCAGAGGCCGCGCTTTATCCAATCAAGTGTAGTGGGCGGGATTCACGTGTCCGTCATCCTTCCCGACTCGAAACTTAAACCGAAACTAATTTAACAATAGCGTCCGCGGAGCAGACAACCACGGAAAGATATTCACATTTGAACTTACTCTTTCATCATTGAAACAAGTGGGCTTATAACCAAAACCATCCATGTTCTCTGGGAGAAGTGGTGTTAGTGTTCCGTGTAGAAATGTTATCTAGTCGGAATGAAAACGCCAGCTCACCACCGGAAGTGGAGCGGTGAAGGCAGACTTAAACCCCGTTTCCTTGCGCACATGTGCTGCGTCGCCATTGTCCCAGAGTCACACTCAGGAGGAAGAACAGCAGAGGTCGCTGTTTTTCCTTTTCAGTGTGTCTCTGGGTTCCGAGATGATTGAGACGTGTCTGGTTGATAATGGAGTGTGTTGATCTAAGTTCCATGTGGAAACAACAGCAGAGCGCTCCTACTCATTCCAGCAGGCCTGTGAATATAGTGAAGCCATCATGTACATTTGGCGGGACATGGTTCAGTGTTAAAATCACTGGTAGGGGGGCGGCAGTGTCTAGGAGTTAGAACGCTGTCATTTGGGATCGGAAAGTTCCAAGGAAGATAAATGAAGGAAAGGTCACCAACGTCATTTTCTCTATCCAGCAATTCCAGCCGTTAGATTTCGTGGCACTGCATGGTGGCAAACTGCAGCCGGGAGGTCGATGGAATACATTGGAGTCAATGAGGGCCATGGGTGGACCAGCTTATATGAACAAACACTATTCTGAACGATTGAGACCTTTTATAAAAGACTCGGCTCGGGAAAATAAAGGAAGACATAATCACACGTTGTTTTAATTGCTTACTGTTAAACTGTACTGAAGGGTATTACACTTTATGAAATGAAATAGAAAACATTTGTGAAATGAGTTAACCCATTAAGAACTGGAACGCATCTGTGTCACTTTAGATTTCTTTGGCTATTCAAAAATAGCAGATCTACAAGCTCATAGCGCGGCACCGAGTGCCGCGCTATGAGCTTGTAGATCTGCTATTTTTGAAAAAACTCTTAAAAAAAAAAAAAAGGATTTAGGAGTTAGGATTTAGAAAACATTTTTAAGAATCGCCTCAGGTCTTAATGGGTTAAAACAAGGAAGTGGGTGGGGCGGGGGGGGTGGAACAGGGTTTTGCTGCGGAGAGCAATGGTGAACAGGTGGGTTTTGAAGGATGGGAGGGTGGGGGGGGGGGGGTCTCTCCATGTAGCCGGGTCAGGGAGTGCGTTCCACATGCACACAACAACTTGAAATTGCCCCGTCACCCCATAGGTTCAGCACTGGGTCTTATGGGGATAGGATAGGATAACTCTGTGCGTGTGTGTGCGTGTGCGTGCGTGCGTGCGTGTGTGTGTGTGTGCGCGCGCGTGTGTGTGTGTGAGAGAGAGAGAATATAATTGGTCTTTAGAGAAAGGCGCTATACTGTAAATGCACCATTTACTATCTATATCTTTGGTCCACAATAATTTTACATTCTACGGCAACGTACGTGTTTTCTAGTGTGTTTGCATGTATCGTAGAACCCGTGGCAGGGGGTTCCTTATAGGGTCCACCCCACTGACTTACAAAGACATTCTAGGCTTATTTATACATCGTCAGGAAGACTTCCCACACAGTTAACATTTGAGAATCAACCGCTCCTAGGAGGCCTCATGCCCACTTTCCACCCAACACAGCATATTTACCAGAAGCCAGGAACGTTTTTTTTTACATATAACCGGCCGAGGGCAGTGTATTTGAACAAATGTTTATGCATACATTAATAATATTCATGCAACAAGGACATTATTCATCCAAAGAGTTGGGAGACAGCGTGCCCTCAAACTACAGTTCCTGTCATGAAAGGCTATAAGTGAGCCCTGGGCATGGGGTTTCTCTGCACAAACGTGCCACATTAAGCCTTTAAGACCGGGAACGCATCTGTGTCATTTTAAGATTTCTTTGGCTATATAAAAATAGCAGATCTACAAGCTTGTAGATCTGCTCTTTTTTTTTAATTGTGAAAATGTGTGCACATCTTTAGGTTGAATATATATACTTTACTAAAGCGAAAGTTTTTAACTCAAATCTTTGCTACTGGGGATTTTACAAATGTCTTCTAAATCCTAAAGTTTTTTTTTATTTCTTTTTTACTTATGTTGCTATATTATCAATGGTTTTCAAACTCTTTTCATGTCAAGGACCCCCAAAATAATATGTATTTGTCCACGGACCCCCTCCCATCTAAAAATATTTTGTTCCAGGGACCCCCCAGAAGCAAAGATTTGAGTTAAAAATGTATATAAAAGATTTGCACACATTTTCACGATTTTTCAAAAAAATAGCCAAAGAAATCTTAAAATTACACACATGCGTTCCCTTCCCGGCCTTAAAGGGTTAAGAACATGCACCCTACGGTACATACAGTGGCAACTGCATGACGCCAAAGATGAGGTGAGGGAGAGGGCAAGACATCGCTACCTGACATGTCCCACCCAGTCGGTATAAGCTGTTCCAGAAAAAAACTAAAAATGTCTTTCTCCCAGTTGAAACCATTAACCATTAAAACCTGCCCCGAAAATAGCCTGTATCTACAAGCTTGTGTGATGAGTTTTGAGCTTGTATATCGTTTATTTTCGACGCGCGACTCTGATCATTTATATGTCCAAACATCGCCTCCGCAGTTTGGTCTGAGCATCAACTGTGGGCTGGGAGCCACTCTCCTCCAGCCTGAGGTCACGGTCCACAGCCTCCTCGTGGCTATACAGCTGATGGGCTGCATCACATCTAGGAAAGGAATGTTAACCACTTAAATCCAGTGCTCTTCCATGTTTTTCAGGCCAAAGACCCCGGCTGAAAGATAGATGAAGCAGGGACCCCCACTACATAACATAATGTGAGTGAAACCTGAGACAATAGGGACGTTGAACCAATCGACACCTTTCATGTAAATGATGAGCCTGCATGTAAGCTAATCTCCACGCCCCCCAAAATACACACGGAAACACACACAGAGTAAGCCTTAAGTTTGTGATTTAACCGTAATGACTCTAAAACGACTATCTGTTGAATGAAAACCTTCTTCAACATTCAAACTGTGTTCATATGGCTAAAAGAAAAATATGCATTTTGCTAAATTGTGGAGTTCCATTGCCCCCGACTTCTGTCTCAAACCACTGTAACCAGTCACATATTGTGTACAATTGTGTTGCAGATGAAACGTTTTCATAGATAGATTATAGGCTAGCACTATCATCGGCGTTGGATTCATGCTCTGATGTTCATGTGTATTTTCAGACATTTAACCACTTAAACCGTCAATACTTGACCTTTGGCTCTGTACTTGGTCTGCTCCTTTTCCCCCCTCTACACCAAACCTCTTTGCCGAAAATAGCCGATCTACAAGCTTGTAAGATTGGCTATTTTTGGCTAAAGTTTTCCTCAGAATAGGGATTCTAGGGTTCAAGTGGTTAATGTAAAGAAAAGGATCTTATCACACGAAGATTTGGCGGCCCTCCTGTAGTAACTCTGGCCCCCTGTTGAAGACCCATGACTTAATATATATATACATGTACTTTGTTGACCGGGGTCCCCCAGGGGTCTGTACTTTGTCCCCTCCTTTTTTTTTACCCTCTACACCGAATCTCTTTGCTGAAATATCTCAGTGCAAGACACTGTATGCGTGTCACATTGTCATTAGGGGCTGAGCCCCCCTAAAGGTCTGATCCCAGATAGATTCGCCCCTGCCCTACATAAACTCAACCCATTTTACACATAACCACATGAACCCTAACGGCCTTATTCCGGGGTGAACTTTCTGCAAAGATGGCTGCGTTCTGAGCTTGTAGATTGGTTATTTTTTGACAAAGAGATCTTGCGCAGAGGGAAAATATTAGGAGGACAATGAAGCATACAGGTTTTAAGCCTTAACTCAAAAAAGAAGGCAAAATGTCTTCACTTTTCTCAACGTCGTCCTTTTTATCACAGTCCTTCTGCAATGTCTTCTGGGTAGCCCTCGTTGCAGGATTTGAGACATCATTTCCACCAGAGCGACTAATTTCATCTCCCAAAAGTTCTGCCAAGGTTTACAAAAGTATGGTCCAGTGTCCTTTGTTGCTGAGCCATACAGCATTGTTGCGTTACCACTGTTTATTACATGGCTTTGTTGAATACTCGATTCTGATTGGCCAATTTAGGCAAATGGCACTCTGCTATTTCTGAATACCAGACCGCTGTTCTGCCTCTGTTTAGGTTGCTATGGATGCAGGCGCTTGTAAAGCAGTAATCTAATCATTCCGTATTTTGTATCCAATGATTGATTTGGTTCCTATAGTCAGTGGTGGACAAAGTACTCAACCAGTAGTACTTGAGTCAAAGTATAGATACTCCTGGTTAAATATTACCCAAACTACAAGTGAAAGTTGCTCTGTCAAATTTGTACTGGAGTACTTGCTTTAAAAAAATACTCAAGTATTCAAAACTACAAATCAGTATTTTCTTTTTAAAGGTAGCTAGGGTAAGTTAAATGTGTTAAAACGAGTGTTAAATAGCTCTATATTCTGATGGTAATCATCACTATAGAGCGTTTGTTCAGTAACAGGGGTCTCCCTGACTGTCCAGCTCTTTAGTAAACAGAAAATGCATTTTGAGGTAGGGATGCTAATTTCATCCAATCAGGAGACAGAACTCATACGTAACACAGGATTAACAAGGATTAACAAAATTGGAAGTGATGACACCAAAAAATGAGCAGACACAATTAGAACTGGAACACTATAAAAACAGTACTCAAGTAAATGTACTTTGTTACTGTCCACCATAGTAGGTATACATGTGTAATGTACAGTGATTCACACTGCATCACACTGTATATTAATTATCCTTATTTGCGTTTGCAATACAGTCATTACTCATTCTTAAATTCTAACAAGAGCCATGGAATCAAATATTTGAATCATTTTGATATTTGAATTAGATTTCAAAGACATTGGAATTTGAGCCATTTCAGATAAAAAAAATACATTATTTCTATTCACGCCTTTAAGAGCTCCATACAATTTACATTAGAAACTTCTGAATGTGAAGACTATGGGATTGTACAGCTGTGTTCCATGTGATCTAGACTCGTTGCAAAGTTGTTTAACCAAGTTTTTAGTTTGACGGCTTAAAGATGCCATCCTCAGCACACTTGTCATGCAATCACAACAAGCTTGTGCATGCGTGGTGCTAACTTATTCAGGTCACCCTGAAAATGTTTAAGTTTCAAACTGTAAACCATCTCATGCAAAAGCTTTCCGGAAAACAAAAAGCAAACCACAATAATCCATCAAAGTCAACCATCTCAGTGACATTCATATAGTCCCCAAAAGGCCATTATTGAACATGAGTTTTCGTGGCTAGATTGCACCATTATTCACTGTTAAATCTGAAATGTCAGAGTGTACAAATATATGCCAAAGGGAACTAACTGTCCATTTGGTTACATTTGTAGACTCGGAGTTACAAATGGATAAATTAACCCTGATTAGCCTCCTTCAGACTAGACCAGTGGTTGTCAACCAGTGGTCCGGGGACCACCAGTGGTCCTTGAGGGGGTACCAGGGGGTCCCCAACAAAATTTGTTAACATAGCGTCACAATCATTTTATCCACTTAGCTTTGGCTATTCAAAAATAGCAGATATACAAGCTCGTAGCGCGGCACCGAGTGCCGCGCTACGAGCTTGTAGATCTGCTATTTTTTAAAAAGCTTGAAAATGTGTGCAAATCATTGAACATGTATATTTTTTAAGCAAACATTTTTAACTCAAATCTTTGCTTTCCGATGGGGGTCCGCGGCCAAATGTATATCAATTTAGGGGTCCTTGGCATGAAAAAGGTTGAAAACCACTGGACTAGACTATCGTTGCTGTCGGGTGGAAACCTTGTATGTCCAAAACCATTCATTTTTTATCATTATACTGTAAATACATAAATAGTGAAAATAGCTGATCTACAAGCCCTAGATCTGCTTGCACTGTAGATCTACTAGTTTCACTACTTTTAAGGGACACTCTTGTATGATGAAGTAAGGCATTAGTTTACGACAAAACATAGAAAGGTGAAAGATGGAGATAAGAGGTTTATGCCCGACAGCAATGATAAATTGTGGATGCCTATAAGCAAACCATGGTCCTGGCCTTTCCTTCCTTATAGAGTCAGTGTACTAATGCTGTGCAGTGGTTCCCAAACAGTGGGTTGGGACCCATTTTTTTGGTTGCAGACCAATTTCTATGGGTCACAAATAAATATCCACAATTCTTTTTGCATATCCAAAAAAGAATATTCATTGTTATATCAAAATATTTTCAAAATTATTTTCTAATTTATTTTTAAAGAAAATTCTAAATAATTTCAGAGCTAATAAAAAATATCCATAAATAAAAAAATAAATAGTGAAAATAGCAGATCTACAACCTCACAACAAGTCGTATCGTGACGTGTTACATAAACATTTTGATGAAATAGTTCTTGGTGGTTGAGTTTTTGGAAGTTTGGGTCCCAGAGAGACACCAAACGTATCTTTTGGGTCTCAGCTGAAAATGTTTGTGAACCAATGGACTATTGGATAGGCGAGTACGTATGATGAATAATCAAATCGCCCCTCGTGTCCCCCCCAATTTAATTGGCCGTCCTCTGCCCCCAAATAAGACTATTTGGAAGCACTCATGCTTACGTAAGGAGACACAGGAGACAATCAAAACAACTAAATTGTGTCTATACTCAGGAGGTGGAGACGACCGGGACTCTCTCCCATTCAGAATATGACAACAAATGTTTTAAATTATGTCAAATCACCCCCCCCCCCCACCCCCCACACACACACCCCCCACACAGGAATGCGTCCCTTTTGCAACAAAGAATTTTATTGCCATACCTTCCCACTGTTGTGCTGTGTGTGACACAACCCGGGGGACAAAACCCACCCCTGACCCCATGGGGTGTATCGGCCCAGCCTACCACACTAGATGCACATTGTGTGACTCTGGCATAACTTGGCTTGTTAGACGTCACAAGTCATTGTGTCCGACATTTTTTTTGTCTCGGGACAAAGCGTTGAAAAGAGAGAAAAGAAAAACAATCCGGATGCCTTCTCTAGAAATGGGGGGGCTTGGCTCAGGACCCTTTATCATGCAAGCCGGGGGTCAACTTTGTTTCGAACGTGGTGGTGGTGACTTGTCGTAGAAGGGCCAAACTTTCAAAGCACATACCTATGTCTTGTAATTAGGTTAGCGATTCCTTTTGTCTGGCCTCCGTGGCGGCCCTGCTGGAGTGACGTTCTCTCTCTACGGGAATAATACATTACATTACATTACATTACATTACATTACATTACAGTCATTTAGCAGACGCTTTTATCCAAAGCGACTTACAATAAGTGCATTCAACATACAGTAGGTAGGGAACGAAGCTACTAATCACCAGAAGTCTTAAGTGCATTTTCTGCAAAAACAAGCAACCAAGAGGTAAAAGTGCAACTAAGGTAACAGTGCAATATATCAGCTACCTACTTTCTTAAACAGATGAGACAAAATAGCAAAATCAAATGAGCACGAGCTAAAACAAATAAGTGTATCGACTAAACAAGATCCAATAAAACAATACAACAATAAAACAAAAGTTCGTACAGCTGAATCACTACAAAACAATCAATACAAATCAACATTGCATGCTGGGATATGCAGTTCATCAATTCCATGACAGTTAACCACTTAACTCTTTAAGACCGGGAACGCATCTATGTGTCATTTTTTGATTTCTTTGGCTATTTAAAAATAGCAGATATACAAGCTCATAGCGTGCCACCGAGTATGAGCTTGTAGATCTGCTATTTTTGAAAAATCATGCAAAGTTGTGCAAATATTAGATTTTTTTTCTTTTTTTTTAACTCACATTACATTTGTAACTCAAATCTTTGCTTCTGGGGGTTCCTGGAACTAAATATTTTACAAATGTTCGCTTTAAGAAATATATATAATCCAAGATTTTGCCACAAATTTTCCCGATAAAAAAAAAAATAGCAGAAAAATCGCAGATCTACAAGCTCATAGCTATGAGCTTGTAGATCTGCTGTTTTTGAATAGCCAAAGAAATCTAAAAATGACACACAGATGCGTTCCCGGTCTTAATGAGTCAAGCCCCTTTATGCTTTGTCTTATGACAAATAGAGAAAATGAAAAGATTTTTGCATGTAATGACGTGCCCCATATATAGGGACGCCAGGGTTAACCACATGAACCCTAGTATATCCCTATTCTAGACATGTCATCTATATATATACACAATTTGAATCCTGCGCCATGTCGGTTGTCAGTATGTATGTAGCCAGTGTGACGTAATCTGACATCACGCCAGTGTGACGTAATCTCACGACAGCATGACATCACGCATGACATCACATCCTACCTATAAATTCTAGGATGCCGTCAGATCGCACCAGTTCCACGGCTTCCATAGTGGGTTTTGGTCATTGGAGAGGTGATGCACGTCACCTCTTTCTGAAGTGGGTACTTTCAAAGCCTGCCGTGGATTTAGGAGAGCACAAAACTCTCTCTCACACTGTGAGGTGCCTGTAAGGTGGCACTGCAAAGTGAACGACGCGTCACGCTAGACGTTCGGGCCGCGTACTTCTAGTAATACTACAAGCTTCCATGCGTGTCATGTTGTTGATTTCATATGTGGACACGGTGATGTCATATCGCCGTGATGTCATATTGACTTCCAAATATGGAGTTCTTTTCCTCTCCAGTGACTTCCAGTATAAAGCGAGATTATCTGCGGGCAGATAGACAGACACACTTACAGTACACACACACACACACACACACACACACAGACCCTCACATGCGATGCGACGCGTTGTGAGCTTACAGATCGGCTATTTTCAAATACAATCTTGCGGGGAAATTATAATAAGCACATCTGGCAAGCCTGTCATGCCTACATGAACATATCCACAGTACACTGCCGTAAACCTCCAACCCAAAGAAAAAAAGCTACAAACAATGGAAACACAATCCTTTCCCTAATCTCATTATGGGGGTGCTTTTTTTTCTCCTTCTTTTCTCCACAATATTGCCCTAAATCCCACTGTACTCTGTCAGGCCTGCGTTCAATTTAGCAATCAAGTGATTCACTGCCAATTATAACAGCAACTGATTTGTCTGGATCCATCATGGTGAGAAACGGCAGATGTTGTATAGTGCCAGATGAGCGAAAGTCTGAGGGTCTTTTCTCTGTGACGGGCCAGAGAATCACAGTCACAATCAGACTTTATTGTCGCATTTATACTGTACGTGTAAAGAAGTGGGTGAAATTATTTTTGTGCAAGCGCCATGTGTTTTCCCTGGCACAAAATAGTTTCAGATGGGGGTTCCACGGCCAAATACATTTGGGGGTCCTTGACATGAAAAAGTTTGATAACCTCTGCTTTACACCAGTGTTGATTTTGACAACACGTTTTTAGTTCGTTTTAGTCAGGGTCTTTTGGAAAAAAATTCCATTTAGTTTTTGTCATATTTTAGTCACTAAATCTACAGTTGATTTAGTCGACTAAAATGGATGTTGGCGGTGCCTTGATGGCGTCGTAATGGCTGGTTTTACACTTTTAGTTCTACTGGATCTCTTCTCCACTAGTCCCTCACTAACATTTTAGTCTAGTTTTTATTTGTTTAGTCTTAGTTTTAGTCATCATAGCTTAGTTTTTATTTAGTTTTTATCTAGTTTTCGTCAGTGAAAAAAGGTAGTCGACGAACTTTTTTCGTCATAGTTTTAGTCGACGAAATCAACACTGCTTTACACCAATAAACCTGTGATGTGAACGTTTCATTGTGTTCTCTGACTCGCCACAGAGAAAAGACCCTCTTCGTTTTACATTATTATTGCAAAACATACATTAACCAATTAAGCCCTATCTTATACTTCTGCTATTCGAAAAACGTAGATCTGCCTTTTTTGAAAGATTTGGACACATTTTTTAAAAGCTTTGGAGAAAAAAAAGTTAAGGGGGACATTCGCCACAATGAGTACTTGTACTTTTGATACTTTAAGTGTATTTTGATAATACTTGTTTTGTGTTCTTCTCAAGTGCAATTTAAATACAGGACTTTTACTTTTAACATTGTGGTATTGCTACTTTTGCTCAAGTAAAAAAAACTCAAATTTTGAGGTATTTTTACTTTATTTGAGTATTTCCTATTTTCAGCGCTTTTACTTCTACTCCACTACATCTCAGAGGCAAATATTGTACTTTTACTTTATTTTTTGAAAACTTTAGTTACTAGTTACTTTTTAGATTCATATTTTTTATCACTAAACATACATTAACCACTTAAGGTCTATACATATTTCTGCTATTAGAAAATAGCCGATCTACAAGCTCACAATGTGTCGCAAGGCGACACATTGTGAGCTTGTAGATCTGCTATTTTCAAATGATTTTTATACATGGATACCTTGTGAAATGGGACATTCTGCATAATGAGTACTTTTACTTTTGGCACTTTAAGTATATTTTGATACCAATACTTTTGTACTAGTATTTCTACATTGCAGTATTGATACTTTTACTTAAGTAAAACATTTGAGTACTTTCCCCACCACTGCACAGTGCATTGAGACGTGTGCAGTTTGGCTCACCAACATGTGGACTCGTCTTGTTTTCCTTAGTCATGCCTGCGTCTTAATCGCTGTGTCCTACTTAGCCCACATATGAACCCTGTAGCGTCCCTATTCTAAAGAGGTCAACAAGCTCATAACATGCGACGTGTTGTGTGCTTGTAGACCGGTTATTTTCTGAAGAGATTCGGTGTAGAGGGAAAAAAGGAGCGGACCAAGTTATATAGAGCTCTAGGGGTCAACAAAAATGTTGCCTGCATCATCACGTTCTCTCTCTTTCCTCTCGGTTCGGCCTCTTTCTCTCCCTCCATGAGGTGTGCAGATGTGCCAGGCTAATGAGGTCGTCTCTCCTTATCTGCAGGCTGAGCACACCTTACTGTTCAGTACTCTGACCCAAATGGACTGATTTTTACACAATATTAATTGAATTATTTAACAATCAGCAGAAAAATGTGAGGGCAGTTTAACCCATTAAGACGATTCTACAAATGTCTTCTAAATCCCAACGGTTTTCTGAAAAACCTATGTTTCTATATCAGTGGTGCTCAAACTTTTTCACATCAAGGACCCCCAAAATGATGTGTATTTGTCCGCGGACCCCCCCATCTCAAAATATGTTCTTCCAGGGACCCCCCCAGAAGCAAAGATTTGAGTTAAAAATGTTCGCTTTAAAAGAAAATAAATATATTAATTTGCACACATTTTCTCGTTTTTTCAAAAATAGCAGATCTACAAGCTCGTAGCGCGGCACTCGGTGCCGCGCTACGAGCTTGTATATCTGCTATTTTCGAATAGCCAAAGTGTAAAAGAATGCTTTTTAGCTCAAATGAAAAAGTGACACAGATGCGTTAATGGTTTAATATCATTAGACGGTCTCATCAGAGTGTACGTGAGTAACTCTAAAGAGGGGAAAGTGAACACACTGTCCCAACACTGACCTTCAGTTGTGCCCAATAAAAGGAGTGATATACGATCACGTGACTCCCATATGTGTGATGTGGTGTGAACCGTGGTTTGCGCGGTGCTTGAGGCACTACCGCTGCTCTGTCTCTGATGTCAAATTCAGGATGTTAGGACACGGGCCTTAACCAATTACTGTAAGCCCTATTATATAAATAGCTGTGAGCATATGTAGAATTTTTATTTTCAATATTTTGGGAGATTTTGCCAGGGGGGGGAACGTGATTCGGAGGGCCAATTAAAGCTTCATTGTGTGATATTGTTTACAGTCACACGGCCTGAAAATAATACATAATTATGTCGTATGAAGGTTTCATTAGCACATATTACATAGTGTAACTCTGAGAGTGTACAAATGGAACCCATTTGTACACTCTCAGAATGATGGGGGTCCACTGTGCAACACTAAATGGAACAGAGCCTTAATTAGTATCATTGGTAAAACCTGTGAAGGAAGTAAGGCCCACTTTCTTTCCAATATGGCTGCTATGCATAGAACCTATTGTCAATGGTACATCGATCCGTATGTGCGCGTTCCTCTCCCCTCCCAAAGCACGTTGTCAAAACCTGGCCTGACTCTTAAGCTCCTCCTAAAGACTTGGGGCTCCCCTCCCCAATAAGCTCTTCCCAGATCTGTGGACACCTTTCACTGCTTGGCACCCCTCCCTCGCTGCAGGGTTTGTCCATCTCTGGCTGCCGTAAATAGTCTGCTGGTCGTCGCATGTGAGGGAGAGAGCTGGCTTGTTTTGACAAACAACAGCGTAATTCCCCCTTGTTTATAGATAGCTGCCACGCATCACGCTACGGAGCTTTAATTTCATCAGTCTCAGGCTCGAAACTCCTGCAATAACGCCGAAAGAAATCGACGAACATCTGAGAACGTTGTGTTTTGCACCACTTCATGAGTAACAGTGCTTTTTAACCCATTAAGACCTGGAACGCATCTGTGTCACTTTTTCAGTTGAGCTAAAAAGCATTATTTTACACTTTGGGCTATTCAAAAATAGCAGATCTACAAGCTCATAGCGCGGCACCGAGTGCCGCGCTACGAGCTTGTAGATCTGCTATTTTTTTTAAATCGTGAAAATGTGTGCAAATCTTTGAATATATATATATATATTATTTTAAAGCAAACATTAACTCAAATCGTTGCTTCTGGGGGTCCCTGGAACTAAATATTTTGATATGGGGGTCCGCGGCCAAATTCATATCATTTTGGGGGTCCTTGATATGAAAAAGTTTGAAAACCACTGATATAGAAACATACGTTTTTCAGACAACCGTTTAGGATTTAGAAGACATTTTGCAGAATCGGAACCTCAGGCACTGTGCTCTCTGTTTGGTCTGTTTGTGAGCAAATATAAACAGTGTATTCTGTAGGCCTATGTGGGTGCTGGGCAGGAAAGCACGGCGCACACCTGTCACTTTTGTTTTTGGAGAAATGAATCTTGTGCGTGCACAGTTATATGTGTTGCCATTAAATCTTCTTCCTTCCATTATACCAGACGTGGCCCAGAAGCTTTGTCTTTTGAGATGCTGATGGAATGCTGATTCAATGGCTTCCACACACACACACACACACAGACACTGGAGGCTGGAGGGCCTCTGTGCAAATCATTGAGCCTCACCCTCGAGTCAGGGACCAAATGCTTCTTTGATTTTTAATCCACATAAAGCTTGAAAGCGAGCGAAATGGATAGGTTGTCTGTAAGGCCGAGATGTAACATTAGGTTGTCTCCGTGGTTGGGTATAGGGCTGCAACTGTCCACTATCTTCCTTGCGATTATTCTATCGATTACTTTTTTGATTAATCAAATAAACAAGAAGAGGGTTTTGTTATATTTTCTTTTATGCACAAAAACAGGGAGTATTTGATTATCAATACTTTTTTTGAATCAATTAAATCAATTAGTTTGATTAACTGTTGCACCCTGTTTGGAAGGTAACTCCAACCTATGCACCTGCTTGGTGTAATATATGGTTTTAATATATCATTTTTGCAACCTTTTTATTTGTACATGTACCTTGTTCTCCTTGTCATATCTGTAAAACCATTGGTGTAAATGTTCTTTTTGTACACAGGGCACCATTGAAAACGAGACCCTGGTCTCAATGGACATCCCTGAAATAAAGGTTTCAATCAATCAATCAACCTGTAGTGGTGGAAGCAGTGGTGGAAAAAGTACTCAAATGCTTTACTTAAGTAAAAGTACCAATACTGCAATATAAAAATACTCTGTTACAAGTAAAAGTCCAGAATAAAAAATGTACTTGAGTAAAAGTACAAAAGTATTGTCATCAAAATGTACTTAAAGTACCAAAAGTAAAAATACTAAATATTTGAAAATAGCCGATCTACAAGCTCACAACGCGTCGCGATGCGACGCGTTGTGAGCTTGTAGATCTGCTATTTTCAAATAGCCTAGGTATAAAATAGGTTTAAAGTGGTTAATGTACGTTTCATTATATCATAATTGATATCTGAAAAGTAACTAGTAACTAAAGTTTTCAAATAATTGTAGTGGAGTAAAAGTACAATATTTGCCTCTGAGATGTAGTGGAGTAGAAGTAAAAGTATTGGAAATTGGAAATACTCAATTAAAGTACAAATACCTCAAAATTGTACTTAAGTAAATGTACTTAAGTACTTTCCACCACTGGGTGGAAGGTGTACTGAGATGTAGTGGAGTAGAAGTCAGTACTGAAAATTCAACCTGCTTTAGCTTGAGCAGTCAGCTGGAGGAGTTTATATAGACTTAATAGGGATGGAATGAGCTGCTGTTACATGAATGCACCCTGATCCAGGCCTAGAGGGATTGTGGGATAGAGATGGGAAGACCCCTGTTAGTGAACAAACAGGCTATTAGCCCGACAACTTTGACTTTTTAACAAAACACTTTTAGTTTGAACCAAAATATATCACTCAATACAGCACCTTTAATCCAGTCTCTTAAGACCGGGAACGCATCTGTGTCACCTTTAGATTTGAGCTAAAAAATCATTATTTTATACTTTGGGCTATTCAAAAATAGCAGATATACAAGCTCATAGCGCGGCACCGAGTGCCGCGCTATGAGCTTGTAGATCTGCTATTTTGAAAAATCGAGAAAGTGAACATTTTTAACTCAAATCTTTGCTTCTGGGGGTCCCTGGAACAACATATTTTGAGATGGGGGTCCGCGGCCGAATACATATCATTTTGGGGGTCCTTGACATGAAAAGGTTTGAGAACCACTGATTTAGAAACATAGGTTTTTCAGAAAACTGTTGGGATTTAGAAGACATTTGTTGAATTGACTTAATTAAGTTAAGTCCAGTCTGAGACAAAACAAAGTTTGAAAGCAAGCTGGGGACTGGGCTGGGGTAATAGATTCCGTCCAGTACTTGTGCTTCATTTTTACAAAAAGAGCCAAGAGCCCAGTTACAAAATATAAACAGTTGTAGAACAGGACAGGACAGAGACAAATACAGCACGTCCTCCCAAGTGTTGTAAACCAATTAGCTGCTCTTGAAGAATGCTTATGTTTTCCCAAGCACAACAGAACAACATTGGGACGTGGGGAGGGGATTGCCCTTTGCCCTCAGACTTAACAAGTGTCCTCATGGCTGGTGTTCATAATAATTGCATTTTATGTTTTCCATATATATTTTTTTTACCACTAAATAAGACAGGTTCTAATAACTGTGAGGCTTCCATGTGGATCTCACACTTCATGTGGTCTATGATGACCAGTGATGGAGAGTAACTACAGTAAGTACATTTACTCAACCAAGTACAGTACTTCCTTTACTTGAGTATGTCCATTGTTCAGTACTTCACACTTCTGCTCCACTACCTCTCAGAGGCAAATATTGCACTTTTTACTCCACTATAATTATTTGAAACTTTCTGTTACAAGTTACTTTGTAGATTTTGATTATTACAAAAATAGATGAACCATTTTAAGCTGTATTTTATATTTCAAACGTAGCAGATGTTCACCTCAAAAGTGTATGCAAGTAATGTACAGCACTTTAGTTACTTTCCACTACTGCAACCTTGTTTTAAAAAGTAATGGTTAGCACTGCTGCCTCACAGCAAGAAGGTTCTGCCGGGGCCTTTGTGTGTGGAGTTAGATGTTCTCCCCGTGTTCACGTGGGTTTCCTGAACCAGAACACATGCATGTTTTGGGGGGATATTGCCTAATCCTGCACTGTGGAGCTGGAGCTGGTCCCTGGGTGGCGGGCCCACTGCTCCCAATAGTTAGGATGGGTCATCAGAGGACAAAGTCCAGGCAGGACTATAATGTAAAATAGCCATCCATCTTCAACCACTTATCCAGAGTCGGGTCGTGTGGGGGCAACAGTTCCAGCAGAGAGTTCCTGACTTCCCTTTCCCGGGTTCACTTTTGCCACTTCATCCTGTGAGATCCTGAGGCGTTCCAAGGCCAGCGTGGAGACATAACCCCCCCCCCCCCATCTGGCCCTTTGGTCTGCCCCATGACCTCCTCCTACCAGTGGGACGTGCCCAGAGGACCTCCCTTGGGAGACACCCAAGCAGGGTTGCCAGATCTGCTTATTATAATTTCCCCGCAAGATTTTATTTGAAAACAGCCGATCTACAAGCTCACAACGCGTCGCGATGCGACGCGTTGTGAGCTTGTAGATCGGCTATTTTCAAATAGCTGATGTATATGTTAAAGTGCTCACGTGGCCCATAGTCGCTTCTTTTTTGGGCTGGTTTTCCTAGACCTGGTTCCTTGTTTCTCTCACAGAATCTGGCAACACTGCACCTAAGAAGCATCCATACAACTATGGATGCCCGAACCACCTTCACTGGCTCCTTTCCACGTGAAGGAGTGTCAAACATACTGTGTAAAATATGCTGGGCAAAATCAATAAACTAAACTATAATGTCCCCACGCGTGTTACTTTTGTCCTTTTCATATCATGCCGACTGTCTCCTTTAACCCTATAAACGTAGTTTGGCAGGAGCAGGGGTCTCTACTTGGCCCCATCCTCACACCGCATTGGAATACTGTTTCCGTTGTATGTTTGCCCCAGAATAGGGACACTATGGTTCATAATTGACTCTCAGTCCATACCAGTGGTTCTCAAAGTGGGGTCCTGGGACCCCACAATGAGTTAATATAGCATCCACAGTTTTACCACTTTCTGGATGCGACAAGTTGTGAGCTTGTTATATCTGCTATTTTTTAAATGTTTTGTTGAAGGTTCCTGCCGACCACTATCATCCACGGTGCATCTGGCTTGGCCGGGGGCTCCAACCAACACAATTGGCCGTGTTTGAGTGCGGAAAGCCGGCAGCGGAGGGTGGTCTCCTCAAGAAGAACTAGGTGGTGGGATAGCAGGTTCCCCCGTGTGTTACTCCCTCCTGGTGAAGCACCTCACTGTCCGGTGAAAAGAAGCGGCTGTCGCACGGTTACCAGACGTCCCGGTTTGGCCAGGAGTGTCTCGGTTTTAAGCGGGGAGTCTCAAGTCCTGACAGATATCTCTAAAACACTAAAATGTCCTGGTTTTCAACATGTTTACATAGATGTTTATCCTCTTCTGTTCTGTTGAACGATGCAATAGGCTCTATGCACAGCAGCCATATTAGGAATGAATTGGGCCCCTTCCTTGCTTCCTTCACAGGTGTTACCAATGATACTAATTAAGGCTCTGTTCCATTTAGTGTAGCACAGTGGTTCTCAAACGTTTTCATTTCAAGGACCCCCATAACTCTCTCAAGGAACCATGAGGGTCCCTGGACCACACTTTGAGACCCGCTAGTGTTTCCAGTGAGCCAACATGCACAATATCAGCACCCTGACTCTGTTTGACCAGAATGGAACAGAGCCTTCATTAGTATCATTGGTAACACCTGTGAAGGAAGTAAGAAGAGGCCCAATGTTTCTCCAAAATGGCTGCTGTGCATATAGCCTATTACTAGGTGTGCTAAGTGCTAAACTATTGGGGAGAACTTGAGCAAGACTAGTAGGCACTCTGAACAACATTGACTGCACCTGTGTGACCAGTGCAGCCCAGCACTGATTGGTGTTTGACCTTGAGGTGATGTTCCTACTTAAGGAGTGTTGTGTTCTCCTGCACTTCATGCTGAAGAAGACTATTTAGTGGAAACGTTAATCATTTAATGAAGCTTTTGACTGGCAGCTGTGTGTGGACTTGTATTTGTTATTTGCCTGTTGATTGTCTCAGGACTGCCCATAACCTCCATTGAATGTGCCAGCTGTTTTGTAAAATAATTGTCCCCCATCCTGATGAAAACACCAGGTGAATCTTTTTTTAAATAAGAAATGTAAAATAAATTGTTAAAAGTAGCGATAAGACGCGTGTGAGCTTGTTGATCTGCTATTTTCAGAAAGCTTTCCCCACAATAACGGGAAACAGAAAATACACTGGTATTGAGCCCTGAGGGACTTATCCTTATGGGGTTTAAGTGGAAAAAAGTTTTGAAACTTTTTTTTTTTTCCTCCGTTTTCATGAACATGTTGACTAATGGACCTTTAAGTACATCACGTGGGTATTCTTCAGCCCCTCCACCGCTGTTCAGAGTTAAATGAACTCTAACTTCCATGAGTTGCTTCCCTATAAGCTTCATGCTCTTCTTTCCTGCTCACCATGTGTTCCGATGGGAAAGGGAAGAGAGTGACGTCAGACCGGGGCTGGTCTGCCGTTTATTAGCCAGAGAGCGACGTGCCAGGTTGAGAGCTCACACACACACACATACACAGTACACACACACACACACACACATACGCACACATCCACATACACACACACATCCATACATACACACACACACACACACACATACACACACACACACGGCTCTGTCCGGCCAGCAGCGATCAGGGCTCTGCAACTCTACGAGGGGGATGTTTTACTAACAAAACTTTATAGAAACTTTAGAAACAGAGACCCAAGTGTCGCAGCCGTTTCCTATTTTAATGTAACTTTGTAACAACTTTTTAACGCCAGTTGAAACACCATCCACTGAAGTTGACTCACTTTTCTTTTGAATGAGCGGGACCCTTATTTTTCGTAGTGTCCTTTTTGTGAGACGAGAGGGGCTTTTTTTGGGTTCTTTAACATTTTTATTTACATTTTTAAAAACTTGTTGGGATTTAGTTGCCTGTTTTCTTTTTTTTCATCTGATCTCCAAACTACTGACTCGTGATGGTTGTCCTATCACTAGCGTTACTCGTAGGGTTTGTAGTGAGTGTGACTTCAGCTGACAAGGTAAGTGGCTGTCTCGCTGTTACTGTTGGACTTACTGTCACTGTGTGGACATTCGCGAATGAATTGACCCTGTTGAAAAGTCGCCGCGAACTCCACTTATATGTCTATGAATAGGAGGGTAATTGTCAGTTATCAAGAGAAAAGCAACATTCAACAGTGTGTGGTATTATAGCAGGACAGTGTTCTGTTCTAGCATGTTGAACTATATCAATCTGATACAGGTTGTTAGTTGAAATGTGTCAAGCTGCAGCATCTACTAGTTATGTAACAGCTGTGTGAAATAAATGAGGAAAAATTGTTTGTTTTTTTTAAGTTAAAAAATAAGAAGTTTTGTAAACACTATATACATGCAATAAAACGGTGGTTCTTAAAGTGGGGTCCAGGGACCCCCAGGGTTCTTTGAGGGGGGTTCTAAATGGACCCTTACAGTTCTGTAACTCTTGAGAGTGTTCAAATTGAACCACATGGACCTGTAAAGGGTCACTCTGAGAGCTGTGGGGGCCCTTGAAATATATATATATCTATATATATATTTTAAAACCCACTGCAGTTTATAAATAAATGTCTGCTTCACAATTTGAACAATATTATTTCCCTACAAATCTTTCCTAACGAGCTTTTTGCATTTGTTTTACAGGCTGGCGAAGTAGATAAAGAGGGTAAGTGATATTTACATGTGATCAAATCATTTCAAGTTGAAAGGGTGCAAGGAGTTAGCTCTTACTGAAGTTACAAGATAGGATAACTGGGTGCACTGAGATGAAAGTGGGAGGTGTGTGTGTGTGTGTGTGTGTGTGTGTGTGTGTGCGTGTGCGTGTGCGTGTGTGTGTGTGCGCGTGTGTGCACTTGTATTACTGTACTTGTGAGAGCCAGATGTCCCCACAAGTATAGTTGAATCTGAGAAATACAGACAGACATTGACATGCAGACATTGTGAGGCAATTTTCTGGTCCTCAACCCTAGGGGTTGAAGTTAAAGCTAATTTGTACTCAGTTGTGCGCTGGTGCCAAAAATAGCAGATCTACAGTACAAACCCACAACGCACATTGAGTGAGCTTACACATCGTCTGTTTTCGGTGAAGCCAAGTATAACTGAAGCTTTAGGGTAGGGGCTAAAAAGTAGCAAAAAAAAAAAAGGTAGAGATGACATTCATGCAATTGCATCCTAGAATATAGATAGTCCTCACTAGTATAGTAACACACGTATGGATGTCTGTGTGTGTGTATGTGGGAGCTACAGTATAGCTCCCATCCCTCCTACTCCCAACACGCACACGGACACACTAAAGAAAACACACACGAAGAGAGATGCATTCGCGCATAAACAACACACGCACACACACACATATTACATGAGTGAACCGCTTCAAGGGCTTTGTCATACGGGGAAGAAAACTCCATTTGTAAATCCTGCACATCTGTTCTTCATTCTGAGGTTAGGAAACAAGTGAGCTGCAACCATGTCCTTGCAGGATCCTTTAACACCACACATTATCTCCTGAACACGTTACAAACTGCCATTTCTCTCATCATCATTAGTTCATCATAAACAGGGCTGCAACTATTGATCATTTTCTTAGCGATTATTCTATCGGTTACTTTTTCAAATAATCAAATCATCCAAAAGCCTCATTTACTTCATCGCACTACAGTGTCATGGAATAATTGCAGGAAATATCCGATCTACAAGCTTACAACATGTCGCATTATTGATCACCTATTTTCACTACTTGAGGTTCGGGCCTACACGGCCGTCACACCTACGTCACACCACCGATCCCACCAATATGTCTGAGTCATAGTGTCGGGACTTTGTCAGGGTACCCGTTGTACCTGTCTCTGTCTGTGTTATGTCTGGGTCATGGTGACATGCCTATATATGGTCATATCGGGTTTGTTTATGGTTATGTCGGACTTGCAGTGACATGCCTTTATATGGGCGTAGCAGGTTTGTTTATGGTTATGTCTGAGTCCGTGGTCCTGCCTATATATGGGCGTATCGGTTTTGTTTATGGTTATTATGTCTGAGTGACTTGGCCGAGGTCCAGCCTTTGAGTCATAGTGACATGCTTGTATATGGGCGTATCGGGTTGGTTTATGGTTTGTCTGAGCCAGAGTGACGTGGCCGTGGTCCGCCCGCCGGCTTGCCGACCTATTAGCAAATTTGAATATACAATATATAAAAAAATGCAATGTTTTGCCTATAATGACGTGCCCAAAATAGGGATCGATTATTTATTGATGATTTTATTAAATAATCAATTATCGATATTTTTCATAATCAATTAGGCTATATTGATTTGTTTCATTAACTGTTGAACCCCTATATACATGCATTGTACAAGCATGTCTTTTTTTCCCACAAGGGCTCCTCTCTACTCTTCTGGGTAGCTGGATGGTTCAGGAATGTTATGGCCCCATTGATAATTTGGTGACATTTCTACACTGTCATATACTATGACAGTGTCACAGGTGCAATGTTTGTTTAACTTCACCCTTTTTCAACCTATCTTCATATAATTGGTTCTCAATAATGCTCAATATAAGATGCCGTCCAGTGGCGATTCTATGGGGGGGGGGGGGGGCAATTTCCACGGACGATTATTATAGATTTTTTTATAGATTTAGAAAAAAATTATATATATTTTTTCCAATATATGGCAAGTATATGAAGAATATATGCTGCATATATGCCATATTCAGGCTCATATATGTGGATATATAGGAAATGTATGTCTCATACAGCTTATACAGTATGTCCACATGTCTGCCACATATAGTAGAGACATACTGTATATGCAGACGGACAATGTTTAATATGTCACATATATAATAAACATATATGTTGCATATATAAAAACATATTATGTTCATATATTTCCTTTGCCCCCCCTGCTGGCAGAGGCAAATTATACCGTCTATTCACTCTCTCAGAGGATGGCTGTGGATAGTTCAGAAGCCTGCCTACCAGTGACATCATCGGTAGGCTGATTTGGTCATTTAAAACAAGATTTAAAACGTTTTTTTTTTTTTTGGTCATAGAACCATGGCATCTATTTCAGGATGTTCACTTTCCAGGAAGAGAAAGGCTGTAGTTTCTATTAGCTTGGAATCCCCATCATTGATGTCATTGGTAGGCAGGTTTCTGAACTCTCCGTAACCCACCAGTGAGGCGCAGAGGGAGGAGACTAGACAGACATTCTGCCATCTTATAATGAGCATTAGTGAGGGCCAATTATACGAAGATGAGGTTGGAAATGGGTGAAGTGCTCCTTTAAGCTAGAGCAATGAATGAAACTAGCCTACCACACGAGAGTGCACATTCAAAGGATTACACATGTAGGGCCAAAAACACTTCATGCTAACTTAATGGGGAATGGTCTAGAAAAGCTTTTTTTAATTGTTCTCAGCATGTGATTTAATGTGAATTTTCATTTAACCACTTTCAACCTGGCGTCCTTATGTTGGCCATGTCATTATAGGCAAAAACTGTCCAAATACAGGAAATAGCTCACCTACAAGCTCTATTATTTGTTCTTCTTTTTACCATGCAACACCATCGTATGATAAGTATTAAATAGGGCTTAGGTGGTTAAACATTATTTAGCCTCACATTACAAATTGTTATTGTTATCCAGGGTTGCCAGATCTGCTTATTATAATTTCCCCGCAAGATTTTATTTGAAAATAGCCGATCTACAAGCTTGTAGATCTGCTATTTTCAAATAGCTGATGTACATGGTAAAGTACTCATGTGGCCCATAGTCGCTTCTTTTGGGATGGTTTTCCTAGACCTGGTTGCTTGTTTCTCTCACAGAATCTGGCAACACCGATCACACTCCATCATATCGTTGGTGTCAGGCAGAAACCTTGTATCTCCATATTTCAATGTATGTGTTTTCATAAATGAATGCCCTACTTTGTCTTACAAGAGGTCTCACACAAAAGTAGCCAATACACAAGCTCACGAAGCATCGCATCGCGGTGCGTTGTGAGCTTGTAGATCTGTTATTTTTTTAATTTGTAGGTCTGCTATTTGTTATTATTTTTAAATTCCAATGTGATTTTCTGTTGCTAGAGTCTTCTATGTTTGCGTCAGTCACTCAAATCAAGTCCCATCATCATGCCCCTTTTGAGCATGCATGGTCAAAATATGACATTTAAGCTTTTAAGCCGCACTATACTGTATACTTTGTCGTACGACCAATAGTGAAAATGGCCATTCTACAAGCTCCCAACGCATCGCTACAACTTGTGAGCTTGTTCATCTGCTATTTTAGAAAACTTTTTAGATTTTTTTCTATAATGACATGCCCAAAATAGGGACACTGCCAGGGTTACTGTGGTGTCAGAAAAAAATATTTTCGAATACGAATCGCGATTCTACTCATTTTCAAAAAATCGATTTAAAAACATTTATTTTTTTGGGGGGGGATCTTGGCTTTACCTTTGTGTGTTTACATTATTATCAGTTGATAAAACCTTTACAATTATAAAAGCTACATGAATGTACTCTGCTCTCATGCCAGCAGACTGGAGTAGATCCTGAAATCCTATGTTTTGAATCAAGAATCGTTTTGAATTGAGAATCGTTTGAATCGGAAAAAAACGTTTTTGAATCAAAAATCGGAATCGAAAATCGGAATCGAAAATCGGAATCGAATCGTGAGATAGCAGAAGATTCGCAGCTAGTTACAGTGGTTAAAGCCCCAATCTGATGTTGGAGTGTGAAGTTGTGCACGTGCCCAGAGATTCTAAAAGTGTGACAAACAAATGAGGAAGTAACCGTGTTTCAACTTGTTTGGCCACTATTACCAAACATCATGATTCACATTTCTCTCTTATTGCAAATGCAATTTGATAAACATTTCATTCAAGTAGAAGGACGTCAGAAACGTTAAGGTTAAGGTTATTTGTAATTAAGATCGTTAACAGTAGCATTACTGGCGGTCACTTAATTTGAAGCTGAAAAATGTCATGCTCCCATGATATTTTTCTTGTGGCAAGGCTTACCTTTTTCTTCTAATTAGTTTTTTTTGTGATGTAAGGTGCCATCAAGGTCATGGTTTAATCACGTTTTGTTGTCTGTGAGTCTGAGTCACCAGAAATCAATTTGTTGCCTTTGGGTTCATGCTGTCAAGAGTAGCGCTGGGTCGTCTGAGGATTAAGCTGTGAAACCCTGCGTTTTCAAATGCACACCGCTGCGTCGGGGCGATTCTTGGCTACCCATGACCTTACATTTATTATCTTCTATCAGCAGAGACACTTAAGCCCATCCAAATGGTGCAGAATGCAGCAGCACGCCTGGTCTTCGACCTTGTCCACTCCCCTCATTGACGCTAGCGATTGACCAAGATATAGGTATAGATAGACATACTGTATACCTTGGTCAATTTGTTTTTCGACCACAAAAGTTAAGAATGGGATTTAGAAGTTGTTATTTAGCCCATTAAGACCTGGAACGCATCTGTGTCATTTTATTTTACACACTTTGGCTATTCAAAAATAGCAGATCTACAAGCTCGTAGCGCGGCACTGAGTGCTGCGCTACGAGCTTGTAGATCTGCTATTTTTTGAAAAATCGAGAAATATGTGCAAATTAATATATTTATATTCTTTTAAAGCCAACATTTTTAACTCAAATATTTGCTTCTGGGGGTCCCTGGAACTAAATATTTGGGGGGTGGGGGTCAGCGGCCAAATACATATCATTTTGGGGGTCCTTGACATGGAAAGGTTTGAGAACCACTGATTATAGAAACATAGGTTTTTCAGAATACTGTTAGGATTTAGAAGACATAAGTAAGAATCGGCCTCAGGTCTTAATGGGTTTGAGAAATGCTAACTTTATTGATTACCTGGAATCCTATAGTTTCAAATGTACAGAATGTTATTTAGATTGCGTGTTGTTTAGACAGATGCTACTGTAGGTGCATTGTTTACCTGTCTTTAGTTTGAGGCCCTACACAGTTCCCTCTGCACTCTATTTAATGTGATTTTACCTCTTTATTGACTAGAGCTCAATACACACTTGTAAGTCGCTCTGGATAAGAGTGTCTGCTAAATGTCAACATCTTAAATTGGTCTCACTACAGTAGCCCTCAGGAACAAAACCCCAAAGACTGAGTCAAGTAAAGAGTGAGAGCATAAAAGTGTCCGATTTTTTTGGTTTTCATACTCATGACAATATTTCGCAATGGTTGTACTGTAGCTAGCACCATAATTACTGGGCGTTATGCAAGAAAGAGCTGCTTTCCAAGGAACAAAGCCTTTGATGTTTTTTTTTTGTGTAATGTTTAAAACCAGACGTGTGCATGCAGTTTGTTTTGGGCTCTAAGAAATATGACAGAGGGGGGGGGCGGCAGACAGTTTCCCTTATTTGTGTTTAAACCACACAACAACAACATCACTGTGATTAGGCTAACTCACAGCCTCCAGGTTTCAATGCAGTATCATTTATATCGGTAACCAAAACATCTCTTCACATCTGAACTTTTTTTTTTTTTTACTTAAGGGAAATTACTTGAGTAAAAGTACAAAAGTTAAAGTTCTGGCATCAAAATAAACCCACTGTACAATATTTTTTTTTACTGAAGTAAAATGACTTGAGTAAAAGTACAAAAGTTAAAGTTCTGGCATCAAAATAAACCCACAGTACAATATTTTTTTTCCTTAAGTAAAATTACTTGAGTAAAAGTACAAAAGTTAAAGTGCTGGCATCAAAATAAACCCACAGTACAATATTTAAAGTATATATTTTATTTCAATATTTGTCACACTTCTTAAGAATAAAATTGGGCTTAATTGGTTAATGTGTGTTTTGTAATAATAATCTAAATCTGCAATGTAACTTGTAACTAAAGTAAAAAGTACTGTAGTTAACTCTGAGATGTAGTGGAGTAGAAGTAAGTGTTGAAAATTGGAAACACTCAAGTAAGAAAATAAATAAAAAACTAAAATTGTACTTACAGTAAGTACAGTACTTGAGTACATGTAATTGAGTTGCTTTCCACACAACATCACTGTGATTAGGCTACTTATAGCCTCCAGTATTCAATGCAAGTATCATTTTTATCAGTAATCAAAACAACTCTTCACATCCAAACATCTGCTTCTAAAAGCGTTAGTTTTATTGCGTTGCATGGGCCCACTGTACACACTATGATTTGTAAAGCGTGTCATTTCTTCAGACGTATCATTTTAGCGTTAAACAATAACACCTGTTAGAGCGTCTTGCTGTCAAAACCTTGGATAAAATGACAAGGTGCTGGAATTCACGCTTTATTCTATTCTCCAGGGCGCCTTTGGTGACCTATCTCAATCACACTGACGTTTAACCACTTGAGACCTGAAGCCGATTCTACGTGTCTCCTAAATCCCAACAGTATTCTGAAAAATGTATGTTTCCATATCAGTGGTGCTCAATCTTTTTCATGTCAAGGACCCCCAAAATTATATGTATTTGGCCGCGGACCCCCATCAAAACATTTTGTTCCAGGGACCCCCAGAAGCAAAGATTTGAGTTAAAAATGTTCGCTTTAAAAATATTTATATATTCAAAGATTTGCACACATTTTCACGATTTTTCAAAAATAGCAGATCTGCAAGCTCGTAGCGCGGCACTCGGTGCCGCGCTACGAGCTTGTATATCTGCTATTTTTGAATAGCCAAAGTGTAAAATAATGCTTTTTAGCTCAAATCTAAAAATGAGACAGTTCCAGGTCTCAATGGGTTAATGCAGAGCGAAAACAGGAGGGGGCCTAGTGTAGAGCCCAGGGGGGACTCCAGTCAGCTAAGTATAGGGTTAAACCATCCTCTAGGCTTGACCTGAGTTGCAACTGAACGTGGCCTGCTTTTTTTCCCCCCGTCTGTACCAAATCTCTTTGCCAAAAATAACCGATCTACAAGCTCACGAGATGTCGCGTTGCGGCATGTTATGAGCTTGTAGATCTGCTATTCTGGGGGAACGCTCCTCCCAGGATAGGGATGCTGGGGTTCAAGTGGTTAAAGTGTACCTCGGGATAACCACCTCTGAATAAATGAATAAGTAACTCTGTTTAACCCATTAAGACCTGGAACTGTGTCATTTTTAGATTTGAGCTAAAAAGCATTATTTTACACTTTGGGCTATTCAAAAATAGCAGATATACAAGCTCATAGCGCGGCACCGAGTGCCGCGCTATGAGCTTGTAGATCTGCTATTTTTGAAAAAACGTGAAAATCGTTAAATATATTTTTTTTTAAAGCGAATATTTTTTACTCAAATCTTTGCTTCTGGGGGTCCCTGGAACACAATATTTTGATGGGGGTCCGCGGCCAAATACATATCATTTTGGGGGTCCTTGACATGAAAAAGATTGAGCACCACTGATATAGAAACATACGTTTTTCAGAATACTGTTGAGATTTAGGAGACACGTAGAATCGGCTTCAGGTCTCAATGGGTTAAGTCAATCTATGTACAGTGTAGGTTTAGCCTGCCTCTCTTTCTTGAAGGAACGCGTCCCGCTGTAACAAATCCATGTATTCAGCCGTCATTCTGAGCAGAGCTGTCAGGATGCACGCACATGTGCCAATCTTCCCAGCCAATGGGAATGAACTTACTATTCCTCAAATTAGGGTTTTGCGGGATATCGTAGCTGTCGGGTGGAGGCCTTTTATGTCCACTTAACTCAGTGGTGGAAAGTAACTAAGCACATTTACTTAAGTACTGTACTTAAGTATAATTTTGAGGTATTTGTACTTTACTAGAGTATTTCCAATTTCCATTACTTTCACTTCTGCTCCACTACATCTCAGAGGCAAATATTGCACTTTTACTCCACTACAATTATTTGAAAACTTTAGTTACTAGTTGCTTAGTTAGCAGATACAAATTATTACATTAAAAAACATAGATTAACCACTTTAGGCCTATTTCATACATACAGTAGGCTATTTGAAAATAGCCGATCTACAAGCTTGTTGTGAGCTTGTAGATCTGCTATTTTCAAACATTGTAGTACTTTTACTTTTGGTACTTTAAGTACATTTCGATACCAACACTTTTGTACTTTTAAGTACATTTTTAATTCCGAACTTTTATTTGTAACGGAGTACTGCTACATTGCAGTATTGATACTTTTACTTAAGTAAAACATTTTAGTACTTTTTCCACCACTCCACTTAACCCACTTTCGTGGTGACCACTTTTGTTTGGAAAATGTCTACATTTCAATACAGAAATGCATTAATATTAAAAAAGAAAATGCACCTTGTAGTTTGTGCTTTTGCGTACTTAAGTATTTAAAGGTACGTGCTTTTACTTGTAGTTGAGTAATATTTGACCAGGAGTATCTATACTTTGACTCAAGTTCTGGGGTTCATCCACTACTGCTCAAATGAGGGCTTTGCAGCGTAAATCCTCCCATTTGGACACTCGGAAAGACAATTTTCTTGCCTCCTCGATGCCCCTCGTTGGAGAAATACTGGTTTTAATATAGCCAGATTGGTGACAGCTGTGCAAAGCAGTGCTTTCTCCCTGCCAGTTGGTTCAGAGATTCAGAGAGAGGAGGGATGAAAATAAGGAATGAAGGAGAGCAGTTATTAAGCCTAAGAAGTCACATGGTGGACGCCAGACTAGCTGTGCTTCAGGGCAAAGCTAATGGGGATCCTAACAAATAAACAAAGTACGTCTAGACTCAATTAAAAATAAGCAGGCCCAGTATTACGAGTTTTATTGTGAAGTCCTGCATGATGTACTGTACATGTTGAACGTTAAAAACCACATGAACCCTAGCGTCCCTATTCCGGGGTGAACATTTGGTGAAAATGGCATTGTATTCAAAGATTTGCACACATTTTCACGATTTTTCATAAATAGCAGATCTACAAGCTCGTAGCGCGGCACTCGGTGCCGCGCTACGAGCTTGTAGATCTGCTATTTATGAATAGCCAAATTGTGAAATACTAATGATTGAAGTCATTGTGAGCTTGTATATCGGCTCTTTTCAGCGTAGCTACTTGATGTAGAGGGAGAAAAGGAGCGGCCCCCGGTATACAGGGTTTAAGTGCTTAAATAATTGATTTAAATGGCGGCCACATGCAGCCCTTGTTTTATATTTTTGCGGCCGTTATTGTCATAGCAACTACCGATAAAAATATAATTATCCTCATTTTTATTGAGAACATATCATTAAATCAAGACAAAGAACATTAACATTAATGATTACTGGATATTTTAACAAACATGGGAGGAAGAGTTTGCTTTTATGGAGGTAAATAACTAACAAGCCAGTGTGCCATCTTTGCCAGAGAAGAGCATTCGGAGTATATTTACCATTCTCAGATTTATTGCAAACAGCAGTCTCTCCACATTCTGTTCTGTTCACATTTCGTGAATAAGGCCTACTCATTTTATAATGGAATAATTTCACGCCATGATAGATTTTAGACTTTTACATTTAGTCATTTTACGGTAGTCTGTTACAAAATGTTAGTTTAACCCATTAAGACCTGGAACTGTGTCATTTTTGGTTTTTAGTTAAAAAAGCATTATTTAACACTTTGGGCTATTCAAAAATAGCAGATATACAAGCTCATAGCGCGGCACCGAGTGCCGCGCTACGAGCTTGTAGATCTGCTATTTTTGAAAAATCGTGAAAATGTGTGCAAATCTTTGAATATATATTTTTGAACCGAACATTTTTAACTCAAATTTTTGCTTCTAGGGGGTCCCTGGAACAAAATATTTTCATGGGGGTCCGCGGCCAAATACATATCATTTTGGGGGTCCTTGACATGAAAAAGATTGAGCACCACTGATATAGAAACATACGCTTTTCAGAAAACTGATTTAGGAGACATGTAGAATCGGCTTCAAGTCTCAATGGGTTTAAGGCCGCTCGGACACAACCGCATTTTGTTGTGTGGCCCCTGAGAGCGATGTTAAGTCGAGTAGCCCTGACTGCTGCTGTGTTTCCTACACGCGTTTCCGTTGCCGTAACGAAACGTGTGTCTCTTTGAAACAGACCTCCTGAAGAGCCGGCTCAAGGAGTACGGCCTGGTGACGCCCATCAGCACAGACTCCCAGGGCCACTTCCTGTCGCACCTGCTCTCCGCCAACCACAAGCAGCGCGTCAAGAGGGACGCGGCGCCCTCCGGTGGCGACTCCTCCGAGCTCTTCTTCAACGTGACCGCGTTCGGGAAGGAGTTCCACCTCCGCCTGCGGCCCAACGCCCGGCTGGTGGCGCCGGGCGCCATGGTGGAGTGGCACGACGAGGTGCGGGGCTTCGGGGACGGCAACAGCAGCACGGGCACGGGGGCCAACGAGACAGAGGCCGGCGGGACAGAGCGGATACTGCGCCGCGAGCTGCTGAAGACCGACTGCACCTTCGTCGGTGACATCACGGACGTGCCCGGGGCTTCGGTCGCCATTAACAACTGTGACGGACTGGTAAGTCCCTCCTCATGTCGTAAAGAAAGTCATCTGCACCCCCTTGTTGACCTCTTAACCCCGTCTTTCATTACAAAAGGTGGCATGACCTTATCAACCGATGGTTAGTTGTTGTAGATGTCAGTGGTGGAAAGTAACGGAGTACTTTTACTCAAGTACTGTACTTAAGTGCAATTTTGAGGTACTTTGACTTTCCTTTTTTGTATTCCTTTATTTTTGGGGTATTTTCACTCCACCACACCTCAGAGGCAAATATTGTACTTTTTACTCCACCGCAATTATCTGACAGCTTTAGTTTGTTACTTTTGCAGATTTTTATTTCAAAACCGTATTTTATACTTTGAATATTCAAAAATAGCTAATCTACAAGCTCGACAAGTTATGAGCTTGCAGATCTGCTATTTTTGAAAAAGTTTAGCACATTTTGAAGCATTAGAGTACTTTTCCTTTGGTTCTGTTATTATATTCTTTTATGCCAATACTGTTGTACATTCACTCAAGTAAAACATTTGAATACAGGCCTTTTTACTTTTAAACAGAGCATTTTCACATTGTGGTACTTTTAAGTAACACTGACGCAGTGCTTCTTCCACCGACCGATCGTAGACGTCCTCCAAAAACGCTGTGATTTAGCCCTTTTTCTGTACGTCAGTGGTGGGCGGGGCCTTCCTACAGCACATTGTTCCTCTTTAGAGGTATTCCTCAAGTTGACGGACGGAATGGCTTTTGTGCTCAGGTTTGTCACGGGTGAGCTGGCCTCCCCCTGCAAAAAAAAACCAACACCCTGATGGATCCTTTTTCCTCCGTATAACACTTCCCAGCAACAAAAAACACTGATTCCTTTTGTTGTGCCTACAGAAAAGGGTCCTGCAGTCCTATCCTCCCCATCACCCCTCATAAAACACTTGAGCGGTAATTGGGGGGGTGGGGGGGTGGGGGGATGCCTTTTTTTTTGTCCCAAGTAGCTCTTATGGGAGCGGCCCAGCCAGCCCAGACAGACGTCTCTGCGTTTGAGGCAGCACAGAGAGAGAGGAATGAGTCTCGCCCGCCCAGTGGTGGAAAGTAACTAAGTGCATTTACCTAAGTGCTGTACTTAAGTACGATGTTGAGGTATTGGTGCTTTACTTGAGTGTTTCCAGTTTCCAATACTTTTGCTTCTACTTCCGCTGCATCTCAGAGGCTAATCTTGTACTTTTACTCCACTGCAGTTATTTGAAAACTTTAGTTCTAGTTACTTTTCAGATATAAATTATGATATTATGAAACATACATTAACCACTTCAGCCCTGTTTTATACCTAGGCTATTTGAAAATAGCAGATCTACAAGCTCACAACGCGTTGCGTTGCGACGCGTTGTGAGCTTGTAGATCTGCTATTTTTTTGTACTTTTACTTTTGGTACTTTAAGTACATTTTGATGCCAATACTTTTGTACTTTCACTCAAGTAAATGTTTAATTCTAGACTTTTACAGAGTATTTCTATATCGCAGTATTGATACTTTTACTTAAGTAAAGGATTTAAGTACTTTTTCCACCACTGCTCGCCGCTTTGCTGCAGGCGGCTGGCGTCACACGCAGAACGGGCGATTATATGAAATTGAAATATATTATACATATATTTAGAACCAATAACCGACTTGATCTTGCTCATGTAGGTTAATCGAATTATATCGACCCATTATAATTTTTGGGGGATTTTTACAATTTCTTAAATGTGAACTGTATTATATGCAAGGGATAATGCATGGGGAGGTAGTCAATATTGAAATTTAAAGCCCGACAGGGCGATTAACCACCGAGGCGAAGCCGAGGTGGTTAATCGCCCTGAAGGGCTTTAAATTTCAATAATGACTACCTCCCCATGCATTATCCCGCTTATTACACGGCTACTTAATAAATACATAAATACATTTACCCAAAAGTAACAACAAAACGAAGTATTTCCTTGCTTACGGCAATGTCAGTATTCCATAAGTATTGGGCTGGGCGGACAAGTTTGCCTCGGGAAACAAATGACAAAATAAAATAAAAAAACTCGCCCCAAAACACACTCGCCCCCCATTCTATATACCGCCGATTTGCCTTTAATACCGCCGGATTTGCCCCGGGGCGACTGTGTTTTGGGGCGAGTGTTTTGGTATTCCCCCGTATGCGCCACGATAAAGAAGGAAGTGCAGTGGATCAAATAGAATGACTTTTCGGTTATTGCATCGTCTATTTCTCACTTCAAATGTTTTCAAAAACATTGTTGAGAGCAACGTTTAGTTGTAAATGACATTGTTTGTTTGTTTACATGGCTGTCATGTTGGATAAAGCATAAAACCAAGCAGCGCAGGTTGATATGAGCAGGTGTTCTGAGTCTCTGATTAGACAGCGGTCCGTTATTGAGCTCATCGGTCATTATCCAGAAATAATGACCGATGACTGACCAATCAGAATCGAGTATTCAACCAAGCCGTGTAATAAGTTGTTGTAACGGGTTATGTAGCCTGGGGTCCAGACTGCTTCGCTACGTTCGGCGGTTTTCTTTTTCTCACTCGCTATACAGTCTGGAAAGCCTCCTCTACTCCACTACATCTCAGACGCAAATATTGTGCTTTTTACTCCACTAAAATGATTTGAAAACTTGAGTTACTTTTCAGATATAAATGTTGATATTATGAAACATACTGTACATTAATCACTTGTATGTTTTCCTGTGCAATGTATCTCCAATCTCCAATGTCAAACTCGAGTCGCTTCCTGACATGCTTACGTAATTGAAATATGAGTCTAATAGGAGGCTGGCCAGACGGATAAGCCAAGTGAGGAAAAAAATAATCTGCCGAGTGAGTCAGACTGGATCCCAGGCTACGGGTTGTGAGCTTGTATACTGTAGTAATCGAGGCAAAAGTGTGAAATAATCGTGATATAATTTGAGGTCGTATCGACCAGATTTGAACCGGGAGCAACATACAGTACAGTATGACACCTTCATATGTGTTTACTGTTCAAATCTGCTGCTGAACCAATCAAACGAAGCAATGGGAAACTGAGCCGGAACAGGAAACGGGTACGCCACCTTCTGGAAACCTGAGACTGATTGATTGATTGATTGATTGATTGATTGATTGATGTACTTTATTTAGAAAGACATGGAAAAGGTACATGGAAGTACAGTTAACAATACAAGGTCCTCTAAACTGGATCGCCCATAAAAGCACAACGGCTTATTTCAAATGAGATCCCTAATGCACTCAAATCATGATGAAAGACTACAGTTATTCACACAGACTAGTACACTTCTAACACCTATATATGCATACAGAGAGAGTACTATAACGACTGTGGCTCACTGAAAGTGTCCCTGATGTGCGTCAAAGAGAGACTTAACCCATTGAGACCTGAAGCCGATTCTACATGTCTCCTAAATCTCAGTATTCTGAAAAACGTATGTTTCTACATCAGTGATGCTAACTCTTTTTCATGTCAAGGACCCCCAAAATGATATGTATTTGGCCGCGGACCCCCATCAAAATGTGTTGTTCCAGGGACCCCCCAGAAGCAAAGATTTGAGTTAAAAATGTTCGCTTTAAAAGTATCTATATTCAAAGATTTGCAGACATTTTCACGATTTTTCAAAAATAGCAGATCTACAAGCTCGTAGCGCGGCACTCGGTGCCGCGCTACGAGCTTGTATATCTGCTATTTTTGAATAGCCAAAGCGTAAAATAATGCTTTTTAGCTCAAATCTAAAAATGACACAGTTCCAGGTCTTAATGGGTTAAAAGAGGTTACCTTTCTGCGTTGCTCCTACTCATTTCAGATGATCTGTGCCACACGTTGATGCTCCAAAATAGAAGCCACCTCTGAGGGTTGCGTCAACAGGTTTTTCATATTATTGTGCCCAAATTTATATGGCGCCATTCTTTGGAAAGATTCCCCCGAGGTACTGTCAGGGATTTACTTTTTTTTATCCGTCACAATATGAAACCAGCATAACAAGGCGGCACGTGTACAGAAATAGCAAGGGACAGGCATGAAGGAGGCTGTTTCGGTTTTTTTTAAGCGCTTTCACAGCCTGAAGGAAGTGTGTCTCGTCCCATGCTGCTCAAGTCGGAGGTGCTGTAGCAGGTATTCATGAAATAACTAGTGGTGGGAGAAGTACTCAGATATTTAACTTAACCCATTAAGACCTGAGGCCGATTCTACAAAATGTCTTCTAAATCCTTTTATTGAAAAAAACGTGTTACTATATGTCAGTGGTTCTCAAACTTTTTCATGTCAAGGACCCCCTCAAAATATTTTGTTCCAGGGACCCCCAGAAGCAAAGATTTGAGTTATAAATGTTAGCTTTGAAAAATATATATTCAAAGATTTGCACACATTTTCACAATTTTTCAAAAATAGCAGATCTACAAGCTCTTATATCTGCTAAAAGATACTTGCAGCACCAAAGTAAAAGTACTCAAATTCTCAAGCTCACAACATGTCACGATGCAACATGTTGTGAGCTTGCACAATGGTGATGTCAGAGATGCCGTTTTCACTGGAACCAGGAGTGTGAAGAGGTTGATACAAGCATGAAGCCTGGATGATGCAAATAATAGCGTCTTTACATGAAAAAGATTGAGAACCACTGACATAGAAACATAGATTTATCAGAAAACTGTTACGATTTGGAGGACATTTTTTAGAACTGTCTTCAGGTCTTAATGGGTTAAAACTGAAACACTAATTTAACTCAGAGTGACAGGAGGCCTTTGTTAGGCCATATTAGCCAGGCATAGGGTTAATGACATTCCAGCTGATTTTAATTATTTTAGCCAAGCAGTGATGGAAAGTAACTAAGTAAATGTATTCATAAAATCAATTAGTCTGATTAACCACTTATGCCCTATTTTATACTTTGTCGTACAAAACTACTCAAACTAACCTGTCAGGTCTTTGTAATGATAAAGCTTGAAAGCCACTACTGCAGTAGGATACTCTGCTGTGTTGTACAGCACAGAGCAGAGGCTGGGCCTGTTGGAGGTCTATTACATATTTGTCTTACTCCTCTGCAACTAAACTGCAGCTCATTGCTTAGAGATTGTGTGGGTTTCTTGAACATTGGTGGAAGAAATACTCGGATTCAGTGGTGTGTTCTACCGTCAGATGCTGTGTACGGCGTATACCTTGAGATTTGTTTTCGTTGCTATCGTATACCTTCAAAAACTGTTTCATCCATTGAAAACGCGAGAGCGTATACCCACGACCACGCGCATCGTATCGTAGCGTATACCTTCCGAAAAAAACTAGAACACAACACTGCTCGGATTCTTCATTTAAGTATGAAGTAAGCAACACCACGATATAAATACTCTGTTACAAATAAAAGGCCTGCATATTCAACATTTTTACTTGAGGGAGAGTACAAAACTATTGGCATCAGGATTTACTTGAAAGTATCTAAAGTAAAAGTACTCAAATGTGTCCTCCCCCCCCCCCCAATTTTTTTTTTAGCAGATCTACAAGCTCACAACACGATGGGACACGTTGTGAGCTTGTAGATCTGCTATTTTTCGAATAGTTCAAAACGGGCTTAAGTGGTTCTTGGATGATTTTTTAATTAATGATCTAAATCTGCACAGTAACTTAGTTTGCCTCTGAGATGTATTGGAGTAGAAGTATAAGGTATTCAAAAATGGAAATACTCAAGTAAAAGAAAAAGTACCTCAAATTTACTTGAGTAAATGCACAGTACTTTAGTTACTTTCCACCACTTCTCCTCCGGAGAAGTGGTGGATTTGTTGACGCGACTGAGGTCAGTAAATATGATGACCCTAAATCTGAGAGGCATCCTCTCAGCCAAGTCGCTCATCCACTGTTCTGGGTCCTTCACAGTGTGACAGGGTTCCAGTGCTCCTAAATGAATGAGATGTTTCCTCTGTGGGAAAGCAAAGTGTGTCTATTTAGTCTCTTGGTAGGACTGCGCGTGTGGGAATATTTATGCATCCGTGTCGTGGACATAAAATTATGGCCATAGTATTTAAACTTTCCCAGTAAACCAATGGTTATACTGTAGGTTTTACAGTCACTCTTAACAAATAACATTATGGCCTTTTGGTATTATATTGAAAAATAATCTTTTAAAGCTGCCGTGGGTTTTTTTTTTGTACCTTTTTCTTGTGAAGTTTCCTGATGACATGGAACGATGTTGGGGTTTCCCTCATAACGTTTGCTCCTGCCAGAACTGCCGCGCTACGAGCTTGTAGATCTGCTATTTTTGAAAAATCTTGAACATTTGTGCAAATCTTTGAATATATATATTTTTAAAGCAAACATTTCTAACTCAAATCTTTGCGTCTGGAAGTGCCTGGAACAACATATCTGACAAGCTCATAGCCGCTATTTTTGAATAGCCAAAGACATCGCTTTTCCAGATTGTAGATCTGCTACTTTTGAACTCCTGAAAAGTAACCGCTTTGGACATATGAGGTTTCCACCCGACAGAGACACCATACTGTGTCTGAGAGCACCACAGTCTGTAGGTGTTTTTAAAAGGCGTCTGAAAACCTCTCTCTTTAACAAGGCATTTGGCTAGAGAGTCACTGGTTAAAGGAGTTTCTTATCTCAGGTACTCTGTAAATATGTAGATAACTTGTTTGGCCTTCTGTTGTTCTCTTGTTTGATCTCCTTCCCACTTACCCCTCTTCTTCTTCTCCCTCCCCCCCTCTTCTTTCTATGGAAACTAACGTTGCGATGGGAGTGATGTACAAAAACGAATTTCACCCACTTTTTTACCTTGTAAACCTGTGATGTGACAATAAACCTGATTCTGATTCTGATTCTGAGTGGTTCACCCAACTTATTTTCTATCAATTGCACACCCCATGAAGCCTTTGAATTCATGGATTCATGGATTTTTAGTTTTTGCATTGCATTCCTAAGACAATAATTTGATGACCGGGTGTATTTAGCATCTTTCCGCCAGTAATCAAATTATTGGCCTAGGAATGCGACAAAAAAATAGAAAATCCATGAATTTAATTAATGGGGTGTGCAATTGATAGAAAATACGATTTTCTTTGGGTGAACTACTCCTTTAATCCCTGTACTGTATACTTAGTTGCCCGGGGTCCCCCGGCGTTCTACTGTATACAGTATGCGTTCCGTCGCGTTGTGCATTTCATATATTTAACCACTTAAACCCTATACTAGCTGCCCCCGGGGTCCCCCAGGGGTCTATATTTGGTCCCCTTCTTTTTCCCCTCCACACAATTGTCTTAGCCCCGAAAACAGCCGCTGTAGAGGCTCACAACACAACACAATGCGTCGTGAGCTTCTTGTTCAGAGAATAATCTGTAGATCTTGGATTATTCATAGCCGTGTTGCGACACGTCGTGTGAGCTTGTCGTTCGGGCTATTTCCAGGATAGGGACGCTAGGGTTCATGTGGTTAACCCATTCAAGCCAGGAACGTGTCTCTGTCATTTTGGATTTCTTTGGGCTATTCAAAAATAGCAGATCTACAAGCTCATAGCGCGGCACCGAGTGCCGCGCTATGAGCTTGTAGATCTGCTATTTTTGAACAATCGTGAACATGTGTGCAAATCTTTTGAATGTGTATTTTTTTAAAGCGAACATTTGTAACTCAAATCTTTGCTTCTGGGGGGTCCCTGGAACAAACTTTTAAAAGATGTTCACGATTTTAAAAAAATAGCAGATCTACAAGCTCGTAGCGCGGAACCGAGTGCCGCGCTACGAGCTTGTAGATCTGCTATTTTTGAATAACCCAAAGAAATCTTAAAATGACACGAGATGGGTTCCCGTTCTTAAGGGGTTAAAACCACCTATCTCTTCACTCTTCACGTCATAACAAAGCTGTTTGGTGTGGCTTTAGGGGCTGTCGCTGTGTGTTGTTGAGCTATTTTGATAGACGGCAGCCGGGCTAAGGTACAATAATACCTCAGGGGAGCGGGAAGAACAGCTTGTTTAGAAACATGTAAATTCAGTCCCCCCAATGGAAAACATTCAAGCCTTTCAAGCGATCACTATTGATTGGAAGGAGAGTAGTTTATGGTGTAATGTTGTATGAAAGGCTGTGGTTGAGCTCTTGTCTCTCTAGTCAGTATCAAAGTAGATGAGTAATGCCTGGGAGAGTTAGTGCTTTAACCCATTAAAGACCAGGAATGCATCCGTCGTTTTAGTTTTGAACCACTTCAACCATTGTTTTATACTTGGGCTATTAAAAAAATAGCAGATAATACAAGCTCATAGCGCGGCACCGAGTGCCACGCTATGAGCTTGTATTATCTGCTATTTTTTGAAAAATCTTTGAATATATATATATATATATATATATATATATATATATATATAGTATATATTTTAAAGCGAACATTTGTGACTAAAATCTTTACTTCTGGGGATTCTGCAAATGTCTTCTAAATCCTAACAGTTTTTTGAAAAAACGTTTGTTGCTATAATATCAGTGGTTCTCAAAGTTTTCCATGTCAACGACCCCCAAAATGATATGTATTTGGCCGCGGACCCCCATCTCAAAATATGTTGTTCCAGGGACCCCCCAGAAGCAAAGATTTGAGTCGCTTTGAAAACATATATATTCAAAGATTCGCAAACATTTTCACGATTTTCCAAAAATAGCAGATCTACAAGCTCATAGCTATGAGCTTGTAGATCTGCTATTTTTGAATAGCCCAAAGTACAAAATAACAGTTTCAGTGGTTACACACAGATACGTTCCCGGTCTTAATGGGTTAATACTATCGCGGCTGTGCCTTGTCTTCTCCTGAAGGTCTGCTGCCTGCGGGGCATATCTGAAATCAAGACAAATGATTTCAGTCAGACTGAAGTCTAGATGTCCGTGACCACCCCCCTGGGGGGCCCTCAATCAGAGTTATACTGCAGCGGGGCTGGAAAATTATTGTGTGATAGGAACGGTTTCACTTTGTTGTTTTTCCTCAAAAATGTAAATGTGAAAATACACATGAAAATGTGTCCAACATATCCAACATATTATATACATGTATCTTTTTTAAATGCTTTTTTATTGGGGACAATTAGGTAGCATATGGCAAAGGTCATTGCATATACTTTAGTGTCACATCACAAAACAAGCCAAAACAACATACAATCCTCCCCCCAAAAAGACAACGAGTAAACAGCACAACAAAGAAAAACAACAACATTTTGTCCAAAACAGCCGATCTACAAGCTCACAATGCGATGCGACGCATTGTATTAGCAAAGATTATTTGTAAAACAAAATGAAAAAAACAACAACCCTAAAACATTGTAATGTACACAACACTGATGATAGTGCTGTGTGGTCAAACAAAACCACCAAGACTGCAGCATCACTTGGAGACAGACAGCATAATAACTACTGTAGTCTCACATCTCTCAACAATCAGCAGACATTGATGAGACAATCAGCTGGTTTTTGGTGAGCTAGCTTTTGAAAGCCTGTCATCAAGTTGCGTTCTAAGGCTTTCTCAAAAACAAAAGTATCAATAATCAGAAGATGGAGGGTCTGATACCCAGTTGCATCATACACTATTTGCAGTGGTGTAAAGTAACTAAGTACTTTTACTCAAGTACTGTACTTAAGTACAATTTGGAGGTACTATACTTTTACTTCTACTCCACTACTGTACATCTCGGAGGCAAATATTGTACTTTTACTCCACTACAATTATTTGATAACTTTAGTTGCTAGTTACTTTGCAGATATACATTATTACATTATAAAACATACATGAACCACTTTCGTCGTATTTTATATAGAGGCGATTTGAAAATAGCAGATCTACAAGCTCGCGACGCGTTGTTAGTTTGTAGATCTGTGATTTTCAAACATTTTAGTACTTTTACTTTTGGTACTTTAAGTACATGTCGATACCAATACTTTTGTCCTTTTACTCAAGTAAATGTTGAATTCCGGACTTTTACTTACTACATTGCAATATTGATACTTTTACTTAAGTAAAACATTTGAGTACTTTTTCCGCCACTGTCTTTGGCGTCCTGCTTAAGGACTACAAGATACTGTTCTTCTTCACTGGGGGGTTTTGCAGGCTAACTGTGGGACGTAAAGAGGTGCATAGCTTCAGATCAAACATGGAGCGAGACCTGGAGCTTGCTGATGAAAAAGGCTGCTGTTGGAGGGCCAGAGGTCTTTGATCTCAAGTGGTAGCCCGAGCTCTCACTAGGTGTGTTTTACTGTTTCTTAATTATAGCCAGCCTGGTGTCTGGAACTCTTTACTGCGGCAGGCAGGCAGGCAGGCAGGCAGGCAGGCAGGCAGGCCAGCAGCACTATGGTGGATGTGGAAGAAGAACTGAGATTTTAAACTTTAGTAAAACGTAGAAGGAAAACATAGAAAACATACTTTGTTACAAGTGAAAGTTTAGAATTCAAGAATTTACTTTTAGTAAAAGTACAAAACTATTGGTATCGACATGTACTTAAAGTACCAAAAGTAGAAAGTATTCATTATGCAGAATGTTCCAATTTCACACGTTTTCAAATATGTCAAAAATCATTTGAAATGGCAGAAATGTATAGGGTTGAAGAGGTTAATAATAATGCTGCATTCAAAAGCTTAATTCAAAGTGCAGATGTAGTAGCATCAAAATATACTTAAAGTAGCCAAAGTGAAAGCAGACGTTATGCAGTATGCCCATTTCAGCATTAAGTCATGTTAATGGACTATTATTATTCATCATTAACCCCAACAGACCTATTTTATACTTTTAAGAGATTTACAAGCTCACAACTGTTGACAATGAAAAATGTACAACATTTGATAAAAAAAAAAAAAAAAAAAAAAGATTAATCATCTAAATCTGCAAAGTAACTGTCAAATAAAGCTGTCAAATAAATGTAGTGGAGTAAAAACAAAAAGTGCAACGTTTGCCTCTGTAGTGGCGTAAAAAGTATGGTATCAAGAAATGGAAAAACCAGGGAAACTCCCCCCCTGTCAGGTGATAAGAAGCTGCTTGCTAGCTCTCATGCATTGAAGGAGGCATGAGCTCGGCTCTAGGCTCTCCCCCAGGCTGGCAGAGGGAGTGTAGCGCCCAGGATTACTTAGACAATTGGCACTGGGTGAAAAAATGGGTTACAAAAATCGTGGGATTTAAAAAAAAAGTAAAAACTCAAGTAAAAGTACCTTGAAATTGTACTTGAAGTACGGTACTTTGAGTAAGTGTACTTAGTTCCTTTTCCACCGCAGACAGGCTCGTGAAGCAGACAGACATGTCCTCTGGGTCCTCCAGAGACAGCAGTGTGTTGGTGTGGGAGTCTGGGGTTTAAAGCTCGGGTGATTTGTACTGGCCTGGCTGCCTGTGTGGGAGGCAGGCCGCCCTTCATGTCACATGGATGTCAGGGGCTTGTGGACATTCTTGGGAAGCCGAGGGGAAGACTTCCTCGATAAAGCTGCCAGAACGTTTAACCCGTTGAGACCGGGGGGAACGCATCTGTCTGTGTGTCATTTCTTTTTAAAGATTACCTGTGGCTATTCAAAAATAGAGCTTATAGATCTGCTATTTTTGAAAAATCATTTGGTGTAAATCTTTGAATATATATATTTCTTTAACTCAAATGTTTGCTTCTGGGGGGGTCACCGGAACAACATATTTTGAGAGTGGGGTCCGCGGCCAAATACATATCATTTTTGGGTTGTCCTTGACGTGAAAAAGTTTGAGAACCACTGATATTATAGCAACCTAAGTAAAAAAAAAGAAAAACTGTACAAATTTAGAAGACATTTGTAGAATACCCCCAGAAGCAAAGATTGGAGTTACAAATTTTCACTTCAAAACATACATATTCAACGATTTGCACACATTTTCACGATTTTTCTAAAAAATAGCATATCTACAAGCTCATAGATCTGCTATTTTTGAATAGCCTAAGACATACGGATGCGTTCCCGGTCGTAATGGGTTAAATTCCCGACCCCTCTTCTTGACTTCCCCTCTCCATTTTTAGCCATATATGTGGACAAAGAGTGGGACTGTCAGGGTCGCGGAGCATTCCAAAAACGGGCTCAGAAGAAGATAATACATCCCCGGACGGACCCCAGTCCAGTCGTCTCTCTCTCTCTCTCTCTCTCTCTCTCTCTGAGCCTCAACGCAGCTGACTGGGTCTGCTCTGACACAACTCTGCCATCTCTCTGGAAACTCTGTGACACAGAACACACAGCAAAGAGAGATTTGCGTACAACTGCTTGCTTTAACCACTCTGAATCTGGCGTTCCCCCTATGTTGGCATGTCATTATGTTAACCCGTTAAGACCCGGGAATCCGGCATCTTTGTCATTTTAGATTTTTTTTTGCTATAACCGTTATTTGATACGTTGGGCTATATTTGCCGCGCTACGAGCTTGTAGATCTGCTATTTTTTTTTTTAAATATTGAACGTTCGTGCAAATCTTTGAACACAAATATTTTTGGAAACAACATTTTTAACTCAAAGCTTTGCTTCTGGAGGTCCCTGGAACAACATATTGTACAAATGTTCGCTTTAAAAAATATATATATTCATGATTCCCGATTTTTCTAAAATAGCAGATCATATGAGCTTGTATAGCTGCTATTTTTGAATAGCCAAAGAAATCTAAAAAAGTGACACAGATACTTTCCCGGTCTAAATGGGTTAAAAATAACCCTTCGAGAGCTTGTACTGTAGATTGGCTACTTTCACGATTCGTCGCGCGGCAAATGATCTTCTAGGGCTTATGTTGGTTAAAGTGCAGAGATGATGTAGGCTGGCAAAAGCCTCGTTGAGACTATAATGTCGGTTTTTGCATCTTTTTTTTTATTGAGTCGGGGCTCCGATCCCATTGGACATGGTCAGATGGTCGGCCCGGGGCTTTTTGGCACACATCAGACCCCCCCCACACACACACACACACACACACACACACACACACACACACACACACACACACACACACACACACACACACACACACACACACACACACACACACACACACACACACGTTTGTGTTACCATACTTGTGAGGACATCAACATTTTAGGAAGCCGATTTTATGATTGATTTATGATTTCTTTGGGGCATTTTTAACCGCACGTGAAGCCGAAAAATAGCAGATCTACAAGCTCACAACGTGTCGCGCTGCGACACGTTGTGAGCTTGTAGATCTGCTATTTTACGGCGTGCGCCATCGCCACACAACCAAGTATAAAATGGGGGGGAAATCGACAACCCCCGAGCCCCTAAACCTAACCTCTAAATGTCTAATCCTGACCCTAACCCCAACCTGATTCTTTTTCTAATCGTAAACGTATCTCTAAAAAAAGAAATCAACCATAAAACAACCGTTTTTCTTGCGAGGACCAGGAAAATGGTCCTCACAACGTCTATTCCTCAAATTCTACCATACGTGAGAACGTTTGGTCCTCACAAGTATAGTAATACACACACACACGCAGCACACACACACACACACACACACACACACACACACACTCTCTGAGGGACTCGGCCTGTCCGCTCATCCCTTAAGTTCCCTGTGCCCTGTGCTAAATCATCTTCATGCTGTATGCTCTCTCTCTCTGCCTGAGGCCTGTGGGGCATTAGTGGGGATATGTGCATGATGATGAGGAGGACATTAGCACACTGATTATATTGAACTGTTTATTCGCAGAGGTGTAGTTATGCATTATGCATGAAGGCGCGTTGCCTTTGAAAAATAGGTTTAAAGCGCAGGTTGGAAGGGAGACTAAATGAAGTGGGAGTATGGAGTCAGGGTTGACAGTTAAAGTGAGGTACTGTACTAGCAGTGCTGGGTAATTCACCGAAAATATATTGAAACCGATGTTTAGAACCAATAACAGACTTAATCTTGCTCATGTTGGTTATTCCAATAATCAAGAAGCATTAGTATAAGGTTTTTTTTTCTTCTTTATATCAACGAATCAACATGAAAAAGTTCTAATACATTTTTTAACCCATTTAAGACCGGGAACGCATCTGTGTCATTTTTTGATTCACGCTAAAAAGCATTATTTTACACTTTGGCTATTCAAAAATAGCAGATCTACAAGCTCATAGCGCGGCACCGAGTGCCGCGCTATGAGCTTGTAGATCTGCTATTTTTGAAAAATCGGGAAAATGTGTGCCAATCTTTGAATATATATATATTCTTTCAAAGCAAACATTTTAACTCAATTCTTTGCTTCTGGGGGGTCCCTGGAACACATTTTGAGATGGGGTCGGCGGCTAAATACTTATCATTTTGGGGGTCCTTGACATGAAAAAGTTTGAGCACCACTGACATAGAAACATAACGCTTTTCAGAAAACTGTTGGGATTTAGAAGACATTTTGTAGAATCGGCTTCAGGTCTTAATGGGTTAATCATAATCGAGGCAAAGGGTTCACATAATAGAGTCATATCGCCCAGCACTAGGAACTATAGGTTGTAGTTTTTTGTTTGGGTTAACGATGCAGCTCCACTTGAGATTCACAGAGACACTGAAAGGTCTTTGAACTTCAGATCCAGTTTCCTCCCTCTCTCTAATTCCTGCCTGCAGTTCCAGTGACAAAGTTGAACAAAGGGCATAGTGTTGAAATCCACGCTGTCTGTTGCCTCTCCGAAAATCTTCCAAGACAAGGATTTTTTATCCTTCCCGGTTTTTTTTTTCCTGCATTTTTTACACTGCCTTTGGAAATAATATGGGCTCCACGAGGGGCGCTTAGCTTCCGTTTACAGGATGTAATGATAGTGTTTGATCCCTGGAACACACCTGGTCCGCATGGAGGTTTTGTGGAGGGACGGTAGCTTTTACAAGTACGAGTCCTGTCGTAAACACGTGGAGAGAGGTGGGTTTTTTAGCTGACTCAGATGGCCGTTATGTCGGTCACACGCGGACAAAGTGAACCGCAGTCAAACGACTGAGAACGGGGGAAAGGGAGCCATTGACCTTGGGGATGTCAGAAGTGAGTGTATTATGTAGCAGAGTTGCTCAGAGGCCTCTACCTGAAGACCAAAGGGCCTAATGTCTCCCCCAGCCTCTCCTTTAGGCTAGTAGATAACATGTTTGGCTTTAGTGTTCCTTGACGCGCAGGAGACCCAGGTTCTAATCCTGGGAGTTGCATTATACAGTATAGTACTGCATCATAGGTAAAATCCCTCAGTTTTTCTCCCCCCCCCCCTCTCTCTCTCCCTCTCTCTCTCTCTGATCACTGTAAGCCATTGGTTCACAAAGTGGGGTCCGGGGACCCCCAGGGGTCCTTGAGGGAGTTCCAGGGGGTCCCCAGCTAAATGATGGATAGGAACCAAATGGACCCTTATGGGTCTGTAACTCTAAGAGTGTACAAATGGAACCAAATGGACCCTAACGGGTCCATTTGGTTCCATTTGTACACACTCAGAGTTAAATTAACATTGATATCATAGTATAAATTGGGGTCCCAGAGATAGAGATGTCATTAAATGGCGGTCCGTAGCCCTAATGCATGTCAAACTGGGGGTCCTTGAAATTAAAATGGTTGAGAATCACTGCTAGAGCCGTAAAAACTCTTCTCTTATGGGGGTCCCTGGCATATCTTTTCAAATGGGGGTCCGCGGGCTAATAATAAGTGTCAAGTTGGGGGTCCTTGACCTGAAAAAGTTTGAGAAGCACTGCTGTAAGCCACTTGTCGAGCCTCTTTCCATGCACTCACTACACCGTTCAGTCGCACAACTCACGAATAGATTGAAACGTGTATTCATAAAATGTCAATGAAAGTGTCGATTTTATATTTGATCTCTGTGTTCAGGCGCTGCTAGAGTATGCATTACTCCCTGCTCAGCACATTAGAACACGGCCATTTAAGAGCAGGGAGATATATACATATATATTATATTATTTACTTAACCCATTAAGACCTGGAACTGTGTCATTTTTAGATTTGAGCTAAAAAGAATTATTTTACACTTTGGGCTATTCAAAAATAGCAGATCTACAAGCTCGTAGCGCGGCACCGAGTGCCGCGCTACGAGCTTGTAGATCTGCTATTTTTGAAAAATCGTGAAAATGTGCGCAAATCTTTGAAATATGTATATTTTTAAAGCGAACATTTTTAACTCAAGTCTTTGCTTCTGGGGGGTCCCTGGAACAAAATATTTTGATGGGGGTCCGTGGCCAAATACATATAATTTGGGGGGTCCTTGACATGAAAAAGATTGAGCACCACTGATATAGAAACATACGTTTTTGAGAATACTGTTGAGATTTAGGACACATGTAGAATCGGCTTCAGGTCTCAATGGGTTAACCAATGGGATCACACACATTCTCTTTCCGGAGATGTTAAAACCCGCCCCTCTATGCCAGATATGAGCCACGCTATAGGGCAGTCTACTTTGCCTGTGGCTCTGCCGTGTGAAGTTTCTGCCCTATGTGTGTTTGTTTTTGGTTTGTTTTGTTGCACCTTACGTCTAATCATGCACATACTGTGTACCTGCCGCTATATGTGGACCATCATCACGGTCCTGCACACACAGGACCCTGATGTGTGTATGTGTGAACGCAAGCGTGCAAATTCAAAGGCGACCAGATTGAGGACGAGGTGCTTCATCATTATGTTAAATCCCCCTCGACTACTGTGTGCTCGTGAATGTGTTTGCACAAGCCCTGCTGTTTGTTATCATTTCTCTCCAAATGTGGCTCCATGTTCTTCTACCTCTCTTTGAATTGGGAGACTTTAACTATTTTTACATCTTGCACATTACACTCTTCTTCTACAGCACTCTACATATCATTAGAAGTGTGTGTGTGTGTGTGTGTGTGTGTGTGTGTGTGTGTGTGTGTGTGTGTGTGTGTGTGTGTGTGTGTGTGTGTGTTTTCCCCCCTTAAAGTTCCCTTTAAAGGCTGGAGGATGAAAATGGCAGGTAATGATGACGAAGGTTTGCACACGCGTTTCTGAAAGCAAACACACCTTTGAACAACACAGAGAGGGTGAAAGGTGGCAGTGTGTCCAACGCTCAATCCAGGCCCCTTTTTTTTTCTCTCTCAAAGTCGCAGTACACTCAACTTTCCTTTTTTTTCCCTTCTTTTTTTTTTTTTCTTCACGAAAGCACGTTCATACCAAAACCTCCTTAAGAAGTTTTAGACTGAAAGAGACTGTTTTTTGAAAAACTAGGAGCCCTTCAGCTGAATCCCATATGTTTTCTTTGGCAGACGAGCTCTGTCTGCTTGGCCGGGGCTGATGTTAGGGATATGAAACTGATGGAACACAGAACGCTTGATTCCTCTTTTTTTCCCTTTTTTCCCCCCTTTTTTTTTTAAGGTTCTATTTAGGTACCAGAGAGCTGGGAGCTCTGTCAAACACCTGCCATTGTCTGCTCTGCTGGGCTGCCTTGTTACTTACTACAGCCCGACTCATGCCAGATTCATGGGACCGATTACCGGTGTTTTGACCGATATTTTTTTGTCTGAAAGTGCAACATGTTCTGATCAATGTGAAAACCACTGTGATTTGATTAAAGTTTTTATTTGAGAACATTTAACTCATAAGCAGACGAAAAAATCACACCCTGTGATTATGAGTTATTAATTTCATCATGCATCTCGGTAGCCAATCACAGCACGTCCTGCGAAGTGACGTGCTTACATTTTTTACATTATTATTAATTTCATCATGCGTCTCGCTAGCCAATCACAGTGCGTCTGCGAAGTTTGAAGTAAATTTCATCATGTGTCTCGCTAGCCAATCACAGCACGTCCTGCAAAGCTTAGCCTATGGGCGTGTTTTCCACAGCATGGCGTCACAGCGAAAGACACATTTTCACGACGGAAAGAAAAACTTTCACCACGGATGGGTCCTAAACCCTCTTATAGGAGCGGTTGCACCGCTCAAAAATAAACAGAAACACCCTTTTCATGGTTAAAAACCTAGACAGTATATACGAAAAGAACATTTAACTTTAATTACAATATACAATGAAAAATCTACAAGCCCATTGTGAGGTTGAACATCTGCTATTTCTTTAAAGAAGTCCGGACAAATCGGGGATTTATTTATTTTCAGCGCTTGAGCCCTATAGAATCCCTCTTCTGGGGTTGACATTCATGAAAAATAGCAGATCTACAAGCTGTGGTGAGACCCGGTGTGAGCTTGTAGATCGGCTATTTTCATTATTTAAAAAAAAAATTTTGGAACTACATGTCCAAAATAGGGGTAGTTTATTAATAGATTAATTGATTCAATTGTTAAAAAAAAATCATAATAGATTAAATCGATTACTTTGATCAATTGCACCCCTACAAAGAACTTGGTGGCAAAAGTTGTCCTCATAAAACCTTTCCAAAAGGGAGAGGTGAGCCTCAGTCCTGCGCTGTAACTCTGTAATGTGATGACTGTAGTGTAATGTGGGTTTTGAAACTCGGTTGTAGCGTTTCATGCTAGAAGTGTTTTCATTTTTCCAATCAATTTAACGTTCATTTCTCAGCCAGATGTGCAATGTTTTCATTTCGTCAGTTGCAAAGAAAACAGGTTTTGGACTGACAATGGACAGATGACTCGCGACAAGCTTGTTAGTATGCGATGGTTTGTATATACAGTATGCTGCATAACTTAGAATTGATGTATTGATGTATTCACACATTCATGACCAATTTCAGTGAAATTTGCAATTTCTATATGCAACGCCTGGCGTACGCCACTGTCAATTTCTTTCATCTCCCACAGTCTAAATTGATTGTCCAAGACGCTGACTGTGTCTGATTATTTATTCAGCAAATAACCATTCAAATGACAGATTACTGATGATTCCTCTCAAGGGTGTCATTTGGGGTCCCAGGGGATGGTAATTGCCATCCACCAGCATTTGCGTTGACCCTAAAATGAAGTTCTTGTATCCATATTTTCTACACCAACTTTTATTGCAGTTTATTCTGATTTATTTTAGATGGACGCGGCGTGCCCGATCCATACAGTATCTCCATATAACTGGTCCTCGCTAGCATCAGAATCAACTTTATAGACCATATCCACACCGGGGACATGTTGCTATTAAGTCAATGAAGTGCCACCCCGGTTGCCACGGCAACGGGGTGGCACTTTCGATGTTAAATTCCAAAATGGCCGCCGTGTGAATATGGTCTATTGCCCCATCACTGGTTCACAGGTGTAAAGATAATGGGTGAAATCGTTTTTTTTGTGTAAACCCCATCATGTTTGTTGTTTTCCAGAAAGGGAGAAGAAGAAAAAGGAGGGCAGGGGGGAGGTTGAGAGAGGGAGAGAAGGGAGAAAAAACTCTTAACATTAAATAAGCACGTCAAAGAGAACAAACAAATCAACATATCTGCCGTACATAATGTACACACAGCATAAGACCAGCAGATACAGTATATATATACATGAGGTTAAGCAGAGATTGCGTAAGTGGTGACACATTGTTGAATTGTGCAAATACATTCACAAGCATATAGTTGAGGGGGATTTAACCCACTAAAGACCTGGAACGCATCTGTGTCACTTTTTGATTTGAGCTAATAAAGCATTATTTTACACTTTGGCTATTCAAAAATAGCAGATATACAAGCTCGTAGCGCGGCACCGAGTGCCGCGCTACGAGCTTGTAGATCTACTATTTTTGAAAAATCGTGAAAATGTGTGCATGTCTTTGAATATATTGTTTTAAGGCAAACATTTTTAACTCAAATCTTTGCTTCTGGGGGTTCCCTGGAACAAAATATTTTGAGATGGAGCTCGGCGGCCAAATACATATCATTTTGGGGGTCCTTGACATGAAAAACTTTGAGAACCACTGATATAGAAACATAACGTTTTTTTTCCCAGAATACTGTCGTGATTTAGAAGACATTTGTAGAATCGGCTTCAGGTCTTAAAGGGTTAACATAATAATGAAGCACCTTGTTTTTTATAATCTTGTCGCCTTTGAAATTGCACGCTTGTGTTTCAAACACATCCGTGGATTTATTTGAGTAAGCTCAGCTCTGACAGACGCCATATAGGCTACGTTTGCACGCAAACATGCACACAGGACAGTAATGTGTGTGAACAGATCCCGTCATTTCAATGGTTAATTGCTGAATACATAATCAGACACAATCAATTTGACTGCAAGTGGCAGGTGACAGACCTTGACACTGGCGTACGCCCAGGCATGCACGTAGAAATTGCTCATTTCAATGGCACCTCGGATGCAATCGCTCACAACATGATTGTGTGAGTACATGCATTCTAAGTGATGCACCTATATGTACATACACACCATCTCTACTAAGTAATGGACCAACAAGCTCGACAAAGTGCAGTGAAAAGCATACGACGGACAGTGGTGGAAAAAGTACTCAAATGTGTTACTTAAAGGTAGGGTAAGTGATATTTTTTGGTTAAAACAAAAAGTATTTTGTTAAAAGGTTAAAATACTATATTCTGATAGTAATCATTGCTATAGAGTGTTTGTTCAGTAACAGGAGTCTCCATGTCTCTCCAGCTCTTTAATAAACAGAAAATACATTTTCCAGTAGGTGTCAAAATCTCAGCCAATCAGGAGAAAGTACCCATTTTTAAGCTTCATTTTTATAGTGTTCCAGTACAGTTCCAATTTTGTCTGCTCATTTCTTAGTGTCATCACTTCCAATTTCACTTGTTTAATATATATCTTGATTGAGTTCTCTGTCCTGGTTGGATAAAATTGGAAATTAAACTGAAACTGAAACGAAAATGCATTTTCTGTTTTATAAAGAGGTACTATCAGAATATAGAGCTATTTAACACTTATTTTAACCAAAGAAAATCACTTACCCTACCTTTAAGTAAAAGTATCAATACTGCAATGTAGAAGTACTCTGTTACAAGTAAAAGTCTTGAATTCTAAATTTACTTGAGTAAAAGTACGAAAGTATTGGTATCAAAATGTACTTAAAGTATCAAAAGTAAAAGTACTAAAATGTTTGAAAATAGCAGATCTACAAGCTCACAACGCGTCGCGATGCGACGCGTTGTGAGCTTGTAGATCGGCTATTTTCAAATAGCCTAGGTATAAAATAGGGCTAAAGTGGTTAATGTATGTTTTATAATGTAATCATTTATATCTGCAAAGTAACCAGTAACTAAAGTTTTCAAATAATCGCAGTGGAGTAAAAGTACAATATTTGCCTCGGAGATGTAGTGGAGTAGAAGTAAAAGTACTGAACATGGAAAATACTCCAGTAAAAGTAAGTACGGTACTTAAGCAAACGTACTCAGTTACTTTACACCACTGATAACGGGGAGAGCTCTTTCCACTGAAAAATGCCTCTCAGCAGGAGGTGGAGGCGTTATAGTTAGCACTATCAGCATTACCCAGGCTCTCACAGCAGCCATATTATGAAGACATTCACAGGTGTTACCAATGATACTAATGAAGGCTCTGTTCCATTCTGGTCAAACAGAGTCAGGGTGCTGATATTGTGCATGTTGGCCCACTGGAAACCTTCCAAATGGCCCCTTACAGGTTACGGGTCCATTTGGTTCCATTTGTACACTCTCAGAGTTATGGGGGTCGTGGAAACCACTGTGCTACACTAAATGGAACAGAGCCTTCATTAGTATCATTGGTATCACCTGTGAAGGAAGTGATAATATGGCTGCTGTGAATAGAGCCTATTAGGCGAGACGAAGAGGAGGCGCGGGTGGGGGGGGGGGGGAGAGAGAGAGAGAGAGAGAGAGAGAGAGAGAGAGAGAGAGAGAGAGAGAGAGAGAGAGAGAGAGAGAGAGAGAGAGAGAGAGAGAGAGAGAGAGAGAGAGAGAGAGAGAGAGAGAGAGAGAGAGAGAGAGAGAGAGAGAGAGAGAGAGAGAGAGAGAGAGAGAGAGAGAGAGAGAGAGAGAGAGAGAGAGAGAGAGAGAGAGAGGTGTCAGACAGAGGGTGCAGAAAACCCATCCCACGTTTTTGAGATACAACATGAGAATTTAATCTGGGCTCCATCGTGTGCCTTTTTTTTTGTGCTTCTTCTCCTCCAAACAGAGTCAACATTGACCTACTGCTTTGAGAAGGCGGTTGAGGAGAGGCTACACTTTTTACCTAAAATAAAAACCCTCACGCGCCGGTGAATGGGCCTCAATGTCTGTCCATGTAACGACAACAGAAAATGTGGGCTCCTCTTAAGTTTATATAGGTCATGATTAACCCGTTCAGACCGGGGATCGCGCGTGTGTGTCAATTTTTCCAGATTTCTTTGGGCTATTCAAAATCTACTAAGCTCACAGCGCGGCACCGAGTGCCGTGCAGATCTGCTATTTTTTGGGAAATAAATCGTGAAAATGTGTGCAAATCTTTGAATAAATATACATTTTTAACAAAAATCTTTGCTTCTGGGGGTCCCTGGAACAAAATATTTTGAGATGGGGGGGGGGGTCTGCGGCCAAATACATATAATTTCGGGGGTCCTTGACATGAAAAAGGTTTGAGAACCACTGATTATACAGTAGCAACATACGTTTAAAAAAAACCAAAAAAAACGTTGGCATTTAGAAGACATCTGTAGAATCCCTCCGAAGCAATAAGATTTGAGTTACAAACTCGGTTAGTGCACACACTTTAGCGATTTAAAATAAATTGCAGATCTACAAGCTCGTAGCGCGGCACTCGGTGCCGCGCTATGAGCTTGTGGGTCTGCTATTTTTGAACGGCCCAAAGAAATACAAAAAAAACGACACACCGATGCGTTCCCGGTCTTAATGGGTTAAAAATGTTTAAACACATAAATATCAATAAAAAGCAGCAGCCAGCGGCTACACACACACACACACACACACACACACACTGAGACGGCCCTCGCTGCCTGAGAGCAGAGGAACTTGGAAGAAACAGGGCTTGGCTTTGCATATCATTGCCGTCGGGGTATACGAAAAAAACTCGTATCTCCATATTTTTAACTTTTTAATGTTTTTTTTCTCCATAAATGAATGCCCTACTTTGTCACACAAACGTAGCGAAAACACAAGCTGAGCTTGTAGATCGGCTATTTTTTTTTGCAATCCTTTTTTTAAACGTTAGTGAAAGCTAGGTTGAGTCTTTAACGTGGGGTTTTGAACGAATATCGAATTCATTAAAAGTGTTAATAAGAGCTTGGGGACTAAATAATAACTACACAGGCTCTCTTTTTTTTTGCCATTTCCTGAAAAGTAACGTACAAGGTTTTCCGCCCGGCGACAGCGTACGAATATCCTGGTGTGTGCCTCTCTCCCCTACGCTGCACCTCTCAAACCATACACTCACACACACAGCTCCGGGGTCAAGCCTTTCTGCAACAGGCAAAGCGAGGCGAGCCTCGACTGAGTCAACAAGGAACATTAAGAACTATTAGTGAATACAAGTCTTGTGCCTCCTGACTAACAGTTCACTGCAAAGAGGAACTGGACTCACTTTCTTTTTTTCTAATCAAAGGTGGGGGATATTTTCTTTGCACAGTAGCTCCTCCAGATATGGCAGGCAGGAGGAGAGCTGTGTGGTGTTGTCCAGAGCGGTGCTCCTTCATGTGTCCCCCCCCCCCCCCCCAGAGAGGCCAAGAGTTGAGGCCACTCAATGACGCAGGGATTAACCCTTTAAACCACCGTTCAGAGCTTGAGGTTCCGATTCTTACGAATGTCGTCTTAAATCCTACAGTTTTCTGAAACGCCTAAGTTACTATCAATAAAAGGAATTCAAAAAATTCCAAAAGTAGGGTAGCACATCCAAAAATGTTCAATTAAATGGAGGACCAATTACTCACATTTCCACCCCGGACCGTTTTTAAGCCGTTTTTTGAGCCTTCCTCAGAGCATAGTAACCTAAGTTACTATATCAGTGGTGCTCAAACTTTTTTCATGTCAAGGACCCCTAAAAATGATTTGGCCATTTGCCCCGCCTCAAATATGTCGTTCCACGGACCGCCAGAAGCAAAGATTTGAGCTAAAAATGTTATTTCCAAAAATATGTATTCAAAGATTTTGCAAAATGTGCTATGTTTTTTAAAACATAGCACATCTACACGAGTGCCGCGCTGCGAGCTTGTATATCTGCTATTTTTGAATAGCCAAAGTATGAAATAATGGCTATAGCTAAATATCTAAAATGCCACAGATGCGTTCCCGGTTAACCCATTGATACCTGGAACGCATCTGTGTCACTTTAGATGTCTTTGGCTATTAAAAAATAGCAGATATACAAGCTTGTAGATCTGCTATTTTTGAAAAATCTTGAAAATTATTTTTTTATATTTTTTTCCGTTTTTTTTAGGATTTATATATTTTTTTAGACGTGGCCTCGGGTCTTAAAGGGTTAAGACGGGTTAAGAGTCAAGATTCTACAGAGGCTGATTCTACAAATGCCTTATAAATCATTAGTTCTCAAGCTTTTTCGTGCCAAGGACCCGCACATTGATATGGGATGGCCTGTTCAGTTGTGATATTTGAGTCTCCTTTGTATCTCCTACCGGAGCCGCTGCCTGCCTACCGGTCCGCTGGTCATCAAATTATTGGCTTAAAAAAAAGTAATTTTTTGGTTGAACTATCCCTTTAACCCATTGAGACCTGAAGCCGATTCTACATGTCTCCTAAATCTCAACAGTTTTCTGAAAAACGTATGTTTCTATATCAGTGGTGCTCACTCGTTTTCATGTCAAGGACCCCCAAAATTATATGTATTTGGCCGCGGACCCCCATCAAAATATTTTGTTCCAGGGACCCCCAGAAGCAAAGATTTGAGTTAAAAATGTTCGCTTTAAAAATATAAATATTCAAAGATTTGCACACATTTTCACGATTTTTGAATAGCCCAGAGTGTAAAATAATGCTTTTTAGCTCAAATCTAAAAATGATACAGTTCCAGGTCTCAATGGGTTAATCTTATAAAAATGACTGAATGAAATCCGTGGCGGTCGACTGAGAGCTTTAATCCACGGTGACGCACACACACGGCGGCCCTCAGCCAGGCGCTATTATAACGTTATCCATCAGCCTCGTATAAGCTCGCTTTTGTCATTCTCCTTCAATAATCGGCCCCCGTAAAAATATCTTCTCTGAGGCTTTCACCAAGAAGTGGCTGAGGAGTAATAAACTGCCCTGGGGTTTGGATTGACAGTTTATTATCACCATATCTTCACGTTTCTCGCTCTGGCCTTTGCCCACGGAGGAAGTAGCAGTAGCTGATGAATTACCCATCAGGGCTCGTGTTTACGTTTCAGCGTTTAACCCGTTCAGTCCTGGAACGCGTCTACATACAGTAATGTCTTCTAAATTCTGACAGTTTTTGGAAAACCCGTTTGTTGCTATAATATCCGTGGTGCTCAAAATGTTTCATGTCAAGGACCCCCCCCCCAAAATGATAAGTATTTGGCCCGCGGACCCCCCCCCCATCTCAAAATATGTTGTTCCAGGGACCCCCCCCCAGAAGCACAGATTTGAGTTAAAACGTTCGCTTTGGGCTCTCCCTAGGCTGGCAGAGGGAGAGTAGCGCCCAGGATTACATAGGCAATTGGCACTGGGTGAAAAAATCTGGGTTACAAAATCGAGGGATTAAAAAAAAGAAAAAAAAGAAAACGTTTAATATATATTAAAAGATGTGCACACATCTTCACGATTTTTCAAAAACAGCAGATCTACGAGCTCGCGGCGCGGCACTCGGTGCCGCGCCACAAGCTCGTATATCTGCTGTTTTTGAATAGCCCAAAAGTATAAAACGATGGTTAAAAAGTGCGTTACACGGATGCGCTTTTCCCCCCGGTTTGAAGGGGTTAACACCACAGACATAGCGGGACGGGCCAGGCAGCAGCAGCGAGCGGCCTCGCCCTCTCTCTCTCTCTCTCGGGCTGGCAGAGCATATTATGCAACACCACACACATTCAGGACAAGCCAAGTTTTTGACTGTATATATGGTCTCTGTCGGGGTGGAGAGAGAACCTTGTATGTCCCCCCCCCAAAAAAACTGTTACTTTTCAGGGAATGGAGGGAGAGAAAAAAAAAGAACCTGTGTTCCAATGTATTTTACCACCACGGACAGGCTTTAAAAAAGGGATAGTTCACCCCCAAAATGACTTTTTTTTTTCTCTTATCGATTAGTCACCCCCATGGAGACTTGAATTCATGGATATTTTTTTTGTTTTTGTCGCATTCCTATAAGCCAATAATTTGATGACCGCCGGCAGCGGTTCCGGTAGAAGACACAAAGAGTCTTCCTTTATGGTGTCTCTCACCGGAACCGCTTAGTCATCAAATTACTCCAAGGGGTGACTAATCGCTAGAAAGAAGAAAAAAATGGAACTATCCCTTTAACCACTTTCACTTTCAAAATTATTCCAAAATAGCAGATCTACAAGCTCACGCCGCGCCGCGTCGCGTGAGCTCGTAGATCGGCTATTTTTTGCTACTTTTGTGTGACACCCTAGTATGACGAAGTATAGGGCATTAACCCATTTAGACCTGGAACGCATCTCTGTCATTTTTAGATTTCTTTGGGCTATTCAAAAATATCAGATCTACAAGCTCATAGCGCGGCACCGAGTGCCGCGCTATGAGCTTGTAGATCTGCTATTTTTTGAAAATTTGTGCAAATCTTTGAATTATATATTCAATCTTTGAATTCATATTTTTTATATTTAAAAAAAATCCAAATATTTTGTAGAATCGGAACCTCTGGCCTTAATGGGTTAATATTTATGGGTGAGGGGGAGTTGAATTATGGGGGGATACAAGCTTTCTGCCCGACAACAACGATATGTGGCGAAAGCCAACGGTAAAAAAAAAAGCACCAGTCGGGAGTCAGCAGCTGTATTTAGGTCAGTTCTTCTTCTGTCTGTCTAAGCTGTCAGTAGTTGTAGTGCTGCCAGTGAGCGGGCTGAGAGAGTGTCTCTTCCTCCGTGGAACACGGGATAGAGAGAGAGGCTTTTTTTTCTCATCCTTTATGGAAACAAATGAGTGAGGCCGAATCAGATTTTCACGGTGGATTTATAGCATAACAATAATGATGTGCTTTGGGGCTGTCTTTTATATTCCACTGGTTCCACTGACACGAAACGCCAGGTACTTCCTAGCACTTGAAGGCATATTTCACTTTATATATATATACTGTATATATTTCACTCAGGCTTTTGTGAGCACCCCGGACAGTTTTTAAGTTGCTTGATTCAGTATTTAGATAATTGATATTCATTTTTATCAGACATCAGCCCCCTTCCTATACAAACCCATTGTAACTTCAAACTCCATTTGAACCACTTTAAGGACAGGTGTTTTTGATGAATCCATCATGGTTAAAATACAGTTTGAAGTTACAATGGGTTTGTATAGGAAGGGCGTGTCAGATAGAATGAAAATCAAATGTCGAAATACTGAATCAAGCAACTTAGAAACTGTCTGGGGGGCTCACAAAAGCCCCCCAGACAGTTTCTAAGTTGATGACAGACATATTGGATCGGATCAGCAGTGCGATGTAGGTGTGTGAACTGTCCATTTGGTGCCATTTGTACACACTCTCAGAGTTACAGACCTGTAAGGGATCATTTGGCTCCTCCTAACTATCAATCATTTAGCTCGGGGGGGACCCCCTGGAACCCCCCTCAAGGACCCCCCGAGAGCCACTGAAGCATAGGAAATGATTGTGTTGTAAATGATCTACAGCGTGTAGAGAGAAGAAGCCCTTATTCTGCGCTTACGCAGCAAAATCCCAGTCCTAATTGTAAGCAGAGAAATACGTCAGGCCTACGGCTGGGCCAATAACAGCAGGGGTCCTGTACGCTGGGGGTCGCCATGTACTTCTTTCTACATTGCAGTATTTATACTTTTACTTAACCCTTTAAGACCGGGAACGCATCTGTGTCGTTTTTAGATTTCTTTGGCTATTCAAAAATAGCAGATATACATGTATTTTTTGAAAAATCGTGAAAATGTGTGCAAATCTTTGAGTATCGAACATTTGTAACTCAAATCTTTGCTTCTGCGGGGGGTCCCCTAGAACAAAATATTTTGAGATGGGGGTCCGCGACCAAATGCATTTGGGGGGCGGTCCTTGACATGAAAAAGTTTGAGCCCCACTGATATAGGAACGATCGTTTTTTAAGACATTTGACAGTTACAAATATTCGCTTTATTTGTTACAAATATTCGCAAATGTTCACGATTTTTCAAAAATAGCAGATCTACAAGCTGTAGATCTGCTATTTTTGAATAGCCAAAGAAATCTAAAATTATTTGCGTTCCCGGATTGAATGGCTTAAGTAAAAAAACTGCTTCCAGCGCTGCGCAGGAGAAGGAGCGTGGGGTGGAAAAGTAGCAGCAGCAGCATTTTCAAAACATCTGGATGTGGTTGATTGTCAACATGGCCATAATAACCCTACATAAAACCATAGCATAGAGGCCCTTATTAACCACTTAAACCCCATATGTTTGAGCCCGGAGTCCCTCAGGGCTCGACACTAGCGTCTTTTCTGTTTTTCTGTTATTGTGGGGAAAGCTTTCGCTGAAAATAGCAGATCGACCAGGTCACAACATGCGTCGCGAGCCATTTTCAGCGAAAGCTTTCCCCACAATATTTCCCTCCCTCTATTCTGTTCTTAGTCGACCGGGGTGCCCTCAGGGTCTGGTCTGCTCCTTTTTTCCCTCTACACCAAATATTTTAACTGAAAATAGCACTGCAACGTGTTATTATGAGCTTGTCGATCTGCTATTTTCACCAAATGTTCCTGCTAGAAAATGGCCGCTAAGGTTCATGATATTAAAATGAAAAAAAATGCATGGCCTACGAATTGGCAACAAAACTTAAAGGTAGGGTAAGTGATTTACTTTGGTTAAAATAAGTGTTAAATAGCTCTATATTGTGATAGTACTCATTGCTATAGAGTGTTTGTTCAGTAAAAGGAGTCTCCATGTCTCTCCAGCTCTTTAGTAAACAGAAAATGCATTGTCAGTGCTCTCTCCCGATTGGCTAACACCTACCTGAGACCGAACAAACACTCTGTAGCAATGATTACTATCAGAATAAAGTACTTTAACCTTTTTAACAACAAAAAATGTACCAAAAAATATCACTTACCCTACCTTTTAACTGTAGCAAAGATTCACAGGTTTTTCAAGAGACTCATCTGTAGCTCTTGGATTCTTCACGATTTTGTTCACGAAACGCAGATGTGTTATGGTGTTTGTCGGTTCAATGGACCGCGGCCGTACGGCTTATAGCGAACAACACAACAGGTTTAAAAAATTCTCCTGAAGATTTGCCCTGGCAATTGTCACCTTACCCGGCACCAAGGATCCACTAAAGAAACCGTGTTAAAAGACACTTTCTTGTCTACCCCCCTCGGCGTAAACAAGGATGCACTCTTCATCTAACGCATTCAATCCCAGAACGCATTTGTGTCATTTTAGATTTCTTTGGCTATTCAAAAATAGCAGATCTACAAGCTCCGCGCTACGAGCTTGTAGATCTGCTATTTTTGAAAAATCGTGAAAATGTGTGCAAATCTTTGAATATATATGTATTTTTTAAAGTGAACATTTGTAACTCAAATCTTTGCTTCTGGGGGGTCCCTGGAACTAAATATTTTGAGATGGGGGTCCGCGACCAAATACATTTAATTTTGGGGGTCCTTGACATGAAGAAGTTTGAGAACCACTGATGTATAGCAACAGACATTTTTTTCCAGAAGGTGCAGATGTGTTCCTGGATTGAATGGGTTAAAAGCCACTCTCTTGTCTGCCCCTCGGCGTAAACAAGCATGCACTCTTCATTTAACAGCTGATGAGTATGGGTACCCCAACCAGGGTCATTTAAGTCAGTGGTTCTCAAACCTTTTTTTTTATTTCAAGGACCCCCAGTTAGGTATGCATTAGGCCATGGACCCCCATAACTCTGAGAGTGCACAAGTGCACACTTAGACACTCCATTTGAACACACTCAGAGTTACAGAACTTTAAGTGTCTGTTTGGTTCCCGAATTACCAGCCTTTTAAGCTGGTCATTCGGACCCTCTGGAAAACCCTCCAGGGCCCCTGGGGGGGGGGGGGGGGTCCCTGGACCCCTACTTTGAGAACCGCTGATTTAAGTTACCGGCCATAACTTCACAAAGCAGTATCACCATGACTCAGGGTTCAGGCTATGCCGAGTGGACAACACTATCTGCTTTCACCTGCTGGCCCCACTCTCGTTGTCACTGTGAGCGCACAAACTCACACACACTTAGGTGCATGCACTTGTGCGTGCATTTGCACACACACACACACACACACACACACACACACACACACACACACACACACACACACACACACACACACACACACACACACACACACACTTACTTTTGTAATTGTGACTTGCAATCGCTGGGGCCACTGGCTGGATGTTTTTATCTTGTCCACAGCCATGCAGAACGTGACATCAGCCCCCTTCCTATACGACAAACCCATTGTAACTTCAAACTCCATTTGAACCACTTTCAGGACAGGCGTTTTTGATGAAATGGAGTTTGAAGTTACAAAGCTGAGAGTTGTGAGCATTGTGAGCTTGTAGATCTGCTATTTTCGGCCTAGAGATTTGGTGTAGAGGGAGAAAATGAGGAGGGCCAAATATAGACCTCAAGGGGACCCCAGTCGACAAAGTATATCGCTTTTAAGTGGTCGAAAAATGGAATGGTGGAATTTGTACAACACAGAGCCCTTAATCAGCTGAGGAATAAAACAGAGAAAGAAAAGAGACGTTCCGTGACGCAGACACCAACACCGAAGAATTATGGAGGGACGCAACGCAACTCCAACTCCAAATAGAATGTATGCGGCTAAGAATAAAAAACATTAGGAGCCACAAAACAAACTCTTGCAAGCAAAACGAGCAGCAATGTTGTGCCCTGCATTTCAGGTGACATGGATATTCATTGTGTTTTGTTTGGTTTCTGGTAACGTGAACTACTTAGTGCGTTCTTTCGTTGGATGTGGGGAACCTCATATAACGTTCAGGTTGGGCAGAAACCTTGTATCGCAGCATTTCAACTTTTCCCCCCGTAAATTAATGTCATACATCGTCATACTACATTGTCACACAAAAGTAGCAAAAATAGGCTTACAAAATCTGATATTTTTGCTATTTTGGCAAATTTGACAGTGGTTAAGTCTGTGTTTTACTAGTATTTAACCAATGAAAACAAGTATTAACGAGAGCTTGTGACTAAATAATAACCACATCCATTGGAACGGGTTATTTTGTTTTTGCTTTCTGAAAAGTAACCGTTTTGGACATACAAGGTTTCCGCCCGATGACGCCCGGCGATGCGAAGTGCACGTTGGGATGTGTGTGGAAACATATGTATGCAGCGCACGACACAACGTGGCCTGTGGTGTTCCAGCTGTGGTGGCTGTTGTGGATTAAAATGATCCAGATGGCAGATAGCAGCGCAAAAGGCAAGCTGGAGCTGCAAAGCAGCTTTGACTATTGTCTGTCTGTCGGGATGGCATGGGAACATCGTGCGGGTGGCCCGGCGGGAGGTTCAAGGTCGTCTTTGGTTTCTTTGATGCGCGACAATGCCACAATTAACCCATTAGGACCGGGAACGCATCAGTGTGTCATTTTTTAGATTTCTTTGGGCTATTCAAAAATAGTTTTAAATATATTTTTTCTTGAACATTTGTGCAAAATCTTTGAATATATATATTTTGTAACTTATTTTTTAAATATTTGTTGATTTAGTTTTTTGTTAATATTTGTAACTCAAATCTTTGCTTCTGGGGATTCTACAAATGTCTTCTAAATGTCTTCTAAATTGTTTTGAAAACTTGTGTTGCTATAATCAGTGGTTCTCAAACTTTTTCATGTCAAGGGCCCCCAAAATGACATGTATGTACTTCTCAAAATCCCCCCGAAGCAAATATTTGAGTCGAAAATATTAATATTCAAAGATTTGCTAAAGTTTTCACGATTCTTCTAAAATAGCAGATATACAAGCTCGTATATATCTGCTATTTTTGAATAGCCAAAAGTATAAAATAATGGTTGAAGTGGTTACACAGTTGCGTTCCCGGTTTTAACGGGTTAACCTAATTAACCTATGCATAAAGGAATGACAAGGAATGATAAAATAATAAGAAACTGCATTTACGGTTCAGTGAGTGCGCTCGTTTGATAAACGATGCACAGCCTGTGAGCTAGTTCAGGCAGATACACTCCAGAGGTTCACATGCATGCGCAGCTAAAGCTCACCCCATTCATTGTTTCCTCTGAGTATTTCTACATTTCAGTATTGATACTTTTACTTAAGTAAAATATCGGAGTACCTTTGGGTGTTGCACCACTGGGTGTTGCATGTCCTTGATGATGCGCTTCGACAACTCACCGCTTCTCGCACAGCCACAGGAAGCTGTGGAAGCTCCCCTCCCATTATGCGCTCGGCATACTCCATGATGACATTGGAGCTACTATACGTGTGTGGCAATGCAGTCACGGGGGTGTATAGAGTACACAGAGAGCAAAGGAGAGGACTCTAGCACGCATCCCTGTGGTGTGGGGGCTTCCGTGGTGTGAGGGTCAGGGGGGTCAGATGTGATGCTGTTGCCCATTCTAAACCACCTGGCAGCGGTTCGTCAGGAAGTGTAGTATCCAGTCGCACATGCTTGGGTCGCAGCCCAAGGTCTCTGAGCTTTATGTCCAAGCCTTTGCTGGGATTATGGTGTTGAAAGCCAAGCTGTCGTCCCAACATGCGTACTACTTCCACTAATGCTCATTATAAGATGGTACCATTTCTGGGTCTCATGGGTGGGCAATGGACAGTTCAGAAACCTGCCTACCGATTTCAAGCTGATAGAAACTAACAGCCTTTCTCTTCCTCGGCCAGACATTTGTTAATAATATTAAAAGTAGTCGTGACAGTTCTCCCCAAGTTAACTCGGTGAGAACATTCTTCCCAAGGACGCATGACACAGGTGACTGCCTATTCTCTGTTGAAAAATGGCCCTTGTCATCTTTGCGTTGGAGCGTGGCTCTGCTAGGTGATGATTGCAAACTGCTACCAGTGGAGTAAAGTACAGCTAAGTACATTTACTCAAGTACTGTACTTAAGTACAATTTTGAGGTACTTTTACTTTACCTGAGTATGTCCATTTTTCAATACAAAACATACATTAACCAATTAAGCCATATATTATACTTTGGCTGTTTGAATATAGCCGATCTACAAGTTCAGAATGTATTGCATCGCGACGTGTTGTGAGCTGCGATGTTCAAAAGAATTTGACATCTTTGAAAATTTGCAGTACTTTTACTTTGGTACTGTTTGACACCAATACTTTTTTACTTTTACTCAAGTAAAATGTTTAATACATGCCTTTTACTAACACAGTATTTCTACATTGTAGAAACCATCTGATCAGTTGCTGTAGTTGTAATTCTTACAAGCAATACAATTATTCAAAACATAAGTTACAAGTTACTTTGTAGAATTTGATTATTACAAAACAGATATTTACCAATTAAGAGCTATTTTATAATGTATCTGTTTTCCATCTATTTACGTATTTCATAGATTTTGACAAACTGCACAATGAGTACTTTAAAAAAAAATGTTTATATTGGCTTGGAATTACCATCAATTTATCGTAATTGACCTTGTGGTCAATTTATACATTATGATCACCATGTTAGGGCAATAACAGAGCAATGGTGAGGGACAGATGCAATTTCAAGGGAAAAGCATGTTCACTTGTGCTGTCTAAGGTCTACATGTCATCAGGTCTTCAAATGATCTTTCAGCGGGCCTGGAATATCGCTCCCCTCGGAATATCGCTCTGATTCCAGTGGGTGATTATTACTGGCTCTTGTTAAATGTTAGAATGGAACAATTTAATTTACTTTACTTTACCTGTTTCTTTTGGGAGGGACCGAACATAGTCGTGAACACGGCCTACAAAACTACATTCAGTGGAGTTGAGGAGTTAGCAAGATTGAAAATGTTCTCAAAAATGCTCAAAAAGGTCAATTAATGGCCGATTGGGCACTAATAGTGTAGATATACATAGTGTAACTGTGTGCCTACTTTACTCCTAGCACTGAGGAGTTGCAGCTGCACTGGATCTCTAGAATGCATGGCAATTGCATCAGTCTCCTTCATTCTCCAGGAAAGTGTTGCGCAACATATTTTGTGTAATTGGCCTCCATAGTCTTCAATACTGCATGGGGAAAGGTCATCTTGAAGATATGTGCATGCTGGGAAAGGTCGTCCTGAAGACGTGTGATTTGATCAGTTTCAGCACTGTTGTACAGTAGCATGTGCATGAGTGTGTGTGTGTGTGTGTGTGTGTGTGTGTGTGTGTGTGTGATATTGACCCATTATTAAAACAGAAATAAATAAATAAATAGCGAGCAGGTTCAGGCAGGGATCTCCTTTTTTCCCCTCTACACAAATCTCCTTAGGTAAAAATGGCAGATCTGCAAGCTCAAATAAAGGGTGCGAGCACGACTCCAACTCTTTTCAACAATACTAGACTTTCTTACCAGGTGCATGGTCGGGAAAAGTAACTTTACAATAAATCTCAGTAAGAGAATACCAGCACTCAGGGAACAGTCCTTTTAAGGCACAACCTAGCTTGACCTGAACATGTAAGAGAAGCAGACAAGCAGTGTGTATTGATCCACTCTCTCTTTTTCCCTAATTGCAGGATGCTCCAGTGGTTAGGGGTGCAACAGTGTAACAGTTAATTGAACTAATTGATTTAATCAATTATATACATAATAATCGATTTTGCTTGTTTTCTTTTGGAAAAATAGCTGACCCACAAACTCACAGCTTGATTTTGAGCTTGTAGATATTTTTGTGTCAATAATCATGTGTCATAATATCCATTATATTTATGCAATTATAAATCTGTGATCCTGTGTGCAGAACAGAACCCATTGGAACCTATATGCCTCTTAAAAGGCCAATACCCAATTTCTTAATTAGTGACTCAGGGCAGGAGCTTAAATTTCAAATCACTACTATCTTAATGAGACCCTAACCGCTGAACTTGTTCAAGACGGGGCTTATTTATTGCGCTGTGGCAACATAATAGACAATTAAGTTTGCGCCTAACTGCACGTGCCAGAAGTCAAAATAATTGTTAATGCCGTGTCAGACAGACCAATAGCTCCTGCAAGGCTTTCTAATCAGTGTCAAATTCACTTCAGGTGTTGTTTAACATGTACTTCACGTGCAGACTTCCACGGTTCGGTGCTCGCTGTTGGCACGCCGATCTTTGGCGGAATTAAAAGTCCACGAGACGCGGCGCAGATCAAGACGGCAAAGACAGATGAGCTCAGAGTTATTCACAAATCAGGGGCATCACCTCGCCAGGCTGTCATAATGTACAGGGAGGGGTGATGAAGGAGCTCAGGCTCCTATAGGACTGGGTGAAATGGACAGAATCAAATATCGCAATATTTTTGACCAAATACCTCAATGATATATACGGTATGAATATATATGATGATGATAATATAATATTGTGACGATAATAGCCAATTAAAATAGCCTGTCAGCAATGAGTGACAGAAGCATTACGCATTGCACGCATGTGCTGTTTAACTTCCCTGGCCTGGTGCCTTGGTCAAATAGTTGTGATTGATTGTCTGGATGGCCTTTAACCCATTGAGACCTGAAGCCGATTCTACATGTCTCCTAAATCTCAACAGTTTTCTGAAAAACGTATGTTTCTATATCAGTGGTGTTCAATCTTTTTCATGTCAAGGACCCCCACAATTATGTGTATTTGGCCGCGGACCCCCATCAAAATATTTTGTTCCAGGGACCGCCAGAAGCAAAGGTTTGAGTTAAAAATGTTCTCTTTAAAAATATATATATTCAAAGATTTGCACACATTTTCACGATTTTTCAAAAATAGCAGATCTACAAGCTCGTAGCGCGGCACTCGGTGCCGCGCTATGAGCTTGTATATCTGCTATTTTTGAATAGCCCAAAGTGTAAAATAATGCTTTTTAGCTCGAATCTAAAAATGACACAGGTTAATTATTCTAACTTTGCCAATAGGTTTTCATATAAATTCATGGATGGATGCATCCTAAGTGATTATACCAGCAGGAACAAAAGGTCAGGCAAGAGTGAGGGGGATGGAAAGTAGGGGGTGTTGCTTGCCTGCATTCCCCACAGGTGTGACGTAAGTACCATGCAATATTCTAGGCTCTCATCACGACATCGATCTAATATCATCTCTATGTTTGCCCAGTCCTACGGGGAAGCTACAGTGGTCAGCCAGCGGTTCTTCTGACCCTTTTCACTTTGTGCCTCCTGCGTGGCGCGCATGACCCGAGATAAAGCCACTAGTGTCCGCTAGGGGCAGTAGAGAGCTATATAAAAAGCTTTCCACTGTTGCCTTAATGCATGCATTTGAACCTAGGCTATATCTACCCCGTGATTGGTGATGTTTATGAAAATGCATGGACATTGATGCATTTGAAATTCATATAATACATTTTCTGAGAGAGAGAGAGACAAGTTTTTTGTTTGGGCTTGGGCGAGGGAATAGAAAGTTTGCGAATGGATGAGTCTAGTGTGGGCAATCTGTGCTCTCCAGAAAGCCTGTTGAGACATTTTGAAGTGAACATCTTCTGGTGTTTATGGGCATGTTCATAATTGTTATGGGATGCATGCAACCTAAGTCTAGACTGTTTATGTAACAAAGCAATGCAAACCACAGCCTGTCTACTGTGAGTTGGCGCTTTTATCGTTTCTCAGCAGAGCACAATTAAAAAACAGCAAAAGTGAACAATTTCTTTGTTGTTCCAGCCTGAATATCCCCTTTATGAATGTATGAATGTATTGATATATATTTTTACATGTAGGCAGACACATTCATGTATGTTACATGCATGTATAAAGTACCCTTCCACCCCCACCCCTGAAGAATAGGGCTCCCCAAAAGCCAGAGTGTATAACTCAAACACTATGGAGGAGTATTACCACAAATAATAATTCTTGCCAGGTTGCCAGAGAGAGAGAGAGAGAGAGAGAGAGAGAGAGAGAGAGAGAGAGAGCCCCATACTGACATACAGTCAGCATGGGATGGATATACGGAAGCTTCTTGCACTGCAGGTGGGAGACGAGTGCAAACAAAGATGGGATAGAGATGGTTTTCCAGCAAAGAAGCTTAAGTTGTGAAATTGGAAATGTGGGCTGAGTGCATTAGGGCCAGCCAATGCTTTTTGGAGGACCGAAGCTGTAATTGTATTTGCTGCTGAGATGCAGTGAGACGTATCTAAGTAGGTTGGCGTGGCTTATTGTTAGTATCAGCCGAGCAACGAGGGCGTTTGTCAATCAAGGTGCTAGACCATGGGAGATGGATTGCTGAGCTGGAGCACCACATCTGCTGAACCTGGCACTTTCTCTCTCTCTCTCTATATATATATATAGAGAGAGAGAGAAACGGGGGGGGGGAGAGGGAGAGATTAATTTTGATTCAGAGATTCATTTTGATTCAATTCTTGCCATACATTTTACCTCGTAGCTGGCTGGCAAAAGTTAACTGTTTATTTTTGCCAGATCCATGGGCCAGCCAATAATGTGATTAATCAAAGTTCATCAGCACAGTGGCATGAATCCGGGTCTGGTTGAACTACAGCAGGAAGCTTGTCTAATCTTGTTTTAACCGCTTTCATCTAAGTTATATTGGCTACTGAATGTGTACATGTTCATGCCTCTCTCTCCATGGTGCCAGCTGCCAGATGTACATACTGTATAGCCTGTGGTCAGTATAGTGCGTGTGTCTCGCGTAGCCGGACCATCAGAGATCTGATACATTTGCGGATATCTAAATTCAGTGAATTGGATAAAACATGGGCGGAAGCGATTGATAAGTCATTTAAAAAAATAACAGCTTCACAGAACTAATGCAATATGGGATGGTACTGTATATCAGGATTGGTTTTCAGAGGGTGTACTGTAGGTTTGTTAGTGCCACTGTTTTTGTCCGGCGTCTAAGCCCATTTCATTCATTTAGATCGGCGCTTCTCAAACTTTTTCATGTCAAGGACCCCCAAATTGATACATAATTAGTCCATGGAAAGATAGTCCTTTTGAAAAGATATGACAGGGACCCCCATGAAAGAACCCTCAGTTTTATACGCATTAGACCACAGCACAGACCCCATGTTATGCCATTTTGATCTCAGGGACCCCAATCTACAGTGTAAAATCCTCTGTGTTGATTTAACTCTCAGAGTTACAGACCTGTTAAGGGTCGTTTAGGTCCCTATACAAGTATGTAACTCTGACAGTATACAAGTATGTACTCTGACAGTATACAAGTATGCAAGTATGTACTCTGACAGTATACAAGTATACAAGTATGTAACTCTGACAGTATACAAGTATGTAACTCTGACAGTATACAAGTATGCAAGTATGTAACTCTGACAGTATACAAGTATGTAACTCTGACAGTATACAAGTATGCAAGTATGTAACTCTGACAGTATACAAGTATACAAGTATGTAACTCTGACAGTATACAAGTATGTAACTCTGACAGTATACAAGTATGCAAGTATGTAACTCTGACAGTATACAAGTATGCAAGTATGTAACTCTGACAGTATACAAGTATGTAACTCTGACAGTATACAAGTATGCAAGTATGTAACTCTGACAGTATACAAGTATGCAAGTATGTAACTGACAGTATACAAGTATGCAAGTATGTAACTCTGACAGTATACAAGTATGCAAGTATGTAACTCTGACAGTATACAAGTATGTAACTCTGACAGTATACAAGTATGTAACTCTGACAGCATCCACATGTGTATACTGTCAGAGTTAAGGGGAGACCTTCAAATGTAAGCGTTTGAGAACCATTGCTGTAGAATTGAATTGAAATCCGTTGAATTCAACCATGATGATGATGATGATGAAAATCTGTTGCAAACAATGTTTTTCTGGGGCTGTGGGAGTTGGGAATGAGTTGTGTGTGTGTGTGGCTTGGCTGCAGAACACCATATGTGCTCACACTCCCTCCTCCTCCTCCTCCCTCCAGTGCACACAGGATATCAGTGAGGCCATGGCTAGGTATCCAGGCCCCACTGCGCTGGACGGACTCTGGCTTTGAACACATTCCACCCCAGTGCTCTGTGAGAGGCAGCTCTGTGTACATGCACGCACATGTGTGTGTGTACGCACGCACGCACGCACGCACGCACGCACGCACGCACGCACGCACGCACGCACGCACGCACGCACCCACCCACCCACACACACACACACACACACACACACACACACACACACACACACACACACACACACACACCAGTGTTGGAAGAAGTACTCACATTTGAAGTACTTAAGTAAAAGTATAAATACCGCAATGTAGAAATACTCTGTTACAAATAAAAGTCCGGTATTCAAAATGTACTTGAGTAAAAGTACAAAAGTATTCGCATTAAAATATACTTTGAAAGTTTTGAAAGTTTTGAAAGTAAAAGTACTAATTTTGCAGAATGTCCCATTTCACAAGTTTCTAAATTATAAAAATGCTTTGAAAATAGCAGATCTACAAGCTCACAATGCGTTGTCTTGTAGTCTAAATACCCTAAGTATGCATATGGCTGAAGTGATTAATGCATGTTTTGTAATGATAATCAAAATCTACAACGTAACTAGTAACTAAAGTTTTCAAATAATTTTAGTGGAGTAAAAGTGCAATATTTGGCTCCGAGATGTAGTGGAGTAGAAGTAAAAATACAGAAAATTGGAAATACTCCAGTAAAGTAAAACATACCTCAAAATTGTACTTAAGCACAGTACTTGAGTAAATGTACTTAGTTACTTTACCCCACTGACACTGCCACACACACACACACACACACACACACACACACACACACACACACACACACACACACACACACACACACACACACACACACACACACACACACACACACACACACACACACACACACACACACACACACACACGCGCGCAGGGCTCAACCTTCTATCTGCCAGCACAGCTCACAGAATCATGCTAATGCCTGACAGTTAAATATTAGAACGTGGAGGCTGTGCTTTAAAGTGTGCCTCGAGTTCCATCGAGCTCAGCTTCCGTCTAGACCTTGTTTATCGGTCTGCTTGTGCTCCAGCTAAGTGCATTGAGGAGTGATGTCTGAAGTCTGTAGAGCCCAATTGAGTGGATCGTTTAGATTAGAATAAATAGATTAGATAAATTAAAAGAGGCATGTTTGGCTTCATTATAATTTTGATTAGCATTTGATTAGACATTTCCAAATAGTGGGTGTTGTCTGGTCTGTCCATGGTTGTCTGAGATGTAATGTAACTGAAATAGTGTGTGTGTGTGTGTGTGGGGGGGGGGGGGGGGGGGGTTATTTGCATAAAGTATAACTTACTAGAGTCGAGTAACAACATTAAAAGTAAATGTAACAACATTTCACCATGCGTAATGAGTATAAAACATAATTTCATTATTCTGCTCCTCGTTAAATGTTAAATGAACTCTCTGGGAAATAATTGCTGTGTCAGATGGCCAGGGGTCCTTGAGGGGGTCCCCAGTCAAATCATTTTTTGATTTGAGCTAAAAGGCATTATTTTACACTTTGGCTATTGAAAAATAGCAGATCTACAAGCTCATAGCGCGGCACCGAGTGCCACGCTATGAGCTAGTAGATCTGCTATTTTAGAAAAATCGAGAAATTGTGTGCAAATTAATATATTTATATTCTTTTAAAGCGAACATTTTTAACTCAAATCTTTGCGTCTGGGGGGTCCCTGGAACAACATATTTTGAGATGGGGGGTCTGCGGTCAAATACATATTAATATGGGGGTCCTGGACATAAACATGTTTGAGGACCACTGCCATAATAACTCACCCAGCTCCTCTCTCTCTCTCTGTGTGTCTGTGCCCAGGCCGGGATGATCCGGACGGACTCTGACGAGTACTTCATCGAGCCTCTGGAGAGAGGAACCCAGGAGCAGGAGGACCACGGCAGGGTCCACGTGGTTTACCGGAGGTCCGCCCTGCTGAAGACCCCCTCCGACATCTCCCAGGACTACCAGCCACAAGGTAGGCTGCACCCACGAGCCAGCTCCCACCCCAACCATCCAGAACCAGTGTCGTCGTCGTCGTCTTCTTCTTCTTCTTCTTCTTCTTCTTCTTCTTCTTCTTCTTCTTCTTCTTCTTCTTCTTCTTCTTCTTCTTCTTCTTCTTCTTCTTCTTCTTCTTCTTCTTCTTCTTCTTCTTCTTCTTCTTCTTCTTCTTCTTCTTCTTCTTCTTCTTCTTCTTCTTCTTCTTCTTCTTCTTCTTCTTCTTCTTCTTCTTCTTCTTCTTCTGTTTGTTAGAAACGTTGCGGGGAAATAGCTGCAGGGAACAGCCTGGAACTTTCTGGAAGGTCTGGTGGTGGTCCCTATAGATCACCTGATTTCATTTATAAAAAGTGGGTCATGTTCAATGACGATTTTTTTTTTGGCTCACCTGGTGTTTGCTGGGGGACGGGGATGTTTTTTTTTTTTGCTGTGCCTATGGCATGGCTTTACATTAGCTGTACAGTAATTGTAGTGGTAGAGGTGACAATTTAAAATGTGTCTATTGCTGCATTGCTCACCTGGTGGACATGTCTAGTGGACAGTGGTGGAAAAAGTACTCAAATTCTTTACTGAAGTAAAAGTACCAATACTGCAATGTAAAAAATACTCTTGTTACAAGTAAAAGTAAGGTATTCAAAATTTACTTGGGTATATAAGTACAAATGTATTGGTATCAAAATGTACTGTACTTAAAGTACCAAAAGTAAAAGTAATCATTATGCAGAATGTCCAATTTCACACGTTTTCAAATGTGTAAAATGTATTAAAATCCTTTGAAAATAGCAGATCTACAAGTTTGTAGATCTGCTATTTTCTGTATTGTATACTGTATACTGTATATGAGTGGTTTTGTAATAATAATCAAAATCTAAAATGTAACTAGTAACTAAAGTTTTCAAATAATTGTAGTGAAGTAAAAGTACAATATTTGCCTCTGAGATGTAGTGGAGTAGAAGTAAAAGTACTGAAAATTGGAAATACTCAAGTAAAGTACAAATACCTCAAAATTGTACTTAAGTACTTTTACTTAGTTACTTTCCACCACTGCTAATAGTGGACGCATGTGCATTATGTTATAACATAACATAACATGACATGAACATACTCTACATAATGTGTTTGTACTGAATAACGATAACGTGTCTGTAACCTTTGACTAGCAGAACATGACATTCTGTCATTTGACATTCTGCACGACATTCTCTTCCAAATGATGCTAAACCTCGATGATGAAACATTTATGAAGAAAAATCAATTATTCAACAACTACGTGGGGGGACGACACTAGCCCTAATGGAAAGAGATGCCAGGTGTATATTTGCTTTGTATTCAGCCTTGAGAGGTTATAGTGAGTGACTGCTCCTGTTCCACTGATAGCGTGCTCCAGGTGAAGAGGCATTGTTGTACCGTGTGAAGGTCAGCATGTGGTGGAGGTCGCTCCGTCATTAACCCTTTAAGACCGGGGAAACGCGTCCGTTTGTGTCATTTTTAAGATTTCTTTGGGGCTATTCAAAAAATAGCAGATCCACAAGCTCATAGCGCGGCACCGAGTGCCGCGCTACGAGCTTGTGGATCTGCTATTTTTTGAAGAAAAGAAAAAAAACGTTCAAATGTGTGCAAATCTTTGAATATATATATATATTTTTAAAGTGAACGTTTGTAACTCAAATCTTTGCTTCTGGGGGGATTCTACAAATGTCTTCTAAATCCTAACAGTTTTTTGAAAAAAAGAAATGTCGCTGTTATATCAGTGGTTCTCAAACTTGTTTTCATTTCAAGGACCACCCAAAATGTATTTGGCCACGGACCCCCCATCTCAAAATATGCTGTTCCATGGACCCCCACAGAAGCACAGATCGTTTTTTTTCTCTTCGCTTTAACAAAAAAAATAAAAAATTCAAAGATTTGCACACATTTTCACTCTTTAAAAAACAAAATGCAGATCTACAAGCTCGTAGCGCGGCACTCGGAGCTTGTATATCTGCTATTTTGGAATAGCCAAAGAAATCTAAAAAAATGACACACAGATGCGTTCGGTCTTGACGGGTTAATGATTTCACAGATACTCGCACTCGCACTATAAGACATGTTGAAATGCCACGCTCCTGTGAGTCCAGACAACAAGCTGCCTGAGGGGCCTATTAATGGACAGTTCACTGGCAAAGACAGGGAACGGCACGGCCTTTGATTTGATCAATAGAACGCCAGAGGGGGGGCGACAAAAGGAAACAAGCGGGGACGTCAATCAATCCCTGTAGTTGTGAGGAACTCTGCTTGATAACTATAGCCCAGGAACAACATGGTTTTAGACCTGGGGAAGATGCAGGTTATTGTGTGTGTGTGTGAGGTTTGGACAACGCTTAGTAGTACCATCACCGGCGGCAACGCATTTTGGGGGCGTTTATGCAAATCCATCCGAACCCACCTTTTGTTCATGAATTAATTCTTTTTTTTAACCCATCAAGACCTGGAACGCTTCAAATTTTTAGATTTGAGCTAAAAAAGCATTATTTTACACTTTGGCTATTCAAAAATAGCAGATCTACAAGCTCGTAGCGCGGCACCGAGTGCCGCGCTACGAGCTTGTAGATCTGCTATTTTTGAAAAATCGTGAAAATGTGTATTATTTTAAAGCAAACATTTTTATCTCAAATCTTTGCTTCTGGGGGGTCCCTGGAACAAACTATTTTGAGATGAGGGTCGGCGGCCAAATACATATCATTTTGGGGGTCCTTGACATGAAAAAGTTTGAGAACCACTGATATAGAAACATAGGTTTTTCAGAAAACTCTTGGGATTTAGAAGACATTTGTAGAATAGGCTTCAGGTCTTAATGGGTTAAATACGTTTATACTTCATCGCGTGGCAGTGTCGTACAAAAGTAGCAAGAATAGCCCCATCTACAAGCTCACAATGTGTTGCGATGGGAAAAACGGTTTTCGATACCATCACAGGAATGCTATTGTAAATAAAGGCTTTTTTTAAAAGGCTTTTCTTTCTTTTTCAACTTTGAACACTTCCAGTACGCCGGGGCTAAAGAGCACCTCAAACAGATCAAACCACACTGATCCTCAACCAAGCAGGGCTCCAGTCTGCTGCTAAACCATTTTGAATCTTTTAATAACAAATCAAGTCTTGACTAATAATCATCATCCTCAATCTCTTCTGCCCGCGGTTCTCCTCGGTGCCCCGAGCAATTGACCTGCATTTTGCACACATCCATTGACCACTTTCCCCCAAATGTCAGCTGTTTATCAGCGTTTCTGTGTTGCGCTGGCTCACCGAGTTGCCAAATCATGTGCGTGCAACAAGCGCCAGTGTTGCCACATCCGTGAAACAAGCGGACCATGACGCACTTTGGGTGCTCATATCCCCCGACGGGTATGGTCTAGTACTCATAATTGATATAATGGATTGTTCTCCATCCTACACTCTCTTATTGAACCCGTTGAGACCTGGAACGCATCTGTGTCATTTTTTTATTTGAGCTGAAAAGCATTATTTTACACTTTGGGCTATTCAAAAATAGCAGATCTACAAGCTCGTAGCGCGGCACTCGGTGCCGCGCTACGAGCTTGTAGATCTGCTATTTTTGAAATATCGTGAAAATATGTGCACATTTTTGATTATATATATTTTAAAGCGAACAGTTGTAACTCAAATCTTTGCTTCTGGGGGGTCCCTGGAACAACATATTTTTTGATGAGGGTCCGCGGCCAAACACATGTCATTTTGGGGGTCCTTGACATGAAAAAGTTTGAGAACCACTGATATAGAAACATAGCTTTTTCAGAAAACTGTTGGGATTTAGAAGACATTTGTAGAATCGGCTTCAGGTCTTAACCCTAACCCTAACCCTGGGTTAACATGGCCACACTGATACATGCACACATTGATGTGCACACACACGTGTGTGTTGGTTATATTGAGCATGGCGTTGTGCACTTGGTTGCTTGTGTCAGTGTTGCCTTGGCTGCTCTTCCTGTGAGGAGGTTATAGGTAAGTCAACAAACTGTGTGAATGGCCTTCTCAGGAAGAGAGAGGAGTGGGTGTGTGTGTGTGTGTGTGTGTGTGTGTGTGTGTGTGTGTGTGTGTGTGTGTGTGTGTGTGTGTGTGTGTGTGTGTGTGTGTGTGTGTGTGTGTGTGTGTGTGTGTGTGTGTGTGTGTGTGTGTGTGTGTGTGTGTGTGTGTGTGTGTGTGTGTGTGGGGGGGGGGGGGGGGGGGGTGTTTGATTGATTGATGTACTTTATTTAGTAAGACATGAGAACAACAGTACATGGAAGTACAAATTCACAATACAAGGTCTACTAAACTGGAAGACTCATAAAAGCACAGAGCTTGTTTCAAATGAGTTCCCCATGCACACAAATCATGATGACATATAAGAGACAGACAGATATACACAACTACTATAGAATGTCATACAATCAGTTTACAGGTTACTGGTATGAAGAGTGAGAAATATGTACAAAAGGAGAAGGAGAGAGGGGGGGGGGGGGGTAGGGGGGTAGGTTAGGTTAGGACTTAGACAGGGGCCATTTTCCAATTGCAGCCTCCTGAAGGTGTATCTTTAGGGCTGTTTTGAAAGAGTAGGGTTTTACACTCCTTTTACACTGTAAGAGAAAGTGTTGGCGCTCTCTTCTATTACAATCAGTGGTGTAAAGTAACATTTACAAGTACATTTACTCAAGTACAATTTTGAGGTACTTTTACTTTACTGGAGTATTTCCAATGGTCTATACTTTCACTTCTACTCCACTACACCTCAGAGGCAAATATTGTACTTTTACTCCAGTACAATGATTTGAACATTTTAGTTACTAGTTACTTTGCAGATATAAATTATTACATTATAAAACATACATTAACCACTTTAGCCCTATTTTATACCTATAGGCAATTTGAAAATAGCAGATCTACAAGCTCACTGCTATTTTCAAACATTTTAGTACTTACTTTTGGTACTTTAAGTACATTTTGATACCAATACTTTTGTACTTTTACTCAAGTAAACGTTGAATTCCGGACATGTACTTGTAACAGAGTATTTCTACATTGCGGTATTGATACTTTTACTTGAGTAAAACATTTGAGTACTTTTTCCACCACTGATTACAATCCCCTTGAACTCTACAACAGTGGTTCTCAAACGTTTTCATGTCAAGGACCCCCAACATAATATGTGTTTGTCTGCGTACCCCCTTCCTCTGCTGTTTTTGAATAGCCAAAGTATAAAATATGGTTAACGTGGTTAAAACGTTACCCTCAACATGGTTTAAACGACCCTCAAGGGACCCCATGGGGGTCCCCGGGACCCCACTTTGAGCACCACTGCTCTAATATACTTTAGCAATGTTTTGTTGGATCAGCAGTTACAGTACAGTACATATTTCACGCATAAGCGATGCCATCGTCTCAGCTAATCCGCGACGCAGCGCAAGGCACCTTTTCTCCTTCACTTTATCCACTGTGAGGCTCAAAACGCCAGCGTTTTGCTTCATACACATTGCTTGGATAATCCGCCATGCATTTGTAAATAAATAAAGTGAAATAAATAATAATAATGATCCCTTGCGTTGCAATAGGGCTTCGCACTGGTCGTCTGGTGGCCCAAATAAGAGTGTGTGTGTGTGTGTGTGTGTGTGTGTGTGTGTCGATATATTGCGATATCGCATGAAATTTCACCAACGATCTATCACGATAGTCCTTGTATTCAATTCATAAACACTTAAAATAGCACCAAACAGTTCAAAAATCATCATCACACAAATACAAAAAAAAGTTTTTTTAATTTATTTTGTTTTTTTATATCGATATTTTTTGTCAGTATATCGATTATTTATCGCGGGAGGAAGTATCGCGATATTGATATATCGTCCCACCCCCAGTGCCATATTAACCCTTTAAGACCTGAGGCCGCTTCTAAGAATTTTCTAAATCCTAACAGTTTTTTGAAAAAAAAAAAAAAAAAAATGTTTTTCACGATTTTTCAAAAATATCAGATCTACAAGCTCGTAGCGCGGCACTCGGTGCCGCGCTATGAGCTTGTAGATCTGCTATTTTTGAATAGCCAAAGACATCTAAAGTGACACAGATGCGTTCCAGGTATCAATGGGTTAAACCCAGCCTGTTGTTCCTTTAGGTCTATACGGTACAGAAATGTGTCTCTACACAGCCAGTCATAAGGTTACAGTACCTCTCCTCCCTCTCTGTGGGAATCGCGTCCGTTCCGGGTCCTCACGCCTAAAAAAAACGCTTATCCCACTGTTTATGTGAGACAAACAATCAATCACTTTTCATTTAATTTCTGGGCTTTGCGACGCAGTTTGTAGAAAGGGGCGACGGTACCCTGTGCTATCTTAAACAAACGTGAACTTTCTCTGTTTTCCGATTAAACACGTTTCTGTGATATTGAGACTCCTGAGAAAACAAGTGGGATTCACCAGGATTACGCAGGCAAAAAAAGTGCTAATAATCACACATAACTGTTTCTTTGCAGAGCTCAACTAGACGAACATTTTCTCTCATTGAAAATATTTGGATCTTAACCCTTTAAGACCGGGAACGCATCTGTGTCACTTTTTGATTTGAGCTAAAAAGCATGATTTTACACTTTGGGCTATTCAAAAATAGCAGATATACAAGCTCATAGCGCGGCACCGAGTGCCGCGCTATGAGCTTGTAGATCTGCTATTTTTGAAAAATAGTGAAAATGTGTGCAAACCTGAATATATATTTTTTTAAAGCGAACATTTTGTAACTCAAATCTTTGCTTCTGGGGGTCCCTGGAACAACATATTTTGAGATGGGGGTCCACGGCCAACTACATATCATTTTGGGGGTCCTTGGCATGAAAAGGTTTGAGCACCACTCATATACTGTAGAAACATAGGTTTTTTTCAGAATACTGTTGGGATTTAGAAGACATTTGTAGAATCGGCCTCAGGTCTTAATGGGTTAAATGGCCTTTTTGATCAGACGTGGTTGAGGTAAAGAAAAAAAAGAAGAAAAAAGTTCTTTCCCTCCAGACCATATTTTTGTGTAGAGCTCCAACTTCTTAAAGTTTGCCACTTCACTGTTGGCTGAACCGCTGAGCTGCTAGTTACCAGATACCACAAAATTCACTCTGTTATTTACTGTATTTATTCTCTCTCAGCCTCTTCCAGTGTGTTTAAAATAATTGCCATGCTCTTAAATGAAAGCACTGATTTGTTTACGCCTCCAGTTACCACCTTAAAAAAAAACATTAACACCTGGAAGGAGTTTGCTGTGTGATTCAGCACATTTCATCAGGCAGGAATAGTGCATAGAAAGGCCATCGAGTAAATTAAATGATAAGGTTTTATTGTAAATTGACTTTAATGTAAATCTAACATTTGACTTGTAATTTATCTTTCAGTCATCATAACTAGTATACTTAAATATCATCAAGCAAATTACAATGATACTTTTCTATTGTACATGACCAACATTCAACTGGCTATATTGCTTGGGCACACTACATTGCAGTATTGATACTTTTACTTAAGTAAACAAATTGAGTACTTATTTTTCCACCACTGATAGAGATGCATCAGTAACCATGAGTTGGAGCATGGATAAAAATGGCTGGCCGTCATACACAATACACATGGAAAATGTGCTATGAATGACAAAGAAGCGGGCGCGTTCCTTTGCCGATAGCACAAACCCCAAATTGCCATCTCAGTCTGGCAGCTCTTTTTTTCCATTGTCTGCTTGATGGATGAGAGACACTCTCCATGAATCCACCATGGCTACACGCAGACATACAGTATAATTCCCACTAGAGTCTAGGGACTAGACTGTTGACTACAAAGTATAGGCACAAGAACAAGAACAAGCCTGGGACACTGTGCCTCCACACTTGTGGAGTGTGCTTTCCTGCAGACTTTTCTATTCTGTACTATGAAAATGTAGAAAAAATGTGTTCCTCAACTTGAAGATATACAAGTCCTGGATGTTGCTTAAAGACTAGCTGAAATGAAAAACATGTTTTCCACGGTCATGTTGGGGACATAATTCATAATATCTATACAGTATATAAAAATAAATGAATAAATACATATTTTTTTGCTTATTTCTTACATCAAGGGTCCAATCTTGATTACTTCCTTCAACCCGGTCACTTTGCTGTGATTGGCTGAGACATGCAATTCAATTCAATTGTGTTGAAGTGCCAAATCGCATCAAGTCAAGTGTCTCCAGACACTTTACATATAGAGCAGAGCATTGCATTGTTTTTGCGACAGTGAAAATGAAAAAAATCCCCCTTAACCCTCTAAGACCGGGAACGCATCTGTGTCATTTTAATATTTCTTTGGGCTATTAAAAAGATAGCAGATATACAAGCTCATAGAGATTGTGAGCTTGTAGATCTGCTTTTTTCTTAGAAAAATCGAGATGATTCGTGCAAATCTATGAATACATATTCTACAAATGTCTTCTAAAACTGTTTTTTGAAAAAACTTCTGTCGCTATATCTGGTGGTTCTCAGACTTTTTTCATGTCAAGATTATATGTATTTCACCGAGGACCCCCATCCCAAAATATTTTGTTCCAGGGACCCCCCAGAATCAAAGATTTGAGATTTGAAAAATCGTGAATTTTCACGATTTTTCGAAAATACCAGATCTACAAGATCATAGCTCATAGATAGATCTATGAGCTTGTAGATCTGCTATTTTTGAATAGCAAAAGACATCTAAAATGGCACGCATGTGTTCTTAATGGGTTAACTGGAAGGGGGAGTGCACCTGTTTCACTATGAAATATGTCACAATACGGAAATGTAATACTCTTAACATACCAATTAAGTCAGATTTGGAATGCTTGACATGATTACTGTGTTAAAAAGTAAATAATAAATATGTTGTACAATGTACAGAGCACTGTTATCAGACAGAGATATTTGAAATGTGTCATGGGAGTGTTAAAGATCACCTTAAATCATGTTACAGTCTAAATAATATTTGTTGAGTCAAATGGCTGCACTTCCATCCGGATTAACATAGTATAGTATGCTGCTGTCTCTGTGTGTGTGTGTGTGGGGGGGGGGTCAATGGATGGTACTTAAGTTTAAAAGTACTTCATTGTTAAGAAGAGCAGCAGACGTTGCTAGTGATAAAGTATTGTCTTGTTCTTAACCCATTCCATACGGGAAAGCATCATTTTAAGATTTATTTGGCTATTCACAAATAGCAGATCTACAAGCTCATAGCGCCACTCATATGCCGCGATACGAGCTTGTAGATCTGCTATTTTTTAATAGACCCAAAGAAATCTTAAAAATGACACAGGATGCGTTCCCGGATGGAGTGGGTTAAGTGAAGCTTTGCTTCAAAAACGTCTGTCTGTTCTCTCTGTCTCATGGGGGTGTATCCTGTCACTTCACACATGAGCCCACAGAAGATGAAGACATGCGCACAGGGAGGGGGAAACTAAATAAAATCACACCAATGCCAATTGAGTGTGTGACAGTGTGGAAATGAGAATCACAGCGTGGCCCGTGTCACAATGTCCCCGGATACCACGCCTGTCCCCCCCCCCCCCCCCTTCTCACGTGCACACAAACCACACGCCTCATGCCTCCATAAACCCCCTGCTTTAACAGAGATCCATTCTGATCTGGTGCCTTCTGTGTGAAACAGACGGTAACCGTCTTCCATGCCGACATCTCGCCACTCCGACTAGTGGCTTCCGCGTGCGGTTAGGGTTAGGGTGAGGGTTAGGTATAGGGTTCGTTAACGTCGGAAAGGCGACATGTCGGAAAGCCGCCATGTAACCGAAACAGACAGACCCACCACCGTAGCACGTTTGGACATCGTTGATGTCGGGGCAGAAACGTCCTATCGTACCCCTGTATTCTGACTTGTGTTTTTACCAGGTGCTTGAAGAGCGCCGGGTCTAAGAGATTGACTAGTCAACACTTTCTCGAAACGTTTTCATCATTGGCTGTCCTTTAAGCCAATGGGGAGAATGGGTCGCTCGTTAATTCATTTGCTCCAGGTGTGTAAGCTCAGAAGCTCATTTAATTGGGCTTTGGGCAACAGTCGAACCTCCGCGACCGTTTTGGTTGACAAAGATAGCAGTAGTTGAGCCATGTTTGCTTGCTACAGACCAGAGTGCTAGTAAGTGCTAACAACAAATGAATGCTAACACAGACACAGACACACAGACACACACACACACACACACACACACACACACACACACACACACACACACACACACACACACACACACACACACACACACACACACACACACTCACAGAGAGAAGCACCTGGTATAATATGACTTGTCATTTCTTGTAAATGAACGCCCTACTTGATCATACCACAGCGTCACACCAAAGCATCAAAAGTAGCAGATCCGCAAGCTCGAAATGCGGTGCGGTTTTGACCTTGTAGATCTGCTACTTTTGCTGTTTTTGAACATGTGAGGTTTCCACCCGACGGAGACGATGTATGGTTTTTCACTCTTGCACCAGGCTTTACCGAATAGTTTGCAGCTTAACGCCTCATTCATAACGTTGACAAACTTGACATTCAAAATGCTTGTCGACGCAGCATACGGCTTGTCGACGCGGAACCTCCTTCAACTTCCTTATTGGCCTTCATTTTCCCTGAGTCACGTCTATAAGGAGGTAATAATGCAGTTTGTGGCTTTGTAACACGGCAGGGGCCTCCAAGTGTACTTTAAGGGGGAAAAATACCCTCCCCAACAAAAGCACAAGAAGTGTGTGATGGCCGTCAGAATGCTAGCCCTTTGTTGGAGCGCACTTCAAAGTGTTTTTTGGGGGGATTTCACAATTAGCTAGCAAACGGTAAAACAATTCACGGGTATATTCAAATAAATTAGCCTATACACAAAGCTCCACTGTAGTAATTCTTACGTTACAGTAAACTATGTAAACCCTGAGCCACACACCATATTTTGTGCTATTCGTTGAATAGTCCTTTCTCAGGCTGGGCAAAATAACTTCAACTCAATCACCATTATGTCAAACTTTTGCCTCGATTATGATTAATGAACGACTATAATACAAGTAGAAAATAGCACATCTACTAGCTCACAAGCTTGTAGAGTAGATGAGTTTGTAGATGAGCTAGTTTTGCCATTTTTGCTCGCCGCCATTGATTACCAATCAATTATATTTTCGGTTAATTGCCCAGCCCTTGTACTCTGCACAAATGATTGCAAACTGTCGGACGGCGACATTGGTGACTTTTTTTGGGGAAAAGTGTTCTGGTGGGGCTTTGGGAAAAACACGCTGATGTGCCAGATTAGGCCAGAAAGGGGAGAGCGAGAGAGAGAGAGAGTGACAAAAAAAGGAGAGAGGGGGGGGGGCTTGATTTATATATTGTCACACAGATGTGCTAAGCAGAATGGAGGCCAGCCACAACGAGGAGGAATTTGGGCTGGCAAGGATGAATAACATTCACAGGAGAAAAAAGAAAGAAAGGGGGAAAAAAGATAGTGAATTGTGTTTTTCAGTGTGCAATCTTAGCCAGAATGGATGTCAAAGACCACACAGTAAAATCTGGACTGTTAATTTATCTCGGAACGGATTAACACATTTGAATGAACAGGATTTTGCTGTGCTCATTGTGTTGGATAACAAAGAGAGTAAATTGAATATTAAGCCGGGTTAAGTTGTTAGCCAGATAAAGTTTGCTGCCAAGCTGCCTGCCTCTGTAATTATTTATGTAATTAGTGTTGCTCTGGGAACTTACTACTAGGACAGCTGGATGTTATAACTCTGCTTATTATTATTTTAGATATATTAGTGTGACGGCACGTGTCTGGAGACGGGTTCAATGTGAACTTCTAATGTAGGGGTCCTCAACAGGGGGTCCGGGACCCCTAGGGGGTCCTCAGAGTTATTACAGGGGGGCCGCAAAGTCTTTGTGTGGTAGGATATTTTTTACATTAACCTCTTGAACCCTAGCATCCCTATTCTGAGGCGAGCATTAGCTAAAAATAGCCGATCTACAAGCACTCAATGCCTCGCGCTGCGAGGCATTGAGTGCTTGTAGATCAGCTATTCTCGGCAAAGAGGTTTGGTTTAGAGGGGAAAAAAGGGCAGGCCAAATACAAGGTTTCTGTGTTGAGGATTTAAGTGGTTGACTGTCTGAAAATACACTTTAACATGAAACCAACACAATGCTACACAATGCAAGTCTATGAAGCTATCTATGAAATCTATGAAAAAGTAATCTGCAACACAATTTTATACAATATGTAGTGGGGGTCCCTGCTTCATCTCTCTCAGCTAAGGGGTCCTTGGAGACCCTCCATTCTAGTGCTTAAGTTAGGCTCCGGCCCTCACGGTGTCGCGTGCAAATCGGCGATCTACAATGATAGGATATTTCCGCACGTAATATGGGCTTAAAGCGGTTTCGTCTCCTTGCAAATCTGGCCTGAACTAGACTTTACGGATATGAATTCAGGGGCTTCAGTTTGTAAGTAATAGTGAATAGTAAATAATTCAGACGGTGAGGAGGCATGGCAGGATATTGATGAGCCGTGCAAACAGCTTGAGATGAGCTGGAGCACACCACCAGTGGAGTGCTGACAGTGCTAGCAATACCATAATATAAAAGCAGTCAGTTATAACTTGTAACATACAAGTAAAAGAGAGTTAAGTACCGTACTCGAGTAAATGTACTCAGTGATTTTCCACCACTGGGTATAGAGGGGAGGTAGTTTACCACTCTGAAATGCTCCACAACATGTTGTAAAGTCAGCCATTGAGCTGCTGTAATTAATTCCTGCCTACTCCCCCATTTGTCAGGGCCGTCATTCAGCTATTGTTCCCACAATATGATTGGTCTATTGTTCCCACAGTATGATTGGTCCGTGTACCTCTCTGCCCCCTCTTCCGCTTTGTCTCAGAGGATAATGGAGTGTAGCATAGAGATGAATAGAATTGGGGTCTGTCCAGGGTTAGAAATTACATGAACCCGTAATGGATTTTCAGGGTCTTTTTGTTTCGCATTTGGAGGGCCGCCGAAATTGTTAGAAATGAAAAAGGTTATTAATCATCCTTGCATCCTTACTTACAGAAAACATTGATGGACGTTAATGGGCCGCTATTGGGAGTGGGGGAGTCAATAGCACAAGTTTGCCTCACATTTTTTATATTTGGTTGCTGTAATGTTTTGGAGTTTACGTGGCACAAACATACTGAACCACATACACAGTATAAGCCTGACGATAGACTGAACTGACACTTGTCAACCGTACAACCATTTAATCCATTTAGACCGGGAACGCAGCTGTGTGTCATTTTACGATTTTTTTTGGCTATTCAAAAATAGCAGATCTACAAGCTCATAGCGTGGCACTCGGTGCCGCGCTTTGAGCTTGTATATCTGCTATTTTTGAAAAATCGTGAAAGTTTTGTGCAAATCTTTGAATATATATATTTTTAAAGCAAACATTTGTAACTCAAATCTTCTGGGGATCTCTGGAACAACTTATTTTGAGATATGTTTGTTTTTTTATATTTTTGAAATGTTTATTTAAAAAAAAAAATGTAAACAATTTTTTGAATCGGCCTCGGGTCTAATGGGTTAATCAATACCTGTGATGTGTCAAGTTAGATAACTTAAAATGTTATGAGGTTAACTTCTGTTTGGATTTGGCACGTCAAATAAAAAGTACTTGACTTGAATTTCGGGGGAGGGGCAACGCTGCAATGAATAATACTAACGAACACACAGCTATGGCAGGTGTGATATCATCAGTATGTGTGTGGCGATACTGCATGTTGCCTGAAGTCAGTAAATAACAATGTTGTGTGTGTGTGCAGACCAGATACAAAGCAGTGAAACAAACATGTCTCTGAGGCAGGAAACAGAGAGAGAAAAAGGGCAGAGGGAAGGCTGTTAGGAGTCCTCAACCTGCATGAGCTCTGAATCCCAATTAGGTATCAGCTACCAATTCAACGTAGCATCGCTGTCAGGTGGACACCTAGTCCTGTATGTCCAAAACTCAGTGGTGTAAAGTAACTAAGTACATTTACTCAATACTGCACTTAAGTACACTTTTGAGGATTTTTTTACTCTACTGGAGTATTTCCCATTTTCGATACTTTTACTTCTACTCCACTACAATTATTTGAAAACTTTAGTTGCTAGTTACTTTGTATATATAAATTATTACATTATAAAACACACATTAACCACTTTAGCCCTACTTTATACCTAGGCTATTTGGAAATAGCAGATCTACAAGCTCACAACGCGTCGCATCGCAACGCATTGTGAGCTTGTAGATCGGCTATTTTCAAACATTTTTGTACTTTTACTTTTGGTACTTTAAGTATATTTTGATGCCAATACTTTTGTACTTTTACTCAAGTAACATTTTGAACACAGGCCTTTTACTTGCAACAGAGTACTTCTACATTGTGGTATTGATACTTTTACTTAAGTAAAAAATGCCGGTACTTTTTCCACCACTGCCAAAACGTACTTTTCAGAAACCGGAGAAAAGAAAAAAAACCTGTGTTCCGATGTAGTTATTATTTATTCACAAAGCTCTTGATGATACCTTTCATTGCTTTAATATTATAAAACCCACAGACACATTTAACCAACCACTTTCACTTTCACTTTAATAGCATTGTGAGTTTGTAGATCGGCTACTTGTGTGCGACACTGTAATATGACAATGTAGGGCATTAATCTAGTGTGGAGATACAAGGTTTCTGCCCCACAGCAGCAATAGACAGGGCTCTAACAATTGATTTGTGGACTCTTGGGTCCTTACTTAAATCAGCTGTCTGCTCTTAGCACAGGTTCAATGCTGTTGGACTCATTTATATAGAAGCTGACAGTGACATCTGAAATCCTTTAGATGTCCACGGTGAAGCTGGTTGTGTTTACAAAGACCCTTCTTTCTGTCTGAGTAGGAAACCTGCATGTGTATAACTTGATACTTGTTGGTATTGTTCATGAATGCTATTGGATGATAATCAGTGGTGGAAAGTAACTAAGTATCTTTACTCAAGTACAATTTTGAGGTACACTTACTTTACTTTAGTATTTCCTTTTTGTGATACAAATTTTACGACGCTACAATAATTATTTGTCAGCTTTAGTTGCTATTTGCTTTGAAGGTTTCAATTATTATTGCAAAACATGCATGAACCTCTTAAACCCTATTTCATACTGGCTATTAAAAAAAAAAGCCAATCTACATGCCCGTTGTGAGCTTGTAGATCAGCTCATTTAAACTTTTTGGTACTTTTACTTTGGTGCTGTACGTATGTTTTGATGCCAAGACTTTTATACTTTTACTCAGGTCAAGCATGAATACAGGACTGTTAATTGTAACAAGAGTATTTCTTTATATTATGGTACTGCTACTTTTACCTATACAGTAAGTAAAACATATGAGTACTTCTTCCACCACTGATAATGATATAAAGTACAGTAGTGACATCAAGACATGCCCATATGATCTGGGATTAGAGAATATGCCAGCAGGACTGTTTTAGCCGTGCGTAATCTGAGAGGTAAAAAACACTCTACTCCCCTCAACAGCAGCCACTGTTGAGGTGCCTCAAACAAGCCCCCCCGGACCACCAACAGCTGTGTGTTTGAAACTGAGCTGTGCTGTGCTCATGGATTTCAGTTAGCCTGGGCTGACTTTACTGTCTGTATTCTAGTGTGGTATTATGTCTAGATGCAGGCAATACCATTTTCTTGTACACAGCTAGCAGAACAAATATACACTGTTAAACACTTGAGACCTATAAAGTTCATCAAACGTATGTTCACTATTTTTGAAACTCTTTTTTTGGGGTCTTGAGCTGAAAAAGTTTGGGAACCCCTGCCATAGAGTTTTTAGAGTCATTCTACTTAATTCTATGGACACCAGCCTTTTGTCTTTGAGCAACAGTTAATACGGTCTTTTTAGACACTATTTAGTGAACAAGATTCAAGAGGGTTTAATTTGTTACTCACTCATGCAGGTACAAACCGCAAACTGTTGCTACGGCTTGTTCCACAAGACTGTGCTAACAGCAATACAATATGTCAACAAGATTATAATAATGATAATTCTGTATGTTATAAAACAATTAGAAAACAAGCAATGACAGTCATATTATAATAGCTTGTGGCAAGCTAAAAGACTCATGTATCTTACTAAACATTACCATTGCCTTTCACATCTAAAGCTCAGTAGTGGATTTATTCATGCACTCGTTACTACTTACAGGTACAAACAATCTAAAATAACTTACAACTACTAAAAAACATGTTTCGATTATTTAACCAACTGACGCACATTTCCCTCTTTATGTAGCATCGGCAGTTGTGATGCCATAGCCTGAGAGGACGTTCGGGTGAACGTGTTGCGCTGACTGATTCAGTCACTCAGTCAGTAACGACCAGCTTGTGCTTCACACAAGCTGGTAAAAAGAATAATAAAAAGTTGGCAATACCACAGGTAAAAATCACTTCAGCAGATAATAAATAAATCCTTTAATAAAGTTGTCAGTAGTACATGTAAAACACTTTTTTTTTTATTGAACACTGCAGCTACACACCCCAGGCTATTGCAGTTAAAAGAATACAAACTAAATCCGTTGTACAGTGTAGTCTGTAAAGTGAACACTTTAGAAAAGACAACTTGTTACATTAATAATGCATTAACCACCCACAGAAAAGCGCTTTGGGAGTGTGCTCTGATATCACTGTTATTAAAACGATGAATAATATATCGTCGCTATGGGGCAGAAACCTTGTATGTCCAAAACCCTTACTTTTCAGGAAATGGGGGGGAAAAAAGAACCTGTGTTCCAATAGGCTCTATGCACAGCAGCCATGTTGGAAAGAAATATTCCTTCACAGGTGTTACCAATGATACTAATGAAGGCTCTGTTCCATTCTGGTCAAACAGAGTCAGGGTGCTGATACTGTGCGCCCATTTACGAAAAAACACGAAACGTAAAAACATGGAGATAAGAGGTTTCTGCCCGACAGCAACCAATTATATTTTGCTCCTCGTTATGTAAGAGTTGTTCACGGAGCTCATTGCTCAACACCGACAGAGAGAAGAGAAAGGACCGTGTGGGGTTAATCACAGCCTTGACTGTTGCGGGAAGTGTGATGAAATAATGTGGTGGAAAGTAACTAACTACATTTACTCAAGGGCTGTACTTAAGTAAAAGAAAGTAATGTGGTACTGTACTTTGACTTTACTTGAGTATGTCCAGTTTACATTCAGTATACCAATTAAGCCCTATTTCACACTTCTATACTTCTAAACAGCTGATCTATAAGAGCTTGTAGATCTACTATCTTCAGAGTACTTTTACATTTTTTTAAAAGTATACTTTGATGCCAGTACAATTTTAAATACAGGACTTTTACTTGTTTAACAGTATTTTTATATTGCGGCTTTGCTACTTTTAATTAACCCATTAAGACCGGGAATCTGTGTGTCATTTTTAGATTTCTTTGGCTATTCAAAAATAGCAGACCTACAAGCTCATAGCGCGGCACCGAGTGCCGCGCTATGAGCTTGCAGATCTGCTATTTTTGAAAAACCTGTGAAAATTCGTGGCAAAATCTTGGATTATATATATTTTTAAAGCAAACATTTGGAAAATATTTAGTCCCAGGAACCCCCAGAGGCAAAGATTTGAGTTACAAATGTCCGCCAAAAAAAAATAAAAATAAATCCCAACGAAATCTAAAAATGACACACAGATGCGTTCCCGGTCTTAAAGAGTTAAGTAAAAAAAATCTGAGTACATCTTTCACCAGCGCTGAGATATTATGTGGTGTGTGGAGCACCACTTTCCCTCTGCAGCTAGAGCTGTGGTGATAACGCCATGTCTCTGAAGAATGCTAATGGCTTCATGGCGGTCATTTAATTGCCTTGTAACTGCACGCTGAATGATAAAGCCATTAACCCATGAAGACCTGCGGCGATTCTTTAAAATGTTTTCTAAATCCTAACAGTTTTTTTTTTTTTTTAATAGATTTTTTTTTCAAGATTTTTCAAAAATAGCCAAAGAAACCTAAAGTGACACAGATACGTTCCAGGTCTTAAAGGGTTAATACAAACATAATTTAATTTGACATGGAGTTCATAAAAAAACATTAACAACTTGTTATGCATCTTCAATCACAAAATAGTGCCGGCAGTGCTATGGGTGTAAAGGAGGCTACAGTATTTTGCTGATAGGAAAAAGCAATTTGCAGTTATTAAAACGTTAAGATTATCTGGCCTTCAGTTGGCGTTGGTAACATAGAATTTTCAGTAAGTACCTTGTTTAAATGTTTTAATTAGGTGTGTGTGTGTGTGTGTGTGTGTGTGTGTGTGTGTGTGTGTGTGTGTGTGTGTGTGTGTGTGTGTGTGTGTGTGTGTGTGTGTGTGTGTGTGTGTGTGTGTGTGTGTGTGTGTGTGTGTGTGTGTGTGTGTGTGTTTGTGTGTCTCTCTGCCTGCCTCTGGGTGGGAAGAATGAACCCATCAAATACTCAACATAGAAAATGAACCTCAAATGAGCCATAACATCGCTATTAATAGCCGGATATTCTGAGAGAGGCAATTTTTATTCTTACATCATACTCAATCACCACCCGAGTATCCTACTATAATTCTAGTAACCTGACGGTGGATGGGGTCTTGGGACTCCGATCAAACTGCGCATGCGTCGTTGCCAGGTTTCGCGAGAGAAACAAGCAGCGAGGTCTATGAAAACGAGGCCAAACCAAACGAACCCTATAACACCAACATTGGCCCTAAAGCGCTTACAATCGGCGGACATGGCAACACCGACGCCGACGCTACACCATAGACCCCGCCCACTCTCTACTGTGTAAACACTCCAGATTTGTTTCCCCACACAGATGCACATTAGCTCCATAAAGAACGGTTCTATGTCGTTCTCTTCCAGGATCGGGCGAACGTCCGCCAAGGCTCCGCTGTTTACCCTTTTGTATACATCGTATCCCACAACTAATGGTAGATTCTAAACCGCACGGATGTTTAAGGTTTGGTCGGCTGCATGGAAAATAAAAAATATTCGCGGTACAATATTTTTTTTTATCGCGAATTTTTACAAATCCACGGGCCACCACCATTTTGCATGGTCACATCCTACTTTATAAACAGTAAAATCCACGTAGAAATAGTCTTACAAAGACGATAGACATAATAATACATGGGCGACGCCATTTTGCGCTCAGACCGAATTATTTTGGGAACATTTTTGCGTATAACACAACAAGGGCCATTAGCGTCCGCGCAGTTGAAACGTGACGTGAGCAGACCTGATTGTATGGGTAACACATTTAACACACGTGAATTAAAAATAAACTCTGATTAATGTTGTTAGTGGTGTAAAATGCCATCAAAAAATATACTCAAGCCTGCTGCAGGGCAACAGAAAATAGCAAGCCTACCGAATTATTTTGGGAACATTTTTGCGTATAACACAACAAGGGCCATTAGCGTCCGCGCAGTTGAAACGTCACGTGAGCAGACCTGATTGTATGGGTAACACATTTAACACACGTGAATTAAAAAATAAACTCTGATTAATGTTGTTAGCGGTGTAAAATGCCATCAAAAAATATACTCAAGCCTGCTGCAGGGCAACAGAAAATAGCAAGCCTATTTTGCTATTTTATATAGCAAATGTGTATATATATATATATATATATATATATATATATATATAGAACTATAACAACATAGTATTTATATATCCGTTTTTATATTTATATTTTGCTATATTAAAATAGCAAGCCTATATTGGTGCTATTTAATGTACTTATATACTGTTCTATGTGTGCATATAATTTGCAAATATTAAAGATTTGGAATTGTGTAGATTTCTTTCAGAGACATGTATGGACTGTTATATCTTGAACATTTATTCATTTCCACTTACCAGACACTTTTTTTATGGTAAAAATGAGCATAAAAAGCAAAATACAGAATTCAGAAATATTGAAATGGAAAAAACAGAATTTGGGAAAAAAATTAAACGGATTTCATATGGCTCTTGCCGCGACCGGGGGGGGGCACGACGGGACGCGCGCGGGGGAGAAACCGCGCGACAGGACGTGCATTAACCCCACGTTTGCAACGACTTTCGTATGCGCCCTTCACCGGGTATGGTCTAGTGGTGTATAAAAGAGTATAGGTTCTCAAAGCAGGTTCCGGACACCCCCAGGGGTCCTTCGGGGGCTTCCAGAGGTCCCCAGCACAATCACTTAAGTGCTATTTTGTATTTTAGCTATTAGAAAATAGCAGAAATCTCACAATCGCAGAAATCTCACAAAGAAATAGCAGAAATCTCACAATCGCAGAAATCTCACAGTGTGAGATTGTATGCTGTGTTGCCAGATTCTGTGAGAGAAACAAGCAAACAGGTCTAGGAAAACCAGCCCAAAAGAAGCGACTATGGGCCACACGAGCACTTTAACATATAGGTCAGCTATTTGAAAATAGCAGATCTACAAGCTCACAACGCGTCGCGATGCGACGCGTTGTGAGCTTGTAGATCGGCTATTTTCAAATAAAATATTGCGGGGAAATTATAATAAGCAGATCTGGCAACCCTGATTGTATGTCTGCTATTTCTGCTATTTGTGCCCCTGGCACAAAATTATTTTTAAATGGGGGTCCGCGGCCAAATACGTATACATTTGGGGGTCCTTGACACAAAAATGTTTGAGAACCACTGATGTAAGAGCAAAATGGCTGCCGTGTGATATGGTTGACATTGTGTGGTGGCGTGAAACCGATGCCTTTCTCTTTGCACAATGAAAAAGCAAATTAAAGAGATATTTTCCACATTGCCTCATGTTGTCAGAAGCACGAACCTTGAATGCTTCTGATGAATTCTTTCCATTTCAAACCTGGTGATAATTAGCAGCTCTTGGCCCGGACAGGAGGATGGAAAAGACCTCAGGAGTGTTGAGCAATATTGTGTATCACAAAAATCCAGCGGTGTAAAGTAACTAAGTACAATTACGCAAGTACTGTACTTAAGTACAAGTTTGAGGTATTTGTGCTTTACTTCAGTATTTCCAATTTCCAATACTTTTACTTCTACTCCACTGCATCTCAGAGGCAAATTTTTACTCCACTACAATTATTTGAAAACTTTAGTTACTAGTTACTTTTCAGATATAAATTATGATATTATGAAACATACAATAACCACTTTAGCCCTATTGGCTATTTGAAAATAGCCGATCTACAAGCTCACAACGTGTCGCATCGCGACGCGTTGTGAGCTTGTAGATCTGCTATTTTCAAACATTTTAGTACTTTTACTTTTGGTACTTTAAGTACATTTTGATACCAATACTTTTGTACGTTTACTCCAATACATGTGTAATTCTGAACTTATACTTGTAAAAGTATTTCTATATTGCAGTAGTGTTACTTAAGTAAAGAATTCGAGTACTTTTTCCACCACTGCTTGCTGTGAATCATCCAGTCGCTATGTCACATGGCAGCCCGAGCAGGAAGTGCTTTGGAAGACTCCCTTTCCTTTTTTCTCCTTCCATCTCTGCCCACGCTTTGCCAGCTTGCTCGAGTAAGCAGCCAAAATACTTAAAATTCTTGCATGTGGGCTTATGTCCAACGTGTGGCTGCCCTCTTGCATCAGCAAACAATTCCTTTCTTTTTGTGTGTAAAAAGCACAAACATTTAAAGTTGAGGGAAAATAGAGTGAACATGTTGTACTACAAAGAGATTGTTTTCAGCTTTCCCTGCTATTTGAACCCATTCGATAGTAGATTGATTTATGTAGGTGGGTTCATCGCAATCACAGAGGAATAGGAGTCTTAGCAACTATCAATTATCATCAACATTGGCCATCATCTTCAGTTTAAAAGTGCTTTATTGATAAAGCACTTTTAGAAAACTGAAATTCCACAACTGACTGGCTGGCTGGCTGGCTGGCTGGCTGTGTCCTTTTCATGCCCCTGATGTCATCAATATGAGGCTGTCATCATCATCATCATCACCTTTATTTCTTACTCGGAGTTCAGTTGAGGGACAGGCCCTCGTTTTCAATGTAGCCGAGATACAGAACACAATACCCAACAGGTAGAGCCATTCATACACAGCCATAATTAAAATACATGAATCAAAAGACAGAAAATACTCAGAAAACTAAAACGGATAAACAAAAAAAATGTAATAAAACAGTTACAATCTTGAATAAAGTGTTGGAAACCATTGCCCTGAATTCATCAAAGAAGGAAGTGAACTGATCTTTAAGGACTACTGGAGCTCATTCCAAGCAGATGGAGCACTGAGAGAAAATGCTGCCTCGCCTATAGCTCTGTCTGAGCAAAAGGAACCGTGAGCATCAGGCAGTCACTGGAGCGGGTCTGGTAGGGACTAGGGTTCTGATCCAACATAGAACAAATAGAAGCGGCAGGGCAGGAATTTCAGGGAGGCCACAAAGGCCATGGCCGTCGTTGCCCCTCAGTTTGGCCTTGTGCCCCTCAAAAAAATGGTATGACTGTTGACTGACTGTACCACTTTCTCCTTGGTCTCTTGTCAATATGTAGACACCAGTGTCTCTTTCTTGTCATGTAGACACCAGTGTCTCCTTCTTGTCATGTAGACACCAGTGTCTCTTTCTTGTCATGTAGACACCAGTGTCTCTTTCTTGTCATGTAGACACCACTGTCTTTTGTTGAGATTCTGAATTCTTAACTCCCCCAGTCCCCATCTTTAAACCAATCCAGTAACTTTGACAGAAACTGAGCATGGATCAGATTGTAAATATCATCATTTATTTATTTCACTTGCAGATAGTCTACATATTACATTTAAAATCATCCTTAACCCTTAAATTCAATTAATTCTTTCAATGGACTAAACGTTTTATTTGATGTCCTTCCTGTCCTGGCATTTGTGCCCTCAAAAAAATGTTCAACACCAAAGGCCAAGTGGCCTTGCCCCTAAAATGACGAAACTCCAGGCCTGATAAGGGGAAGCATTCCTGAAATGGTTTTAAAAATAAGCAGATAGCAGTGCTTATCACGGCTCTCAGACTGAGAAGAGAAGCCTGTGTTCACATAGTGTAACATAACAATGATGGGTACCATAGCTCTCACCAGTGACCCATCTCGGGGCAGAATGGTACACAGTGTCGAGGCACTTTAAAATTGATGGAGCAGCAATCCTATAAATAATGTTCCCATAAATCTAAAACTGAGGGAAAAATAGCTTCAATAATAATTACGGGATGCAGGAAAACATGATTTATTTCTGTAGAGAAAAACAGTTTTTTTCTCAGTTTGGGGACAAGTAACTGACAGCATACACTGGCCTCTGTTACTTTCATGAAATTAAAAAAATAAATAAAAGTATAAGTATCAATACTGCATTGTAAAAATACTCTGTTACAAGTAAAAGTCAGGAATTCCAATTTTACTTGAGTAAAAGTACAAAAGTATTGGTATCAAAATGTACTTAAAGTACTAAAAGTAGAAAGTACTCATTATGCAGAATGTCCAATTTCACAGCTTATTTATATATATTTTTTGAAAATAGCAGATCTACAAGCTCACAATGCGTTGCATTATGACTTATTGTGAGCTTGTAGATTGGCTATTTTCAAATGGCCCAAATGTGTATAGGGCTGAAGTGGTTAATGTATGTTTTGTAATAATAATTCAAATCTACAAAGTAATCAGTAACTAAAGTTTTCAAATAATTGTAGTGGAGAAAAAGTATAGTATTTGCCTCTGAGATGTAGTGGAGTAGAAGTATAAAGTATTGAAAATTGGAAATACTCAGTAAAGTCAATGTACCTCAAAGATTGTACTTAAGTACAGTACTTGTACTTTATAGGGTGTATGGGAGGGGTCCTGCCTAAATGTCAAAATGCAATGTCTCCCCTGAGCAAGCAGGCAGGCTCTATTACAGCAGTTCAGCGGGGAAAAAAGTTCAGCTTGTGCAGGAGAAAAAAATAAAGTACCCGCGAGCCGTGACCCATAAAAGTCATTGTGTGACCCAAAAATAGGCCCCCGACCCATTGTTTGGGAAACACTGCTGTAAGAGGGTCTCAGAGTTGTCGGTCCAGTCCAGTTTGTGGTTCATGTGTACTTAGTGTTGCCAACTATCCCAAATTCAAATAAGGGATACCCGGCCGGGCGGCCCTTATTTCCAAGAAAAATAAGGGCCGCCCAGATAAAGATAAAATCTCACTGTATATGTACAGTTTTTGTATATTATATTAACCACTTGAACCCCAGCATCCACATTCTGGGGGGAACGTTTGCCAAAAATAGCAGATCTCCAAGCTCACAATCTACACGATCGTGAGCTTGTATCTACAAGATCGTGAGCCTGCGATTGCGAGCTTGTGATCTTGTAGAACGGCAATTGTTGACAAAGAGATTTGGTGTAAACAGAAAAGGCGGTTCAACTCTGGTCCAGGGTGCAAGTGGTTGACAACCTGAGCTGTGTGAACTTGATGTGTGTCATTGATTGATTCCCATAAAATAATGAACAAAGTGTGTCCCTTATCAGTTCATTAAGGGATACGTCTTTTAGTTTCCAGCTACGGGACAATTCTGTATTTCAACTGTTGGCAACCCTATGTGTGCTTGTGTACTCTCTCTCATGTGTGCTCCTAAGAACTACAAAGCTCTTTCTATTGACATCCTACCGTAGCTTCAAAGTAACCCCATTCACTATAATTATCAAATTTAACTTCAAATGAAACTGGAGAAAATTGTTTTTCAAGAGTACAATAACAATTTCAAATCGTTCCCTTGAAGTCATTCCTCCTTTGCTCACAATGACGGTCAAACCTGCACAATTTCTGTTGCTTATTCGTGTGTGTTTGGAAAACGCAGAGAAAAACACATTTGAGGTTAAAAAACACACACACACGCACGCGCACGCACGCACGCACGCACGCACGCACGCACGCACGCACGCACGCACGCGCGCGCGCGCACACACGCACACGCACACGCACGCACACGCACACACATTCTAAGCTGTGCAATAGCCCAACATTCTTTGTATATTTTTCAAAGTTTCCATTCTATTCACTCCAGCATCCATTCAACACTTGCTATTAAGGAGAGTGGAAAATTGGGATGAGGTGCCTTTCAGTTTCTCATTTGGCTTTTGTGCTTTTATTTAACAATGCGGCGTTGAATGTTTTTGTTCTGCCCAAGAAAGAGTATAAGAAAGAGCAAACCCTGAAACTATGCGGGAAACCCACAGCTGATATATGGAAGCCCAAATAAATGCATTTCTTCTAAAGAACCAGTTCAGCCAGCCATGAATGAACCTTAAGTTTTACTACTTACAGCATGTTGCAACTGACCAACTGAAAAACAAGACCTTCCTTTGTCTGCATGAGAAGTGCTGTATATCTCACTCTCTCTCTCCCTCCCTCTCTCCCCCTCTCTCGCTCTCCATCTCTCTCTCTCTCTCTCTCTCTCTCGCGCTCACAACCTTGCACTCTCTCACACATACAGTACACTCACTGCAAAGAAGTGTGATAAGGCAGAAGTTGTTTGACTCTATACATTAAAAGAGTTGCTTAGGACCAGTGATGCTGTTTTTTTGGGTCACAGCTGACAGGCAGGTACACATTATTCAATTAGATTTGAGAAAAACAACCACATTCAGTAAATATTATTATAATAATAAAGATTGACCTGATTGATCATGTAAGGATAAATACTTGCTGTGACAGTGCAATACATGTTTTTTACTGTGATACTGATACTGCTCCAAATAATAAGCAATCAAGACACATGTACTGTAACTCTCTCTCCTTAAATAACCCTCCATGTTTTCACCACGATGCAGGCATGAAATGTGGTCAATACTGTGAGTAGAACTAGACTGATGCCCTTTGGGCACTGGCCTATACTGTCGGGAAACGATGTGAATCATAAACTTGTTGTACTTGTCAGAGTACCTGTTGTACCCAGTGCGGTACCCACCACCATACGGGTTGCCAGATCTGCTTATTATAATTTTCCCGGTAAGATTGTATTTGAAAATAGCCGATCTACAAGCTCACAACGCGTCGCATCGCGACGCGTTGTGAGCTTGTAGATCTGCTATTTTCAAATAGCTGATGTACATGTGAAAGTACTCATGTGGCCCATAGTTTCTTCTTTTGGGCTGGTTTTCCTAGACCTGGTTGCTTGTTTCTCTCACAGAATCTGGCAACACTGACCACCATACGATCTATCAACTAAATATGGACATATGAGGATCCCTGATGTCGTCAGAAACAGCCGTGTCGATGACATACATGGGCATAGAACATTGATTCCCAACGTGGGGTGCATGGACCCCTTGGGGTGCTTGAGCTGCCTCTAGGGGGCGTGTGAGAAGAAAAAGTTAATGGTAGTTTAATGGGTGTAATAGTTACACCACTTACATTGTCTTTTTTTCTAATGGGATTGTTCATGAAGTAAAAGAATGCAATTAAAACATTTCCTTTGTACACATTGGTAAAGGTTTAATTCAAAATGAAAAAGGTCAATTATAAGTGTACCCAAAACGCACTTCAGCTGCAATTTCAGTAATTTTAATTACTTTCAATTTTAATGAGTGGTATTTAATGTGGCTTAATTATGACAGCACTTTCCCCCATCTTCTCTCATGGTGGCTCTCTGCCAATGAGGCACATTGAATTGCTGTGTTGCAGAAAATGTGCTCTACAAATAAACTTAGCTTGTGTGTAACCTTGTTGCAATTAATTGAAACTTTGTTACATTGTAGTTTCAGTTTAATTCAAATGTGCAAATTTTTGTGTTCTCATTATTTGTGCATGTTTGAAGCCTTCAATGTGGTGGCTATAAATAGGCCATATTTTAAGGATTGGGGGTGCATCCGCCCAGTTGGGATGTAGAAGGGGGTGAAATGCCTAAAAGGTCTGGGAACCACTGGTATAGAATGAGGTTCTATGGTATACATGCTGCCACTTATTGGCGCAGCGGCATAGACATGACGCAAAGCTCGGCCAATCCCTGAAGTCGATGGTTCGGGTTGGCCAATCAGGTAAGCCGATGCTTACACCCCCAAACACAGAGATTAAATGCGTCCTCCACAGACGCACGGACAAACAGATTGGTATTCGTGGTTTTTAGTTTCTCGAAAACTGTCGATTATCGATTATTATGTCAAGTTTGAGGTCGTTTGGTACAGCCTGGGACAGTCATACACAGACACACAGGTACACACATAAAGACAGACAGAGGTTTTGTGAATGTATAGATAACGTTGAACGCATTTCAATTTTTGTGTGCAATTTGAACACTATTATAACACAGCTAAAACCACTTAAACTCCAAGGCTCCATACTTGGTCCGCTCCTTTTTTCCCCTCTACACTAAATCTCTTCGCCGAAAATAGCCTATCTCCAAATTGCGACGCATTGTGATCTTGTAGATTTTTACAGAATGTTGGCCACAGAACTGTAGGGACTGTAGGGCTGATGTGGTTAATGCCGCCTTTTCTCTTTCTGTTCTCCTTTGTCTCACTTCCCGCTCTACCTTCCTGAATTAATGATCAAAATGATATTGTCTTTGTTCAGTGGTTGACATGAAAAGCCAGAGGCTTGTTTCCATTGTGGTCCATTAAACATTCAACACTCAAACGACTGGACAAAACAACAATGCAACAAAAAAATAACTACCCAACAATATAGAAAGTCTAAATTCCTGATAACACGCTAGGGTTCATGTGTTTAAAATGACTACAAAGCAGCATGGTGCTTACTAAAGCAATAAGCCACAAGAGGCCGTGATTTACCATGGATTTTAGAACGCCTAAAGAGGCATAGCACAATGAGGCTGAGAGGACGGCAAAGAGGCATGCACAACGCAGAGTGCAGATATGAATTGAAACGGCCTTATGCCTCACGTAAGGCATAAGGCCTCCATAAAACGCGTGTTTTAACTGTGTGTATGCGGCCCTGCTGTGAGAAAGAGAGAGAGAGAGAGAGATAGGTGTGTGTCTCATTCGGGAACCCCTGGATTAGATCGATAAAACTCAGAGTCCAATTAGTTTGGACTCAAGCCAGGTGTGACAGCATAAATCAGCCATCGTTTACACCAGTGATTCTCGGCCGTGAGGATATTGCAAGTGGGCCTCCAAATATGGTTAGGGTTAGATTTGAATGATAATATAACATTAAAACGTACAGTAACTCTAACCTGAGATTTCTGTTCTGCACAGATATCATTGACCTTGGTCTTAGTTACAGCACATGAGCATAGAGTCAAACTGAGGGGCCTTCCAGTTTGTTCCTCTTACATAGTAACTAGTAACCAGAAGGAGAGCACACATTACACAGGTTTGAAATACTTGAACCCCTATTCTGGAGCGAACAATCAACTACCGGTAGATCTTTATAATTGTAATAGATCCACAAGATTGTGAGCTCGTAGATCTTCTTTTTTCAGCGAAGATACTGTATTGTATTGTGATATTGTAAAGTGACTTTTGTCTAGCATATTTATTTCATCTCGCACTTTTACAATTTCTTATTTTATTGTATTGTTTATTCATCTTTATATTTAGTTTTATATACGCTTTTTATGTTCAGAGCTTGGAGTTGCATCTGACATACTGTTAAGTAGTAATCTCAAGAACAGATTCTGCTCTGCGTTGGAATCTGTCGTGAAGGTTCGTCATAACGTGTACACACTGGCCTACAAGTGGGCGTGCCTTCAGATCAGGAAGCAGGCCGCGCTTTACCCAATCAAATGTAGTGGGCGGGATTCGCGTGTCCGTCGATCCTTCCCCCCTCGAAACTAACCGAAACTAATTTAACGATAGCGTCCTCGGAGCAGACAAAACCACGGAAAGACTTTAACTTACTCTTTCATCATAGAAACAAGTGGGCTTATAACCAAAACGATCCATGTTCTCTGGGAGAAGTGGTGTTAGTGTTCCGTGTAGAAATATTGTTAGTGGGAATGAAAACATAGTCGCACCACCGGAAGTGATGCGCTGAAGGCAGACCAAAAGCCTGGTTTCCTTGCGCACGGGTGCTGCGTCGTCATTGTCCCAGAGCCAACTGACATTGTGTCAAACAGCAGAGGTCGCTGTTTTTCCTTTTCAGTTGGTTCTGGGTTCCCAGATTGGTTAAGTACAGATACAGAGTAAAAAAACAACAACATTTCAACATTATTTGAAGGGGCAGATTTGGCCCACAGCCCTGGGAGTCCATATTTCCAGAGGCCCTTGTTGAACGAGTCATCGTTTATGTCGAATAACTGATTCTGACTCACACTCTGACTCACACCGCAATTATATCCTTAACGAGAATAGAGTACGGTTTTTGAAATCCTTATTAAAGCTTTTATCTGAGGCCCGGCGGGAGGGTGAATGTTGGCCTTTAATTGTGCACTTTAAACTCCACAGGAGACTCGGGGGTCTTACAAAGCTCTGGTGGGGGGGGGGCGAGGGGGTAGGGGGGGAGGCACAGAGTGTGTGCACGTATACAGGCAACATACATACATACTGTGTACAAACGCATACACACAAACACGTGTGTGCGCACGCACGCACGCACCCACCCACCCACCCACCCACTCACACACACACTCACACACACCCACACACACACACACACACACACACACACACACACACACACACACACACACACACACACACACACACACACACACACCCACACCCACACCCACACACACACACACACACACACAGAGACACGGCTCAGTCACACCTCCCCAATAAAACTCTCAGGTTTTAATCTAATTTAATTCCCATGTGTAACTCCCACGGGCGTGTCAGACCCGCGTGTGGTTCCATTTGTACACGCTCGGAGTTAAATGAACACGCTGGATTCTCCTGTGTTTACACGGATCTTAGGAAGCAGCATGACGTCCTACTGAACGCTTACAGAGAGCACTGCTGCTGCTTTTTAATCCTCCTCCCATCGTGTGAGTTTCCTGGTCCAGCATATTTTCTCCCCCCCCCCCCCCCTGACTGGGTGAACCAGTGGTAATTAGGCGGCTGGTTGTCGCTGCTCTCCCCGCTCATTTGGAGCCCAGTCGGCGGTCCGAGGAAAGAATAAAACACTGCGAGAACAATGGTTTGCCTCAGTCATCAAAGACCAGATGTAATTAAGCTCAGTTTTTATGTGCCACGCGGGACTAAGAAAACCTCTTTATATGACAAGAAATAAATTGAGGGCAGCAAATCAAATCCAGCTTCTCGGCACCTCATGGGATTTTAGGAGCCACCATGCTAGAGAAGAGATTCATTGGTGAGCCCGGTGTCATTCATTTATCAAAATAACGATTTTGAATGTGTTGGGCCTGCAATGCTTACTCAGGTAGTAGCACATGCTTAGATGTATTATTACACTCTCGTCATTACCCCTTGGCCTCCCGAAAAACAAACCTATTTGAAGTGAAATGCTGTTACTATTGCAAATTGTGTTGCAGTGGTAATGGGAAATACTGTATCATTCATATAGCTACTGTAAATTGAGATCCAAGACTTGCACTTCCAAGTCGTTGCATATATACATACACACACACACACACACACACACACACACATAATACAACAAAGCATTGTTTGGACCACCCGTGGTGGCATGGGAATTGAATAGCTTTCTTGTCAGATTGATGTACTGTACTGTATCTCTGGAGCGGTGAAAAGCTTCTTTTGGTATAAGGACATGAAAGACTTAATGACATCACAGTCGCGGTGGGTAATGATAATAAGCACAGTATCCACTTCTTTAAGCTGTCAAAGAAAGATGATATCTTCAAACGCAGCCGGATCACATTCGGTCCCCTAGCCCATTAAGACCTGGAACGCATCTGTGTCACTTTTTTGATTTGAGCTAAAAAAGCATTATTTTACACTTTTGGCTATTCAAAAATAGCAGATCTACAAGCTCATAGCGCGGCACGGTGCCGCGCTACGAGCTTGTAGATCTGCTATTTTTGAAAAATCGTGAAAATGCGTGCAAATCTTTGAATATATATTCTTTTAAAGCGAACATTTGTAACTCAAATCTTTGCTTCTGGGGGGGTCTCTGGAACAACATATTTTGAGATGGGGGTCCGCGGTCAAATACATATCATTTTGAGGGTCCTTGACATGAAAAAGTCTGAGCACCCCTGATATAGAAACGTACGTTTTTTTCATAATACTGTTGGGATTTAGAAGACGTTTGTGGAATCGGCTTCAGGTCTTAATGGGCTAGTTTGTGTTGTTTCAGGAAAAGCAGCAGCAGTAGTGTTGAGCAGGGCCGTATACTGTACATACATACACCTACCTCTGTGGCCAAGGGCTTACTGTATGCTCACCTAAAAATAGGTTGTTGCCAATCAATGTTGGGAGATAGAGAGAATACATTGTTACCACTGAGCTAATAGAGCAGTGGCAACACGTGCGTGCACACGTGCGTACGTGCACATGTGTGTGTGTGTGTGTGTGTGTGTGTGAGTGATACACATGCACGTTTGGCTAGAGGTGCAGAGATACTATTGAAAAAAGTGGTAGGATTGATATAGTTTTAGAAGACGGCAGTCGCACACCTCAAAGGTTGGCGCATAGGACAACCAAATAGTTGCACATCCTCAGAAGGGGTTCTCTGATAACAAATCAAAGACTTTTCAGACCTCCTCAAGTTCGTTACCTTCATCAGGACATCAGACATCTGTCCTGATGAAGGTCAAACGACAGAAACGTCGACTTAATAAAGAGCATCCTTTTTTTGCAAGTTCCAGGCAGTGTGGGGGACCTTTTTTTTTCCCCTCTGAGGATTGATATTGTGAAGTACACAATAATCATGGCCTCGTCTCTCCTGAATGCATTCTGCACTGAAAACTCTGATCTGATTAGGTTTTGATGCACATAATATTATACTGTAGGGTGCAGAATTGCTTTCATACAGATTGCCATTGGGCAGTGGTAAAGCACTTTGGATAAAGATACTACATAAATGCACCATTTACCATCGCAACGGTCACTGTCGATATCAGCAATTCCATTAGGCAGTGGTTCTCAAAGTGGGGTCCGGGGATCCCCAGGGGCCGGTCCTTGAGGGGGTTCCAGGGGGTCTTCAAATGGGGGTCTGTGGCCAAATACATATCCATTTGGGGGTACTTGACATACACATGTTTGAGAACCACAGCCATAAGGTTTCAAGTAGTCAATAATACATACAGTATATGGGTGAATCATATCTGCTGAAGTCCTTGGGTTGTTCCCTAGTCTCTGCAGATAAAAGGATTAGGCTTGTAAATTCACACACAATCGTACTTTTCACAACAAACACAGAGGAGGAAGCACACCTGTGTCGATGAGGTGAGATGAGGTAACAGTATTGACAAAAGATGAGGCCACACACAGCTCTTATGCAAAAGTTAGTTTAAAAAGAAACCAACGTTTCGACAGTGAACTCTTCCTCAGGGTTTAACAGAGAATGAACGCACACTTCACTCATAAAGGCACCAGAACAACAATGTGTAACAACCTTGGCAGATGTTTGGCACATTTTGTTGCACTAAATCAATTTCCTACGCTGAGTACACTCAAGGTTTTTGCCTTTCTGAGAAACACACTTACAGTACACGTAAATTATGTCATTTCTTTTGAAAAACGTCAAAAACATTTCAAACATTTCACAGTAGTATTATCCTTCACCTCCACTCTCACACTCTCTCTCTCTCTCACACACACACACACACACACACACACACACACACACACACACACACACACACGCGCTCCATGAATGAATGCATTTTTCGACCTAATCTTAAAATCATTACGTTGCATTCGTGTATGTTTATTCAGCACTGTGACTTATGACCGTCCATTGACTTGCGCCCAGAGGCATGTGAGTGCGAGCGTTTCGGAGAGGCGTGTCGGAGGGTGGCTATTAACACCACCGGGGCAGGCACAGTAGATTTCCACTGGAGAGCGGTGGCGTGGTTCCTGTCGCCTACCTCCTGTGCCATTTTTAGCCTGTGGTGCTGCCGCTGGCTGGCCTCTTTGCCACCTTGCCACACTAGTGCCACGTGTGGGTAAAGTGCCTGCCACAGCAGTGGTTCTCAATCCTTTTTCTTGTCAAGGAACCCTGAGATGATATCTTTGGGCTGCGGACCCCCATCTGAAAATATTTTTAGTATCATTTATTTTTTTAATGTGTCCAAATCGTTCGCAATTGTGCACTTCAAAAAACCAAAACGCATATAGCAGATCTATAAGCTCAAGGCTTGAGCTTGTAGATCTTGTAGAGCTGAATAGCCTAAGTATAAAATAGGGCTCAAGTGGTCGATCATTGCGCGGCACGAGTGCCACGCTATGAGCTTGTAGATCTGATTTTTTTTTAATCGTGATTTTTTTTTGCAAATCTTTGAATATATAAAAAATCACACCCAGTGTGAAGTGGGCAGTGTGTGGTCATCACAACATGACTGAATTTGCAAAGTCAGCCAATCACATTACAGTTAGTGGTGATGACACTAGCTGTAATGTGATTGGCTGATATGAAAAAAGTATCGATTTGCATTAACAATGGAAGGGTTAGGGGGTACACAAATGTTTTGGTCGGTGTCCAAAACTCACTTATAGGGGGCGGCTACACCGCCCCAAAAATCACAATATTTTTCAAAAAAACTGTTAGCATTTAGAAGACATTTGTCCTGGCCTCAGGTCTATAAATGGGTTAAGTCATTTCTCAGGGAGAGAAGCGCAGTGCTACGGGGCCTCTCCCCATGCATGCAGCTCCCTGGCTGCGGCCGCTGTGAGGCACGGCTCCCCTGGGACCGGGCTGTGGCTCGGGGTGGGGTAAGACCACTGGTTCTCAACATTAGGGTCTGGGGCCCATCGGCAGGGTGTCCTAAATGGACCCTTACGGGTCTGTATGTAACTCCGAGGGTGTACGAAACGGGTCTATTTGGTTCCATTCGTGCACTCTCTGAGTTAATATAAGCACGGGGGGTTTAACAAGGGTTGCCAGATCTGCTTATTATAATTTTCCCGCAAGATTTTATTTTCAAATAGCTGATGTATATGTTAAAGTGCTCATGACGGCCCATAGTCGCTTCTTTTGGGCTGGTTTTTCCTAGACCTGGTTGCTTGTTTCTCTCACAGCATCTGGCAACACATGCCCCCCTGGTGGTCCCCGAACCCGACGTTGACAGCCAGTGGGGGGGGGGGGGGGGTAGACTCGGGGCACAGTAGCCGTCTTAAAGCAGCGCTGAGGGGAAGTCCCTGTGCGTTTGAAGTAGGGACCTCAGAACGGCTGTTTACTCTGGGGGGGTCGGGGGAGGGGCGCGCCGGCCCCGCCGCACAAGAATGCCTGTGTCCAGTGGTGGAATGTAAACCAAGTACATTCACTCAAGTACTGTACTTTGAGTACAATTTTTGAGGTACTTTTACTTCGCTTGAAAGCATTTCCATTTTGACATCATTTGTAGGCCTACTTCTATTCCACTGCATCTCAGAGGCAAATTATTGTAACTTTTTACTCCACTACTATAAGTATTGGACATCTTTAGTTACTGGCTTACTTTGTCGACTTATTATTAGTTCAAAACATACGTTAACCACATAAAGACATATTTAATGCTTCGGCTATTTGAAAATAGACGATCTCCAAGCTCACGTCATGTCGCGAAAGAATTTAACAACATTTTGGGGATTTGTTAAAAACTTTTACTCAAGTAAAGTTTTAGGGTTAGGGTTATTTCGTTGTCTTTATATTGCGGTATTGCTACTTTTACTTAAGTCAAAAAGAAAAGAAAACTGAGTACTTCTTCCTACTGCCGCCTGTGTCATGACAGGAATGGCAGCGAGGAGGAATGCGCTCCACAATCCCAACACTGTAGGGGCCGGGGGCACGGCCGAGGTGGCAACCATTTCTCCCTATTTATTTAAGGCCGCCACTGCCCCCTCACTCAATCACGGGCTGTGTGTCTGCCCACCTCAGCATCACTGGAAGAAGTGAAAAATGGCCCCCACCCTCCTTTTACAGCCTCTCTCTCGCCAAACACGGCCGCCTGTGAATCCTCTGCCAGATTTGTTTGATTCCATGATTGATCATTGCTGCCACTCGCTAGGGGGCATTGTGAGCTTGTAGATTGGTATTTTTTTGTGTGCTATTTTTGGATGCCACCATTGTACAACAAAGTATAACACAGGGTTGAGTGGATAATCAAACTAATAGTAATGTAATCTGAGTATGCTAATACAATATAACTTATACAATTGGGGTGGTTGTATTTTGTCTCCCTGCTCTTCTATTGAGACATTTAGATCGTGTTAAAGGTCATGTCAGAAAGTAGCAGACAAGCTCACAACGATGTGATTTTCTTGATATTTTCTAGCTAAAGCTTTCCCCATAGTAACATAAAACTGAAAATACACTGGTATAGAGCCCTGAGGGACTCCAGGGGTTTAAGTGCTTAACAGAGGCTGGCCTTGGCCATAAAAGTAGAAAGCAAAGTATTGCCAGGGGAAAGTGCTCTCTTTCCATCAGTAGTAGCCAGCGATGGGAAAGTACTGTAACTAAGTACATTTACTCAAGTATTGTACTTAAGTCCACTTAAGAGTTTTTTTTTTTTTACTTCACTTGAGTATTTCCATTTTTAAAATATTTATACTTCTACTCCACTACATCTCAGAGGCAAATATTTTACTTTTCAGATTGAGGTTATTGTTACAAAACATACATTAAACACTTAAGCCCTACATTACATTATAAATTGACTATTCGAAAGTAGCAGATCTAGCTTGTAGATCTGCTATTCTTCCAATGATTTTGACACGTTTTGAAAAGTTGTGAAATGGGACATTCTGCATAATGATGACTTTTACTTTTGTTACTTTAAGTAACAAAAGTAACTTGTGATGCCAATACTTTTGAGATTCTAACTTCTGATTTCTACATTGTGTGGTATTGCTACATTTACTTAACTACTTCCACAATGCATACAAATGCATTGTTCTTAAGGTCTAACACAGTTTCTAGATATAGTAGAATTTAAAACTGCACAAATTATTTATAAAGCAAGGAATACATTACTACCTAGAAATATACATAAAATGTTCAAGGATAGGGAGGGGAGTTATGAACTGAGAAGGGAACTACATTTAAAACAACCTATAGTTTGCACCACTCTGCAGAGGATGTGTATATCTGTGTGTGGAGTGAAGTTGGTGGTGGTAAGAATGGTTTACCGGAGGATGTCAAGCATTGTAAAAATGTCATACAATTAAAAAAAAACAGCTGTTGAAGCAGATTATTCTGGGGAAATACAGACTTGCTGATTGAGGGATTTATAGACCATAGTAATTATATAGCCTACACAGTATCTAACTCGAAAAAGTGCTTCCCGGAGCACAGGTCTCCACCAGGTCAGGTAGGTTATTGTGGGCCAGCAAAGTTGATGGAATATGAAGAATTTGACAGATTTGTCTTGATCACATGACTATAGAGATAATGTGTACCGATTTGCGTGATGTGTGGACAAAACGGTAGGAGTAATATCAATATCTCCTGCAAAGGAAAGGCATAAATAAGCTTTGACTTCAGCCTATACATTTTCGATCGACCAGAAAAAAATGTTTAGATTACAGTATGTAATGTGTTAATGACTGTTGATGAGGATCTGAATACAAAATCCAAACTAAGGTACTTTGTAGGCCTATTGGCCCCTGGCACTTGAACTGAGTAGCTGCATTTAACGAGCAGAGCTCATTACCAAAAGGTTAAAGATACATTCACACGAGCAGAGAAGTGGCATGCAGGCCTATTGTCAGGGAGATTAGCAGTGTTTGTTTTGTAAGACATATTGGACCATTTAGCAAACATGTACAGTAGAGTGAAAGATGGAAAAATGAAAAATGTGAAGATGGAAAATGTAAATCCCACTTCAAGTCATTAACTTGAATCAGTGGCCATGTTGTTTGGGTAATTAAGTCCAATTGTCATAATAACCAGCCACATGTTTGCTATTGCACAATTCAGTCAGGAACACTCTCGTCATCGATTTAATCATTATTGCAACAAATGGAGTTAATTTGGTGCTGACGGCTCCGCTCTTATGATGCTCGCTGAATTAGGAAAGTATAATGTGGGGTATTTTTATCGTAAATTACTGCCGTACTTCGCCATACTATGTCACACAAAAGTAGCAAAAATAGCCGATCTAGCTAGATCTGCTATTTTTGAATTGGAATCCTGGAAAGTAACATTTTTATTTAATTTCAAACGCATTTAGTTATACTTATGTTAACTTTATTAACTTAAGTACAAATACATTGGACATACAGAAGACAATATAATTTTAATACTAGTCATTAAGCTACTAATCTAGACTGAAGTAATTAAAGCGGGTCACGTTTGCATGTTTGCAATTGTAACAGCGGAAATCAATAACATATCATTATTCTGATATTAACCTGTTGGCCGCATGAAGGCCGCCAGTTGCCCATGTATGCCATAAGAGCGGGTCCAAAGAAGACCTTGAATTTCAGTTTTGAATACAAGTCCACTCAGTATCTGTGTTGAAGTGTCCCTGAGTCAGACACTTAACCCTGACAGCTCCCCCCTGAGTGCTCATAATGACCATCTGAGAAGCCATCAGCTGCAGCATGAGCTGGAACTGAATTTTCCCCATGGGATTAGTAAAGGCAAGGCAAGGCAAATGTATTTGCATAGCACATTTCATCAGCAAGGCAATTCAATGTACTTTACATTTGTAAAAAACTTACACCTGCACACCTAGATTAAAAGAGCAGCAATAGTAGCAGGTGTGTAGGCTACACAGTGAACATCAACAATGGAAATGGCCCGCACACTGCCAGCTTGCACGGTACATGAAGCAATTTATTAGAAGCAACGTTTCAGCCATGCCTGAGGAAGGTCATGTGGGGAAATAAAAGCAAAAGAAATGAAAATAAAACAGAAAATTACAGTGCAGAAGAATATTTAAAGAAATCCCAACAGAACGCTTTTAGCTGTGATTTAAAAGATCTCAGAATTGTATAATGTTAATAAAGGTATAGCTTTTTCTTTGTTTCTTTCTTTTAAACATTTGAGCCATGCAAGACTGTAGAACTAGGAAGGTGGAGGCTGTGGTGATGGAGAAAAAGCTTTGCCAGGAGGAGCAGCATTGGTGTAGCAGAGATCGTGTTGGACATATTTAACAGCTTGGGGCGGCAGCAAGACACTTAAAGGAGAGATCCGCACATTTTAAGTGTTATCTTTGATGTGTCGCTAATCACTCACCAACATTGAAAGGGACGTTGAGTTATTCCCAGAGAGTCCCCTTCGTCCAGTCTAACGACCCCCTCCGTTGGCATAATGGGAGCCCGTGGAAGGCTGAAATTCGCCTAATATAACAGATGCAAAGTTAGTTTTTTCTCTACTCCTGCTCATTGTTGAGTGTCATGATACTCAAACATGCACGCGAACGAGCGAACGAGCGACCATTAGTGCAGAACGAGACGACGCAGGTTGCTTGTTTTTCCATAGACGCCAGGTTCTATGGAAGAAACAAGCAACCTGCGTCATCTCGTTCTGAGCGTACGGTGTTGGAGCTACGGGATGCACCTCTGTGGTCAGGATGGTTATGTCTGGGAACTCCTGGATTATGGACTTGGCTCCATGTGGAGTGGAGAAGAGACCAGTGTTGATTTCGTCGACTAAAACTATGATGAAAAATGCTCGTCGACTACCTTTTTTCACTGACGAAAACTAAATAAAAACTAAATAAAACTAAGCTTTGATGACTAAAACTAAGACTAAATATAATGACAATTTCGTCAACAAATAAAAACTAGACTAAAAATGTTAGTGAGGGAGGTAATTTTATATTTGGTTGCACTCGGGTGTTGCGCTCTGAAAATAGCAGATCTACAAGCTCACAACGCGTCGCAGCGCGACGCGTTGTGAGCTTGTAGATCGGCTATTTTCAGCATGCAACCAAGTGTAAAATCAGGTATTACGACGCCATCAAGGCACCGCCAACATACATTTTAGTCGACTAAATCAACTGTAGATTTAGTCGACTATAATTTTATGATATTTAGTCGACTAAAACTAGACAAAAACTAAAACATTTCAGATGACTAAAATATGACTAAAACTACATGGAATTTTATTCAAAAGACTATGACTAAAACTAAATCAAAATTAGCTGACAAAATCAACACTGGAAGAGACTAAGCAGAATGATGTGTTTGGGTTGAACTCCGTGTTCTATCAGAACTCTGACAGCCTCGATTACAGTGTTCCCTGTACTGAGGATGGGGTACATGAGCAGCACTTTCCTCCTGTACACGTCGGGGGGGGGAACTTTGCATAGTAGACCTTTGCTTTCTGGGTCTCCTCGTCGCTCTGGATGAGGATCTTGCCGATGCGGCAGATTGGAGTCAAGTAAATTACTTGAGTACATGTACTTAGTTACTTTACTCCACTGACTGTAACAGCTCCTGATTAACAGGTTGCATGGTTTCCTTTTTGCTGCCGGTGTGTGGATGTAATATTGTATAGCGCTTTTGGATAAAGGTGCTATATAAATGCACAATTTACCATTTACTTGAACCGTAGCATCCCTATTCAGGGGGCAGCATTTGTCAAAAATAGCAGGTCTACAAGTTCGCAATGGTCACACAACTGTTCAAAAAAACGTTTTGATTGGTTATTTGCAGAAAAGAGATTTGGTGTAGAGGGGGAAAGAATAGTGCAGAGCCAACTCCTATCAAGTTGACCAAGTATAAAGAGTTTAAGTGGTTAAATGGACCTCTGGGTGAGAATGGTCTGTTGATTGGAAACGTAGAAATGTGCGACTGATTAGAAAAACGTATTCAATCAGCAGACTGACTGTGACAGTTGATTACAGCTGGGGTGTAAGAACCCTGTCCTGCATTAACCCATTGAGACCTGGAACTGTGTCATTTTTAGATTTGAGCTAAAAAGCATTATTTTACACTTTAGGCTATTCAAAAATAGCAGATCTACAAGCTCATAGCGCGGCACCGAGTGCCGCGCTACGAGCTTGTAGATCTGCTATTTTTGAAAAATCGAGAAAACGTGTGCAAATTAATATATTTATATGCTTTTAAAGTGAACATTTTAAACTCAAATCTTTGCTTCTGAGGGGTCCGTCGAACCAAATATTTTGATGGGGGTCCGCGGCCAAATACATATCATTTTGGGGGTCCTTGACATGAAAAAGATTGAGCACCACTGATATAGAAACATACGTTTTTCAGAAAACTGTTGAGATTTAGGAGACGTGTAGAATCGGCTTCAGGTCTCAATGGGTTAACTAGCGCAACGCTCCATTTCACAATCATTGGCACCACAGTTTATATTTTTCACAACTCTAGGCCTGAAGAAAAGTGTGGTTGAATGAATAGATATAATTACTGCAGTGGAAAGATTCCCTGAACTTTTGCACCGGGAGCGACATGTTTGTTTTCAAAACCAAATGAGATGTAAATTCTAAAACACACATGGCACAGATGTACACATACACACCTCATGAATAGGTTTAATTGCTTCATTTATACTAATTAACTAAATAAATATACCCCCAGAAAGCGTAATCACACAATTTAACCAGTTAAGCCCTATTTCAAAAAGACAAATAGAGGAAATAGGCAATTTTCAAGCTCACAACATGTCACATTGCTCGTATTTCTCTTGTTGTTTTTGTTTTCTTTTTAAATTGTTTGTAATGTTTTAACTTTTGATTTTGCCTATGATGACATGCCAAGTGCAGCTGTTTTTCTCCGCTCGCTTGTTTGCTTCCATTACAATGGTATCGTGCTTCTCATCCCCGTTTGTTTTCGTTTGATTCACAGAAGTGAGCTGATTAGGCTTCATAATCATTCTCAACGAGCTCTCTAAATTAATTAAAAAAAGAAAGAAAACAAAAATCAGGCCATTATTATGGTAGCACAGCATGCGGCTTTTATTTATGGCTCAAAGCAGTGGTTCTCTAACTGTTTAATTTCAAGGATGGTTCTTTGTTCTTTTGCTCTGTTATGATTCATATGAGCATGTACTGTATGCTACGGTACGTGATTAACCCATTAAGACCTGAGGCCGATGATACAAATGTCTTCTAAATCTTAACAGTTTTGTGAACAAAACATACGTTGCTATATCAGTGCCGGTACTCGAACTTTTTCATGTCAAGGATCCCGAAAATTATATGTATTGGCCACAGACCCCCATCTGAAAATGTTTTGTTCCAGGGATCCTTAGAAGCAAAGATTTGAGTTCAAAATGTTCTCTTTAAAAGTATATATATATATATATTCAAAGATTTGCACAAATGCTCACGATTCTGCCAAAAATTGCAGATCTACAAGCTCATAGCTTGGCACGAAGTGACCCGCTATGAGCTTGTAGATCTGCTATTTTTGAAAGTGTAAAATAAAATGGAACCATGGTTCTTTGGACTTTTGCTCTGCTATGATTCATATGAGCATGTACTGTATGCTAAAGTACGTGACACATTCAATCACTTAAACCCTATGTACTTCATTGACTGGAGGTTACCCAGGGGTCTATACTAGCTCTTCTCCTTTATTACATCTACACCAAATCTCTTCGCTTAAAATAGCCAATCCAAAAGCTCAGAACGCCTTTGGGGAACGCTAAGGGTCATGTGATTAAACAGAACTCAAACTTTCAACCATGAAGTTGTTCATTCAATCATGAGGTGTGCCACACATCTGAATAGATGTAATAGTTTGTCTCTTAGTCTTGCAGCTTCTTATGCAGTTAACCGCATAAATCCTAGCGTCCATTTGACGAAAACAGCTGAACATTTTGGTGAATATAGCCACTGTAGAATGTAGTTATTTGGACCACCAAAGAAACTGTAAGATTTGGACTGTATACTAGCCTGTATAATCCTCAGTATCAATTTAACACCGGGTATTATTGACCTATTTTCCAATGTTGTATTGCAAATGTGAATGTATTGTGGTCCTCTGCATGTATTTGCATGTTTGAAAATGTGAAGATGCATCTTTGATGTATTGTCAGCAGCAGCCTGTGCATTATGCAGATTTATTCATCTCTGATGGAGGTCCAAATGACTTTCTGCGATTACCGTGAGCCACAAGGTGTACCCTAGTGCCACTAATTAGGGGTGTGTGTGTGTGTGTGTGTGTGTGTGTGTGTGTGTGTGTGTGTGTGTGTGTGTGTGTGTGTGTGTGTGTGTGTGTGTGTGTCAATTTAGTACATTATAGTACAATACTTTTCTTAGGGATTATACTATGATCAATTTTTCGATTAATCGAATAATCGAGAAGCATGTTTTAGGTGATAGGGCTTAACCCATTGATACCTGGAACGCATCTGTGTCACTTTAGATGTCTTTGGCTATTCAAAAATAGCAGATATACAAGCTCATAGCGCGGCACCGAGTGCCGCGCTACGAGCTTGTAGATCTGCTATTTTTGAAAAATCTTGAAAAATACTTTTTAATATTTTTTTCCAAAAAACTGTTAGAATTTAGATTTTTTTTTTAGAAGCGGCTTCAGGTCTCAATGGGTTAAGTGGTAAAAAAAATAGCGTCACACTGCATTGTGCCTAAATACCCAAAATAGGGACGCCAGGTTTAAAGTGGTTAAACGTTGTCTTTTCCTGGTATTTTCCTTATTACATTTACGGAACGTATCAGACTGTTGTAGATGAGTGAAATGATCCACCGTTTCATGTCTGTCTCCCTGTGCCGTACAGAGCCAGTGCTGGATGTGGCGAGGGCCCTTGACACGGTCGCCAGTCGGGTGAACAAGACTGTCCGCAGGCGGCGCCACGCTGGGGATGACGACTACAACATCGAAGTTCTCCTGGGCGTGGACGACTCGGTGGTGCGCTTCCATGGCAAGGAGCACGTGCAGAATTACCTGTTAACCCTCATGAACATAGTAAGTTCAAACCGTGAACGCTCACCTCTGAAGCCAGTCAGCGCAGGGTAAAATATTCACACTTTGAGTTCAGTCGTCGTTGCTTTGTCTGTGTTGCAGTGGTGATTTTGACAAAAAAAATGTATAGTTCATAGTCTTTTGAATAAAATTCTATCTAGTTTTTGTCATATTTCAGTCATCTGAAATGTTTGAGTTTTTGTCTAGTTTTAGTCGACTAAATATCATAAGATTATAGTCGAGTAAATCTACAGTTGATTTGTCGACTAAAATGGATTTTGGTTGGCCTTGACGGTGTCGCAATGGGCTTGGTTGCATGCTGAAAATAGCCGATCTACAAGCTGCGACACGTTGTGAGCTTGTAGATCTGCTATTTTCACCCGAGCGCAACCAAACATAAAATGACTTTTAGTTCTACTGGATCTCTTCACCACTAGTCCCTCCCTAACATTTTAGTCTAGTTTTTATTTGTTAACGAAATTGTCAATATATTTAGTCTTAGTTTTAGTCATCATAGCTTAGTTTTCATTTCATTTTTATTTAGGTTGCGCCAACTTTCCTGTGCACACTGCCAGTAGGCCCACAGAAGTACCTCCACTAAGTCTGTTCTTTTCTACACGTACTGTATGCCTTACTTATACTATAGTGGAATATTTAACGTACATTTTATAATGCTCAATTTTGGAGTCATATATGTCATAGATGACTTATTATCACAGGCTGACCATATGAAGTCCTGGATTCACATTGAAGCAACGCAGGCCCCCCCAGGATGTGGATCCTAAGATCCACTTGATTAGAATTTTTCGATTGATGACCACCCTCTTAGATAGGATGTCCACACTGTAGATCAGCTGTTATCAGGGCGCGACAACCACTCACAACTAAGTATAACTCAAGCTTAAAGGGATAGTTCACCCCCAAAATGACTTTTTTTCTATCGATTAGTCACCCCATGGAGAGTTGAATTCATGTGTTTTTGTCGCATTCCTTAGCCAATAATTTGATGACCAGCGGACCGATAGGTAGAGGTTCCGGTAGGAGACACAAAGGAGACTCTTTGTGTGTCCTACCGGATCCGCTGCCGGTCATCAAATTATTGACTTAGGAATGCGACTAAAATAAAACAAAAAAAATATCCATGAATTCAAGTCTCCATGGGATGACTAATCGATAGAATCTTTTTGGGGGGGGTGAACTATGCCTTTAAGCGTTCACTCTTCTCTGTCTATTGTAAATTTGTCCTGCACCTTCACCTGTATCTCTGTCACACTGATGAACTGCACAGGAGAGACAGAATTGGAGTCAGAAGATAAAACTGTCACCATATTGACATTGGCACAACATGTTCTCCATGTTCTCCTCTGCTGTGGTTTGGTGAGCTGCTGTGAATGTGAATGTATTGACGCGGTCCTGTGGAGTTCAGTTGTCGTTGCTTTGCATTAGACACGGGATGGTGAATATTCCGCGACTCCGCTGTGCAACAAACACATTTGCATTGTTTATTTGTATTCGATACGGGATGGTAAAATGATATTCCGCTGTGGAAAAGCAAATAATAATTCAGTTGTTGTTGCTTTGTCGTCTCAGAGGCAAGCTGTATAGAAGAGGGTCGTAAGGTGAAATGATATACCGCGGTGAAAGAAAAAACGTGTTACAAAATGTGAATGTATTGACGTGGTCCTGTTGTCTGTAGTATATGCGGGATGGTTGAATGATGTTCCGCTGTGAAAAGAAAAAAGAAAAATCAATATAAAAAACACCAAAGCGTGCTCATCTTCACCACCTGGACGTAGTGCTTCTGCATTTTATCCCGACGCGTTGTGAGCTTGTAGATCTGCTATTTTCAAATAGCTGATGTACATGTTAAAGTACTCATGTGGCCCATAGTCGCTTTTTTGGGGCTGGTTTTCCTAGACCTGGTTGCTTGTTTCTCTCACAGATTCTGGCAACACTGCTAGACCCCCATCAGAGCCATAAAGAGAGTTCTGACACTAGCGTCGACTCCCATTGTAAGAATGGAATGCGGAAGTGCTCTGTCTATCTCAATGAGATAGTTCCAATGTTTGGAACTATAGCCCATAGGAACCCGCTTTGCGGCGAGATCAAAGCGTGTCGTTACTCTCTTTTCTACACTCTGACCCCCATCAGCCCAGGGCTTCCTAAACCCTGTTCAGGAGCAGCGTTATCCCCAGCATTTCTGGGATATAACCCAAAAACAAGGTTCAAAGTAAAGCAATCGAATGTTTGTTATCTGATCAAAGAGGCCTGTAAGCTGGAGTTGAATGGAGTGCTCTGAGTCTTCTGAAGACTCTAACCGTGGGCTCTGACTGCTTAACCTGGGACTTAAATACAATGTGTGAAATAAGGTTAAGTGAGGCCTGGGCTTTCTGTGGCCTAGTTTAGCTTGGCGTAGTTTTAGAAACACTAGTGTGTATTTATGTTTTGGGCTTGGATATCTATCAGTAAGACCAAATGCTTTTTCTTTGGCGTTTGAACAACACATCTAGATAATCAGAGGCAATCCTCATGTGCCATTCACTCGAGATTGAATTCATTAGAATCGTCTTTACTCATAAAGGGACTAAAGTACCTAAGAAACCATCCATATGTGCCTCCAGGTGCCAGAACCATAACTCTATTAATCCATTAATAGCGCGGCACCGAGTGCCGCGCTATGACCTTGTAGATCTGCTATTTTTGAATAGCCCAAAGAAATCTTACAATGACACACGGATGCGTTCACCGGAATGAATGGGTTAATTTTCTCAGAAGAAGCTTCCGCTGTGATGTCTGTCACATATATGTGTGTGACAGTGCGGACCCTGCTGTAATGATGAGCCTGATTGAAAAGCAGGCACAATGCCTCCCCCCCCCGCCCCCCGCGGTTTTCACGCTGTCTACATACTGTGCATTCTCTCTGTGGAAGACGGTCCCTGCTGTTCCTCAGCAATACATCTGTCCCTGATCAAAAGCATGGAGAGAGGAGAGAGAGACTGTTCTACTGTAGGTTGATGGAAATGAATGTATGAATGCCCACTCACACGCGCTCAACACTTATTCTGATTGTTGACGAGCTGTGGGGAACGGTGCTTAATGCGTTGGGACCGGGAACGCATCTGTGTAATGTTTTTTTATTATTTCTTTGGGCTATTCAAAAATAGCAGATCTACAAGCTCGTAGCGCGGCACCGAGTGCCGCGCTACGAGCTTGTTGATCTGCTATTTTTTGAAAAATCGTGAAAATGTGTGCAAATATTTGAATATATATTCTTCTAAAGCGAACATTTGTAACTCAAATCTTTGCTTCTGGGGGGTCCCTGGAACTAAACATTTTGAGATGGGGTGGACCGCGGCCAAATACGTATCTAAAAATGTTTTCTGAATCCTAACAGTATGTTGCTATATCAGTGGTACTCCATGTCAAGGACCCCCAAAATGATATGTATTTGGTCGCAGACCCCCATCTCAAAATATGTTGTTCCAGGGACCCCCCAGAAGCACAGATTGGAGTTAAAAATGTTCTCTTTAAAACATATACTTTATATTATTCAAAGATTTGCATAAGATAAGATTGTAGATCTGCTATTTTTGAATAGCCAAAGAAATCTTAAAATGACACAGATGCGTTCCCGGAGGGAATGGGTTAAACAGAAAAGATGAGGTTGCCACTGTAAAAGACATAAAAGGCATAAAAGCAATGAAACATTTCAATAATTGAGGACTAGAAGTTTGTTTCGGCGCTGCACCAGGCTTCTATTGTAGCAGCTGTCTGTCTATTGAAAGTCAACTCTGAACCGAATTGTGTCACTATTGATTTTAGTTGTCGTAGGAGTGCGCGTTGATTTCTTTTAACGGCACAAAGCAAGTGGCAATGTTCTTGATGACCTTTTTGTGCATTTGAATAGGGTGCCCATGATTTGCTACTTTCTTTTCAGTTCCCACTTTGAATGACAGAAACGGGGTCTCTTGCAGTGCGTCACAGCTTGTCACGTTGCGTCTAGACCTGTCACAATCATTACTTAATTGCATAATCACGATCATTTGAAATAATCACAATTATTTTTTGCATAATCGTCCATTCATCTGTATAATTAATCTCTTGAAACATGTTCATAATTATAAAAAAAATAGTGTAAATGCCAATGCCAAAAACACGATTAATTTGTATGACTAATCGTCAGGTAAAATGTCATGATCGTGACAACCCTAATTGCGTCACACAGCGTGACGTGTCGTGGGCTTGTACATCTGCTATTTTCGGTGCATGACACTGGCGGCAGTGTAACTCAGGCTTTTATCCGCTCTGCTTGACTGTTATTTGGATCAAGACGACGGCTTTGGAAATATCACCACATGTTGGCTTAACCCATTGAGACCTGAAGCCGATTCTACATGTCTCCTAAATCTCAACAGTATTCTGAAAAACGTTTGTTTCTATATCAGTGGTGCTCAATCTTTTTCACGTCAAGGACCCCCAAAATGATATGTATTTGGCCACGGACCCCCATCAAAATATTTTGTTCCAGGGACCCCCCAGAAGCAAAGATTTGAGTTACAAATGTTCGCTTTAAAAAAATATATATTCAAAGATTTGCACACATTTTCACGAATTTTCAAAAATAGCAGATCTACAAGCTCATAGCGCGGCACTCGGTGCCGCGCTATGAGCTTGTAGATCTGCTATTTTTGAATAGCCAAAGTGTAAAATAATGCTTTTTAGCTCAAATCTAAAAATGACACAGTTCCAGGTCTTAATGGGTTAAAAAAAAACGATTAAGAACATTCTCATCTTACGCCCATTAGGGAAAATGCTCAAGCATCAGCAGCAGTCAGCATGGGTGCCGAGTGTCGGATATTAGCAAGACATCTTGTTTTGTTGGACCCACACTTAAGCATGGCCAGTGGTGCATGTGTGTGCGGTCATTATGGACTCTTCCAGTAGAGGTCCCCGCTGGCTTTAGCTGAAGGCTTCAGAGTAGTGATTACTCTGACCCACACCCAGGCTACAGCAATGTCACACCACAACATCTATTCTTTTTATTTCCCCCCTCTGGGAATGATACATTCCCATTCTCACAGCTGTGCAGCGCACGCACGCACGCACGCGCGAGCACACACACACACAAACACACACACACACACACACACACACACACACACACACACACACACACACACACACAGTTTATTATTCTATTCAGTACGTCTTAAATGCAGTTGCTGAGTTGCTGTTGCCGTCGTCTTTCCTTACATTACAGTACATACAGTATGGAGATTAGAGGGACAGACTCCTATTTATAGATCTCAGAGCCAGCACCTTCGACCACCTTCGACAATATTTCCTTCCTTTATCTCTCTCTCTCTCTCTCTCTCTCTCTCTCTCTCTCTCTCTCTCTCTCTCCAGCATTTGATTTCCAGAACTAGACGGCATGAAAGCACTTTCAATGCTTGAAGTTGTTTTCGGTTTCAACGTGTACTAGTCTAGCCCATTAAGATCTGAGACCGATTCTACAAAATGTCTTCTAAAACTGTTTTTTTTTAAAAGCCTATGTTGCTGTCAGTGGTTCTCAAACTTTTTCATGTCAAGGACCCCCCAAAATATATATATATTTGGCCGCGGACCCCCATCTGAAAATAATTTGTTCCAGGGACCCCCAGAAGCAACGATTTGAGTTACAAATGTTTGCTTTAAAACATACATATATTAAAAGATTTGCACACATTTTCTCGATTTTTCAAAAAATAGCAGATACACAAGCTCATAGCGCGGCACTCGGTGCCGCGCTATGAGCTTGTATATCTGCTATTTTTGAATAACCAAAATGTAAAATAATGCTTTTTTTTAGCTCAAATCTAAAAATGACACAGATGCGTCCCAGGTCTTAATGGGCTAGGATAGCCTTCGTAAAGTAACTCTTTACAGCTCTGTGTCTTGGCACTTCCAACCCTTTTAACCTGTGCTCACAGCACAAGCGACACAGCCAACGGCATGGCATTCATTTCCAACACCAGCTGGACTGCCCTGAGCGACATGTACCAATTTCGACATCTGCGTGACTTGGCGGCAATAAAACGTTGAGGAAATTCAATGGTTATGCAAATGAGCAGCGACAGATTCAAGTGACCCCAACAAGCAGCAGCCAATCATGGCACACGTGTTTCGTTTTCTTTTTCCACGAAACGCTCCCAAATTTTAAACTAGGTAACTTTAAATGAGCTTTAACCACATGAACCCTATAGCATCCCCATTCTGGGTCTGTCATAATGGCTGAACATTCGGCAAAAATGTCCAGACAAGCTGCAATTGTCACAAAGAGAAGTCTAACACACTTCAGCCAGTTAAAGGTAGAAGGGCTCGGTGCTCAACAGGGACAACTTGAATAAGGAAAAAAAATGCTCTTTTTAAAACATACTGAAACAATTTGCCCATTTTTGCCCAAAGTAAAATTCGGAGTGCTCTAGTATTATTTGGGTATTCTCTTTTGGAGTGCCCAGGTATTTTTCTTCTTATTCAAGCTGCAATTGTACTTCAGCACCACCAGAACACAGAAAGTCTGCAAATGGAGGAGTTGGATGCTCCTTCGCAGTGGCCTTTATCAGAGCATGTAATGACTCTGATTGTCCTTGGTGAGTGCTACGTCAATGGATGTCTTTTTAATACAGATAATCTGCATTTCTCATATCCTGTCAGGCACAGCCATACGAGAAGTAATTAAGTAATTAGGTCAGAGATTGTATTGTCGGCATCAGCCGAGAACACAGGAGTCTACAGTATCCCTGTTACAATCTTATTTTTAACTCTATGGTTACAATGCATTAGACCACTGGGAGACCCAGTAGTTACCACATGACTACCGCCCCAAGCCTTACTACTCATATTATGCTGATTTGGCAGCACACAGGATATGTATCATATGAGAAAATCATATGAAAGTCATATGAGATATACTGTACACGTAGCTAAATGTTCTTCCCCTATCATTTCCATCAGTAAGCTGTCTTAACCTTCACCAGCATCTCTACCATGAGGATGCTTGTGTGCAAGGTCGAGAAAGTCACTGTCATTCCAATGAAAATGCCTATTGCTGGGAAGGAAAAAGACCTAGAATAAGATTCAGTACATTACAGTTGCCCAAAGATAAAGGAGGGATGGCTCTCCCAAATTTAAGAGAATATTACCATGCAGCACAAATGCGCCCACTTATTTACTGGTGTAGTGCAGACTACACGGCTCGGTGGAAGGAAATTGAGACACCTGGGTTTGCATTCCCGATTCAAACTTGTATTGGAGAAAAGGAGGTTCCGGCAGGGGTAAGGAGTGCGATAGAATTAGACCCAATAACAAGCTACACTTTAAATACATGGTACTCCATTGTAAAACAATTGAAACTGGGAAAGGAACTTGGCCTGTTGAAATGGGTTGCATACGATGGAGCATTTAAGCCAGGGCTACTGGACCTGAGGTTTAGACAGTGGATGGAACTGGGTGTGACAACCATGTGCCTGTTGATTAAGAAAAATGAAATGATAAGTTTTGAGGAATTAAAAAACACATACGATTTGGCAAATCAGGATTTATTTAGATACTTACAAATAAGAGACTATTATAACAAGAAAATTAAAACAGCCGAGGATGAAATCCATCCCTTAATAAAACTCTTTATACGGGCATATGGTGAAGTTGTACCCAGGACCATATCTAAAGTATATTCATGCTTGATGGAATCCAAAAAATGCTCAACAATATATGTTAAGAGTAAATGGGAAAAATAATTGGGTGAGGAGATTCCGGAGGAGACGTGGTATGGTATGTGGGAAATGCATCAGACAACAACGCAGTCAAAGGGATGGAGGGAATTCATATGGAAGAATCAAATCCGGTATTTTATCACACCCCAGATTAAAAGCAAACAAATTAAGAATCAACAGCTATGCTGGAGAAACTGCGGAAACTCTGACTCCAATCATACACACGTCTTCTGGAGCTGTACGAAAATCCAGCCTTTCTGGGAAACTCTGCACTCAACAATATGTGAGGTTTTAGGCTATGAAATTCCCCATTCTTGTCTTGTAATGTATTTGGGTCATATGGAGGGAATTGTACATCCAGGAGACTGTTATCTAGCCAAAATCCTCCTAGCGGCTGGGAAAAAGGCTATCACCAGGAACTGGCTCAAGACTGACGCACCGGACTATACACAGTGGAGAAATATAGTGGACAATATTCAGGATATGGAAAAATTGACATTCAAACTGAAAATACGGGAAGATCTCTATGAAAAAAGATGGGAAAAATGGATAATATACATAATCTTAAGAGAAGGGATGTGATGATGTAAGAAAATGAGGTTAATGTGCACCCCCACAAAGGTCTAAATAAGGTAATATGTAAATATATTTTCTGTTTTGTTTTTTGTTTTTTGTATTTGTTTGCCAAAGTTCTTGTAAATGTCTGTTCTATGATTTGTTTTGTTTTATTTTATTGAAAAAAGTGATAAATGTAACTACTTGAAGTATCCTCAATAAACACAAAGTTATAAAAAAAAAAAGAAAATGCCTATTGCCTACAGATGTGTAAAATATATAACCCCCCCCCGTGCAGTCTTTTACAGTTATATGTCTATAGGAGCCCTCTTCTGCAATCAAGAAGGTGGAATTAAATTGTAATTTGGCAGATGTCACAGCTGGTAGTATTTGTCTGCATAACAAGGCCTGCCTCGACTCTTAAGTTAACACCACTTTCAACCTGGTGTCCCTGGTGTCCCTATTTTGGGTTTTGAAAGGAGCAAAAATAGCAATAAAACTGCAACGCACTCTGAGATTCAATGCCACAGACACACACAAACACAATTATTTGAAGTTTTCTAATAATTGTTGTGGAGTAAAAGTACAATATTTGCATCTGAGATGTAGTGGAGTAGAAGTAAAAGTGTTGAAAATTATATACTCCAGTAAAGTAAAGGTGCCTCAAAATTGTACTTAAGTACAGTACTTGAGTAAATGTACTTTCCACCACTGACCAAGGAGATGGTCGTGGATTATCGCAGGAGCAAGAGAGGTCCGTCCGGTCCCTAATGTCATTCATGGGGAAGTGGTGGTGATGGTGGATAGCTACAAGTTCCTGGGAGCGCACTAGAACAAACAACTGGACTGGACTGTACAGTAAGGGCCGGACTAGAATAGATTGTTCTTTCTGAGGAGGCTGACGTTCCTTCGGTATGTGTAACAGCATGCTGCAGATGTTCTATCAGTCCGTAATGGCTAGCTCTCTCTCTCTCTTGTTTGCGATAGCATGCTGGCGGGCTTACAATAATGGCAGGGACACCAGCAACCCGAACAGGCTGGTCGGGAAACCCTGGCTCCCTCCTGCGGGCTAGCCTGGACGGGGGGGGGGAGGAGGTGATGAAGGTGAATATAGCGAGGAAGCTGGACATGCAGCCACTCAAATCACCCTTCACTTGGAGATGGCGGGAAGGTTTAGCAGCAGGTGTGATGGTAGGTTCATCTTCCCCACGGGGACAGCCAATTAGACGTAGACGGTCCTTTGTGCTGCGGCTGCTTGCTAGTTATGAAGGTTTATAACGAGGCACAACAATGGTCGCTCAGCTATGTCAGTAGACTAATTGCTCTGAAACAAGCAGTCCCGTACGGCGTGGATACTATTAGACATGCTTACTGGGCGTTTCCTTGAATAAATGCAAGAGTTGCATACTGTGCAAGACAAATGAAAATGTTCCTTTGTCTCTGCACTGCTGAGGATGTATAGGGTTGTATATCGTATGTTGCATATTTTATTCATTTTTCCCCCCCATCTTACTGATGGTGTTGCTTTGACTGTGCTGTCTTTGGTGACTTAATTTCCCTTGTGGGATCAATAAAGGTCGTATCTTATCTCTCCACAATAGTGGTTCCCAACCTTTTTTCCTTTGTGCCTCCGTCTTATATCTAACAAAAGCGCAGCCCCCTGCCACATGCACAATCACGTGTGTTTTTGAAATCTTTTGTAAATTTCTATTTTTTTTTTTTTTACATTTTTCTTCACAATGATGTAGCTGACCTGGAACGCATCTCTGTCACTTTAGATTTCTTTGGCTATTCAAAAATAGCAGATATACAAGCTCATAGCGCGGCACCGAGTGCCGCGCCATGAGCTTGTAGATCTGCTATTTTTGAAAAAACGTGAAAAATATATTTTTATATTTTTTTCCGATTTTTTTTTTTAGGATTTGGATTTTTTTTAGACGCGGCCTCAGGTCTTAATGGGTTAAAGGTAATGTAAGGAGAAAAAAAAGAAAAAAAAAAGGGTCTCCCTGTCTCAGAAAATACATTTTCAGTTGGGTTGCCAATTTTAGCCAATCAGGAGAGAGTACTCATTTATCAGCTTCAATTTGCTAGTGTTCCACTCAAAAACATTTCCAGACCCTGAGGTCTTGTTTTTGGGGCTCCTCCTCACCATCCCTCACAGCAATAAGCGATAGAGCTTTCAGTGTGGCAGCCCCTGCCTTCTGGAACTCTCTCCCCATGGAGACATTGGACTCTTTCAAGTCCGCACTGAAGAGACACCTGTTTACTCAGGCTTTTTGCAAATAGTTTGTTTATTTTTTTGTATTGTAAAGCGTCGTTGGGTTTTCTGAAAGGCGCTATATAAATTCCCGTTATTATCATTATTTAAAATGTTCCTGCTCATTTGTTTGTGTCATCACTTCTAATTTCACTTGTTCATCCTGCATCCTGCGTGAGTTCTCTCTCCTGATTGGATACAATTATTATCCCGACCTGAAAATTAGTGTTCTGTGTTTACTAAAGAGCTGGAGAGACAGGGAGACCCCTGTTTCTGAACAAACACTCCATAGCAATATCAGAAAACAGAGTTATTTAATACTTAATTTAACCCCCCCCAAAAAATCACTTAGTCTACCTTTAACGTTAACATGTTGGACCACCTCCCCCGTAATCTTTGGGACCCCAGTTTGGAAACCACTGCTCCACTGCGTGGCAGATACTGCAATAGAGGTCATGTTCACCATGCCATGCTGTGGCAGTATCGTCTCATTTACCGTCTCCATTTGCCCCCTGTTCTCTTTTATGTAGGACACCGCAGTGTTAAGATGAGGCAGATAAGCCTTCTGAGAGATCACTGGCCCACAGAACATGATGACACGCAATCACAAAATGACATCTCATCATGTCCCCACTGAGAGAACATGCTTTCAGCTTTGCTGCACCGCGTCATTCTCTCTCTTTCTCTCTTCCCAATTTTTAACCCATTAACCCATTGAGACCTGAAGCCGATTCTACATGTCTCCTAAATCTCAACAGTTTTCTAAAAAACGTATGTTTCTATATCAGTGGTGCTCAATCTTTTTCATGTCAAGGCCCCCAAAATTATATGTATTTGGCCGCGGACCCCCATCAAAATATTTTGTTCCAGGGACCCCCCAGAACTAACGATTTGAGTTAAAAATGTTCGCTTTAAAAATATATATATTCAAAGATTTGCACACATTTTCACGATTTTTCAAAAATAGCAGATCTACAAGCTCGTAGCGCGGCACTCGGTGCCGCGCTATGAGCTTGTATATCTGCTATTTTTGAATAGCCCAAAGTGTAAAATAATGCTTTTTAGCTCAAATCTAAAAATGACACAGTTCCAGGTCTCAATGGGTTAAGACCTGAAGCTGATTCTACAAATGTCTTCTAAATCTGCATTCATCTTGACAGTCAGTCGCATGCAGCAAAACCCTCAGTGGAAGGCGGTGCTGAGAAAATGCAACAATCACCTACAGTTTTCTGAAAACGTATGTTTCTATATCAGTGGTGATCAAACTTTTTCATGTGAAGGACCCCCAAAATTATATGTATTTGGCCACCGACCCCATCAAAATATTTTGTTCGAGGGACCCCCAGAAGCAAAGATTTGAATACAAAGTGTTCGCTTTAAAATAATATATATTGAAATATGTGCACACATTTTCACGATTTTTCAAAAATAGCAGATCTACAAGCTCGTAGCGCGGCAGTAGGTGCCGCGCTACGAGCTTGTAGATCTGAGCTTGTGTATCTGTATATCTGCTATATCTGCATCTGGTCGTAGGGTGCAGCCGCCAGGGAACGAGGAAGCTGTGGGGGTAAATAGATTTTGTGTGACAGATGGTGCAACTGTTGGCGTTTGAGGCAGCCTCTTTGGTCAGCAGTGAACGCGGTACAATAGAGGCCTCTATAGACCACTGAAGTCTGATGTCACTGCCACTAGAGGGCGCTGTTTCACGGGTTCGTGGCTTTATTTTTTGTGTTGAAATCCCCATTTGGGAATCTTAGATCACGTCATATAAGAACTGTGTTCCAAACATAAACACACCACCTCAGCCTTTTTGTCAGGGGGTGGCTCTGCATCGTTTATGATATTCATTCATATTTGATACAGCCTGTTTCTGGCGAAAATGGAATGAATTCTGCCTTAAAAGTCTTAAGAATTACTACTTCCGGGTCTGATATCACTGTCCCCACAGCAGCCGCGTTCATGGGAAATGTAGTCTTTGGGTTGTTTGACTCGTTTCTAGTGTTTATATTGTGTTACTCTTTGGGTAAATGTGTACATTTACACCTTCAGTCGATGCTTTATATCCATATGAGTAAAATCGCCGGGGTGGCGTGTTTATTTTTGGAACACAGTTCTTATATGAAGCGATCTATGATTCCCCAATGGCCATATCAATACAAAAAGTAAAGCCATGAACCTGCGGAATGCGCCCTCTACTGGTAGTGACGTCAGGACTTCGGTGCTCTATAACGGGGCCTATACATGCCAGATATAATGTGTACCGATTTGTGCGAGTTTTGGACTAAATCTGTAAGTGTGTTTTGAAGAAAATGCAGAAATGGGCAGGGCCTTTTTTTTTAGTGGTGCCGAAGGCAACCACTCCTATACGTGGCTTTGTCTGTGTGTCCGTATGTCTGTATGTCCGTGTGTCTACCAAGCTAACATTGGTCAAGCATCACGTGACACGTGACAATATGTTGAAAGGGTGTGCTTTGATTGGCTAGCGAGACGCATGACGAAATAGAGCCCTATAAATAGGTGTGTCACTTTGAAACATGTATACATGTTTCAAAGTGACATCAGTGCCATCAGCTAAGCTAACATTGGACATGTTAGCTTGGCCGATTGAACATGTTAGCCAAGCTAAGCAAGGCACCACTCACTTCACACAGGGTGTGATTTTTTAATTGTATGACCTACGGTTCAAGAGTTAGAGGCCAAAATGTGAAGTAGCCTGTTATAGTGGATTTTAGAAAATGTATTCCTGTATTTCCTTGGCCTACTGGGAGTGTGCTTGCAAAGTTTCACAGTGGTCAGTCCAGCTGTGCCACACACACACATACACACAGACACAAACACAGACACACACACTTACAGACCCGCAGACAGGCGAAAACACAATAAATATTATTGTCTCAGACCACGTGCTTGTTGTTGTGAACGAGGTCCTTGGGCATACGGCGCGAGGCGTGCTGTTCAAGGAGCTAATCTGCTCATTGATTTCATTATCAGCTGGGGCGCACTCCCTCTGACTGCATCACTGCTGTTGACATAAAGTAGATGACCTAATCCATTCGTCTTTTTCAATCTCTTCATCCAGTGGCAAGAGTAAGCCTACAGTATATATCACACAATACAGTGTGGTGTGGAGATGCATGGGTGGATATCTGACGGGAGTCAGATAAGTCGATGAAAATGCTAATGACATTGAGCTGAATGTCAGATGTTGTGTCTTTTGCTGCATGTATATCTGCATTCATCTTGACAGTCAGTCGCATGCAGCAAAACCCTCAGTGGAAGGCGGTGCTGAGAAAATGCAACAATCACCTACATTTGTTTGGTCCGTTATTTAGGACTGGTTCACCCCTAATCCTGTTTAACCCTTTAAGACCGAGAACGCATGTGTCATTTTAAGATTTCTTTGGCTATTCAAAAAGAGCAGATATACAAGCTCATAGCGTGGCACCGAGTGCCGCGCTATGGGGCCACGGGGGCCAAATCAGTTTGGCCTGTTTTGAGACCAATTCATAAAACCCCAGATATCCTGTGAAAGCCTGAATGCTCAAACTGGGGTATTTTTGGGGATAGAAGAGAGGTAGGGGAGACCAAAAACACACAAAAAAGAAGGAAAAGTAAAAAATCATGGTGTAGTCCCTTTAAGAAAGGTATCTGGTGTTAAAATATGTATTAAGTATCAAAAGTACAAGTATCAAAAGTAAAAGTATAAATAAAGACCTTTTCATAATATAAAGAAACAAAACAGCCAGAAATGTTGTCTACTTCTACACTACTTCTCTACTTTTCACTACTTTCAGAATAATGTACCTTTCAAGTAGTTCAGCAATTATTATTTTTCCACCATGTAGCTGGCACATCAGCATACTGTACAAGAGCACAAAAGGGGTTTTGAGTGCAGTTCATCCATCACGGACCAATGGGACCATCCATTTGTAACTATTTCTGAGTTTTGATTGATTTGGTGGATGTTGTCAATTACACCCAAGAAATGATTCTCCTTATCCATCCATTAGCTTGTATGTGTTAGTTTCTGTGGATTTTGTCCATCTTTCAGCTTCTCCATCTTCAGCCCCTTCAAACACACCATAAGAGCTTGTGCTCTTATCACCTGGGTGCTAAAAACTACGGTACTGTAGATGAAAAAAACGTTCATTCATACGAACATGTAAACACTTCACCTTGCCAGCCTCTTCACACAAAGACGCTTCCATGCATTGTTGTACGATGAATAGTGACAATAGAAGGTTGCGTTGCAATGCGCCGTAAGCTTGTAGATCTGCTATTGTTTCTTCAACAGATAGGACCCCCAAGAATCTGTGTAAACACTCGCTTAATGTATGTCTCTCGTTGAGGCTTTTGTTTTGTTTCCTCCGGCTTAACGAGCCCCTACAGCTTAACGAGCCCTCTTAACTGTCATGACGACCGTGACTCCTAGGAGGCCGCAGCAGCGCTGTTGAAATGCCACTTCAACACGAGCTGTCATTTAAGTGGAATGAAATACAGCAGAGGTCTGCACTCTGAATAAAAAAAAGACTGAATAGGAGACAGTCATATAAACATCTCACATGGGGACATGCTTAATTGGCACAATCCTCATTCTCATCACCCCTTAATCAGACTGGAAATATATAGACTTTCATTTTATAATTGAAGTCAGTGGGGCTATAGGATAAAATTCATCCTAGATACGTCATAGACGACTGTTCAGGTGAACATTGGAGCCACGCCGTTCCCAAGTGATCTCGAGATCCACTATGATTGAGTTGACCCAATTGTCACTTCAGAGAAAGAAGTGTTCTCTTGAAATTGTAGCACATTTGAAGCCAATTTGAAGCCTTAAAATTATAGCACATTACTATAGACATTACTGTTACGTAAGTGGTACAGAGAAAGTGTGGGAAAAGTTGATGACCTAATCCATTCGTCTTTTTCAATCTCTTCATCCAGTGGCAAGAGTAAGCCTACAGTATATATCACGCAATACAGTGTGGTGTGGAGATGCATGGGTGGATATCTGGCGGGAGTCAGATATGTCGATGAAAATGCTAATGACATTGAACTGAATGTCAGATGTTGTGTCTTTGCTGCATGTATATCTGCATTCATCTTGACAGTCAGTCGCATGCAGCAAAACCATCCTATGATTAAGGGGATGGGTGTTTCTGGCTCTGCACTCTCCCTGTTTGCATCCTACCTGACGGGTCGCTCCTACCAGGTGATGCTGAGAGGGTATCAGAACCACACAGACTCACTACTGGGGTTCCTCAAGGCTCGGTTCTGGGTCCTCTTCTTTTCTCTCTCTACACTACATCTCTTGGTGCTGTCATCCACTCCCATGGCTTTTCCTACCACTGCTATGCCGATGACACCCAGCTGATCCTCTCATTCCCCCCCTCTGACACACAAGTGGAGGCACGCATTGCTGCTTGTCTAGCTGACATTTCGGAGTGGATGTCGACGCACCACCTGAAGCTCAACCTGGACAAGACCGAGCTGATGTTCCTCCTGGGGAAGGGTTGTCCGCGCCGAGACATGGCCATCACCATTGATAATGCTGTGGTGACGTCAACTCCCCACAGTGGTGGAATGAACTTCCCACTGATGTCAGGACAGCAGAGTCACTGCCCATCTTTCGCCGCAGACTGAAAACCCACCTCTTCAGGAAACACTACCCTTCCTCTTTGTCTGGCTTACTTGTTGTTAACTAGTTGTACGAACTCTTGTTTTATTGTTGTACTGTTTTATAGGATCTTGTTTAGTCGATACACTTTTTGTATTAGCTCTTGCTCATTTGATTTTGCTATTTTGTCTCATCTGTTTAAGAAAGTAGGTAGCTGATATATAGCACTTTTACCTTAGCGCTAGGTATACTCTTGGTTGCTTGTTTTTGCAGAAAATGCACTTAAGACCTCTGGTGATTAGTAGTTTTGTTCCCTACCTATGTTGAATGCACTTATTGTAAGTCGCTTTGGATAAAAGCGTCTGCTAAATGACTGTAATGTAATGTAATGTAATGATTGAGTTGACCCAATTGTCACTTCAGAGAAAGAAGTGTTCTCTTGAAATTGTAGCACATTTGAAGCCAATTTGAAGCCTTAGAATTATAGCGCATTATTATAGACATTACTATTACGTAAGTGGTACAGAGAAAGTGTGGGAAATTTTTAGCTGTCATTTGAGATTATATCGATTTTTATACACAAAAAAAAGTACTTTTCTCTGGCAAGGTATCAAGCTTTCTTCTTCTTCTTCTAAAGTAGCAGTGCAGGATTTGAAAAAGTCGTCCTCACTCCAACTCTATTGACTATTAACATGACTACACAGTTGACAGCCATGCAAGTGGGGAAAAAAACGAACAATTTGGCTGTTCAAAAATAGCAGATCTACAAGCTCATAGTGCGGCACCAAGTGCCGCGCTATGAGCTTGTAGATCTGCTATTTTTGAAAAATTGTGAAAATGTCTGCAAATCTTTGATGTATTTTTTTTAAGCGATCTCTTGGAAAATATTTTGTTCCAGGGACCCACAGAAGCAAAGATTTGAGTTACAAATGTTCGCTTTAATTATATATATATATATATATATATTCAAAGATTTGCACACATTTTCACGGTTTTTGCAATGCAAGTGGGGGAAAAAACTAACATTTCACTAGTCTGTTCAATTTATGTATGTGACTGATCCACTGCTTCTAAGAACATATGGTACACCATCTACCTCCCCCCCATCCCTAGGGGAACAGATCTACCTGGTTTATTTGATCCTGACTCCCCCATTCATACATTCTTCTTTCTTACAGTACATATACTATCTCTTACATTTTTTTATCTCATGCAAAACATGCCACCCACATCTCCCTCCCTACAATTCAGAACCCTGCATTGCAGAACCCTGGTCACAACGCAGAGCAATAGTTTGATTGAATGATAAAGCTGGAAATCAGCACAAACATCAAGTATTCAGATGGTGGATGAGAAGCCTAAGTTTAATGAAACGGTATCTCAGGATGACAGATAATACAATTTGCCAGGTGGAAATGAATTTACAAAAAAACTAAACAAAAAACAAACAGTTAACTCATTCACTGCCAATGATGTCTTTTGACGTCTATTAAAAAAAAAAAAAAGAATACAAAAAAAATATTTTTTTTTTTCCCCCTGTGTTTTTCACAAAGAACCAGGAGATAACATGATCCAAAGATTTACTGCTCCATTCACTTCCCTGTTAAAATATTAGGGAAGTATTCTGAATCTCTGCTCCTGTGTTTTACTATGTATCTTTGAGCGAAACATGCTATTTTCAACTCGGTATAACAAGCGAACGGGAATTGCGATGACATTTTTTTTGGGTGAAACCCTCCGTGATTAGCAACCATCAGGGAGGGGATCGATCATACTGGAGATAAATATTCTGTATTCCGACTACTTGAAAAGGTGAGAAAATCGCAAAATCCTGCCAGTGTGGGCTTGTTGGGCCATTTAGTGAATGGCAGTGAATGAGTTCAAATATGGAGATACAAGGTTATAATGCCTGACAGCGGCAACCTGCGTCATACCCTGGTTTTTCCGAGCTCCACAATACAAAAGTGGGTGGACGGGGCCAGTGATAATGGATGCCGTTAGATTACAGTCCTCTGTACTGCCATGACAACAATAAAACATTCTCCTATGTCTCGCCTCTCCGCAAGAGTGCCAGACATTATGCCTGACGTTAATAAGATGATACTTTTAGTACTCTCTGTGACTCATACAGGAGGTTCTTTGAAACAGCTGCTATTTGTGTCTGTTCAGGCTGTTCCTGATGTAGCCTGTACTGACTGTGTTTCAGGTCAATGAGATTTACCATGACGACTCGCTGGGCGCCCACATGAACGTCGTGCTGGTGAGGATGATCATGCTCGGCTATGCCAAGGTGAGTTCCACTGCTCCGTCTCATATGGCACAGAGGGCGTTTCCTCCTCGGAATTGTCTGCATATGATGGAAATGTGCAAGTAACTGCGTTTCATATTCTAAACTGTCACCAGTGGTGGATAAAGTAATCAAATGATTTACTTAAGTAAATGTACCAATACTGCAATATAGAAATACTCTGTTAAAAGTGAAAGTCCAGAATTCAAAATTTACTTGAGTCAAAGTGCAAAAATATTGGCATCAAAATGTACTTAAAGTACCAAAATTAAAAGTACTAAAATATTTGAAAATAGCAGATCAACAAGCTCACAACGCGCCGCGATGCGACGTGTTGTGAGCTTGTAGATCGGCTATTTTCAAATAGCCTATGTATAAAAAAGGGCTAAAGTGGTTAATATATGCTTTATAATGTAATAATTTGTATCTGCAAAGTAACTAGTTACTAAAGTTTTCAAATAAGTGTAGTGGAGTAAAAGTGAAATATTTGCCTCTGAGATGTAGTGGAGGAGTAGAAGTAAAAGTATTGGAAATTGGAAATACTCAAGTAAAGTAAAACTACCTAAATTTTTTACTTAAGTAAATCTACTCAGCTACTTTCCACCACTGACTGTCACTGACCGTCACTGACCACTTAAATCCTATTTTATACTTTGTTATGTGACGGTGATCTGCTATTTTAGCTATTTTTGAAATATTTGTGAAAAATGTAATGGCATGCCCAAAATAGGGACACCAGGTTGAAAGTGGTTAAAAAAAATAGAGTTAGTGTGTCAAAAGTTTTGGAATTGCACAAAAGCACTCAAGGGGCAATTTGGACAGCTAGTGGTAAATATAATCATCAACCAATCAGCACACACCAATCAACTCACAAATAATGCACTCAACTTTTTTTTCCCTCCCCACTCACATTTCTGTTAATTGTCACCACTGTTGTATCCTACTGGCTCACCTGCCAGTGAGGAGCCCCCACCGGGAGGACATGGAGCCTTTGTCCTACTCCTCCCGCTCAACACTCCCTGCTGACATGTGCCGCCCCAGCCCGTAGGAGTACGTGCAATGAATAATATCGCCCCCACCCGGCTTCCCTCCCCCCAGAACACGGGCCAATTGTGTTTGTCTAGACACTCGACAAATGAGTACTGTCAAAAAATGTGAAATTGGCCTCCTGGTGGCGCTATAACAGGCCCGTGTGAACAATTTGGGGCAGAGGTTAAGCTCTGGCATCCAGGGAGTGTGTGTGCACAGGTTTCGCTGTGACCAAGCCAACGGTGCCGGAAATGAGCTGTTCACAGACACACACACACACACACACACACACACACACACACACACACACACGTTTGTATTACTATACTTGTGAGGACATCAACATTTTAGGCAGACGATTTTATGATCGATTTACAATTTCTTTGGGGCATTTTTAACCGCAAGCCTAAAGCCGAAAAATAGCAGATCTACAAGCTCACAACGTGTGGCGCTGCGACACGTTGTGAGCTTGTAGATCGGCTATTTTACGGCGTGCGCCATCGCCGCACAACTAAGTATGAAATGGGAAAAATCTACAACCCGACCCCTAAACCTAACCTCTAAATGTCTAATCCTAATCCTAACCCCAACCTCTATCTTTTTCTAATTGCAAATGTATCTCTATACAAAAAATCAACCATAAAACAAATTATTTTCTTGCGAGGACCAGGAAAATGGCCCTCACGACATCTATTCCTCAAATTCTACTATACTTGTGAGAACGTTTGGTCCTCGCGAGTATAGTAATACAAACACACACACACATTTTTGGCATTTGGAATTTGTAGACGTCCTATTGCATTGTTGTCTCCGCCAGGCGGAGACAACAATGCAATAGGACGTCTACAAATTCCAAATGCCAAATACCTTCTATACAGAAGAACAGCAACATACAGGTAGAGAATGGAAACCTTTACTCAGACAGCAAGTGAAAGAGAAGGTTAGAGCAGATTCCAACGGTGCCAAAGACGTGTTCAGTCCTGATTTCTGAAACGGACTGGGGTGATATAATTGCAGCCTGGTGACAGCCGCAAAGAGCGGCGTGAAAAGAATGGTGCTCAGAGCAGAGATGTTGGAGGAATTTTAATAACAATAACAGCATAGACAGGACATGCACAAACTGCTGCAATCTAGATAATTGGGTTTTTTATTCTTGCCATTGTTATGCTCTAAACCACATTAATTGAAATTCCCCCGGTGGTGCAGGCCATCAAGGAAAAAAGCCAAGGCAATCTTCAGGTGAAAACTAGTTTTAGTTATTTATTTCATTAAGACAACAGACTTACTCCAACATACCCAAATAAATAACTAAACTTTATTTTTTCACCTGAAGTTTGAGTGTTTTGTGTGTGTGTGTGTGTGTGTGTGTGTGTGTGTGTGTGTGTGTGTGTGTGTGTGTGTGTGTGTGTGTGTGTGTGTGTGTGCGTGTGCGTGCGTGCGTGCGTCTTGATAGTCTGCACCACTGGGAGAATTGAAATCACGTATGACTTACCTACTGTATCTGTTCCACCAAAGATCACCTGTGTGAGACATTGGAGCACTTCCTTCTTTTGTTATAAACTATTATTTATATCATTCAGCATGCAGCCTTGGTTTGATCACAGCTCACTTACTTTCATCCGCAAGATCCTGACTGTTAATTTAACTCTGACCTATTATAGATTTTCCAGGGTAGTCTTTGTTAATAGAGAAAATAGGTAACGCACATCGACTGGTGGGTGCTGGGCTAAAAAAACAACAGTATAAAAATGGATAGAGCCCGCACACCGGATTTGGTACTAAGAGACTTTCTTTATTTGGACAACGTTTCGATCATATAGATCTTCATCAGGTCATCAGGATGATGAAGATCTATATGATCGAAACGTTGTCCAAATAAAGAAAGTCTCTTAGTACCAAATCCGGTGTGCGGGCTCTATCCATTTTTATACTAGTCTTTGTTAATACACAGTAAAATCATCTGTGTTCATATTGACGTTTGTAACTCTGAGAGTGTACAAAAGTAACCCGTAAGCGTCCATTTGGTTCCTTTTGTACACTCTCAGAGTTACATTAACACTCAGGATTTTAACCTTTTTTTTGTTGCTAAAGTCTGCTGTCTGCTGGTCAGTGGGAGTTGCTGTTGGGAGGTCAGTGGGAGTTGCATGTGTCTAAAACGTGTCTTCCCTTGCCTTCCTCTTTACGCCTTGTAAGTCCATCAGCCTCATCGAGCGAGGCAACCCGTCACGGAGCCTGGAGAACGTGTGCCGCTGGGCATTCGTGCAGCAGAAGGCCGACCCTGAACACTCGGAGCACCACGACCACGCCATCTTTCTCACCCGCCAAGGGTTCGGTCCCACCGGCATGCAGGGTAAGAGCCATGAGGACACACATGCATTACATTGTAAAGTGATGTTCAGACACATCTTCCACAAAACCCTAATGGTACCGGACATTTCATGAAAGGTAAAAATGTTAAAGCCTCAATCGGCAATTTCTTTAACTGTTTGGCTATATGAAGAACAGCAAGAACACAGGTTTAGAATGATAATACCTAACGCTGTTTCACAAATAACGGCCTAACGCAACATTTTCCTTAAATCCCTTGGACACAATGTCAGGTGCGTCAGTGGGTAATGTGATGTCAGGTGTGTCATGTCATTTTTTATTCACAAAACACCACAGTGGTTTCTGTCGCGTGAAATCTGCAGCCTGATTCATGTGTGTGTGTGTGTGTGTGTGTGTGTGTGTGTGTGTGTGTGTGTGTGTGTGTGTGTGTGTGTGTGTGTGTGTGTGTGTGTGTGTGTGTGTGTGTGTGTGTGTGTGTGTGTGTGTGTGTGTGTGTGTGTGTGTGTGTGTGTGTGTGTGTGTGTATGTATGTATGTATGTATGTATGTATGTATGTATATGTATATGTATATATATATACAGTATATATGTGTGTGTGTGTGTATATTTACTGTACATATTGCTGTTTTTCTGTGGCTGCAAATGAGCTGTGACGTGCTCCACTGACCTATTTTGAGTGAGTAATGCGGGTGAAAACCAACAATGTGATGGTGCTAATTAAGTGCTGGCAAACAATGGAACAGGAGCGCACACCGGTAGTGAGGAGGTGCTAACCACGGAAGAGATATATAACTGTTGCAAAGAAAAGAGGTCGCACAGCTTGTAGCCACGATGCGATAACTTTTTATAATGTTATTTTACCAACATTTCGACACAATATACAATATACTGTAGGTCTTCTTCAGGGTATGATTAAGTGCTAATTAAGTGCTGCACATTGGTTCATGTACTCTCAGTGGCGTAAACACAGCTTTTTCCGCATGGGTTTTCAGATCAAAAGGGCCCCCCTGGACCGTCTTGTCAACGGGGGGTGGGGGGGCCCCGTAGTTCTGTCTTCTTTCACTTTCTCCACGCCGTTTGGTGCTAAGAGGAACTAAAAGAAATTACAAATCCTCGCCAGCAGGGGGGCCCCCTTGCGGTGAAATCCCGCGTATGGGTTTTCATATTACGCCACGGTGTACTCTGGTTGTCTGTCTGCAACTGTGTGCAACATCAGTGAACCACGCAGCTTCAGTGTGGATACCATGGTTCCAGCCCAGGGAATTTGGGTTCGACCGATATTTGTTATCTCCGTCAGACCAAAATGCCTGAATGGGGAAATTACAGTACAGTATGTTTTCACCCCTTTCTGTGTGTCTCTGCGTACAGTTAATCACGCACACCGCTGGACCGATCGGAGTGAAACTTTGCATGCACACTCCCAGTAAGGGCAAGAAAGAACCTCCACCCTAAATTTTTCAAATAGAGGCTATGCTATGCGCGTGACATCATCGTACCATGAAGTTATGCAGGAACGCCTACTGAGTGGCAAAAAACGACTTTCTGGCCTTGACAGCCCATACAATCAGAATGTTCTGTTTGGATGTAATACATCTAAACAGAAAAGTCCTATCTGATTGTATTAAACAACGTTAAACTCACCAACGTGGCAGCTGTACGGGAAGCTTGAATTATCCTCTTTCTATCTGAAAAGTTTTTGTTTCATAAAAATCCACCGTAGTCATGTTATGAGCTACTTTCTGTCAAGTGATTATTATTATGCGCAGGTGATTATTTGTGTCAGAATTGCGCTCGTTTTCAATACCCGCAACGTCCTGCTGCCTCCTGCATTATGTGCAATTTAGAAACGGGTGGTACGCAGGACCGTTGAGTGATTTCCAACGAGCGCTTCCAGACTCCAACGCTCCATGCTGCTCAATGTTTTGCCACTCAGTCCAGATGAGGGGGGGGTGTGTCCTGGTGGAAAAGAAAGTGCATGTGCATACTCTCTATTGGCCTCATGATAGCCGTATTACAGGCCGCTTCACGTTTTGACCTATAACCCCTGAACTTTAGGTTGTACAATCAAAAATACATTTCCTTGCTTTCCTTGGATCATGACCTAACTTCATTTTCCGCTATTTTCCTTACGGGATTATTATTTTTAATTCTTGTTCCACATCAAAAAGAGAGAGGCCTAATCCCATACAGGACATGCATGTATTGATCTGTATAATTGATTTGGATCCAGCAGTTGTCTGCTCCATGTCACTTAATCCATTTAGACCGGGAACGCAGTTGTGTCATTTTTAAAGATTTCTTTGGGCTATTCAAAAATAGCAGATATACAAGCTCACAGCGTGGGCCGCACTATGAGCTTGTAGATCTGCTGTTTTTTTTTTTATTGTGAAAATGTGTGCAAATCTTTGAATACATACATATTTTTAAAGCGAACGTTTGTAACTCAAATCTTTGCTTCTGGGGATCTATGGAACAAATATGTTGAGATATTTTTGTTTTTTAAATATTTAGATATTTAATATTTCTTTTATATTTCTTTTATATTTTTCATATTTTTCATATTTGTCATATTTTTTTTACATTTTTTATTTTTTTAAAGTTTTTTATGTAAAAAAAAAAGGATTTAGAAAACATCAGCCTCAGGTCTGAATGGGTTAACAGCATCCCAGGGCTTAATCTCAAATTGATGGCACTCAAGTGTGACGGGAACAGCTTGGAGCCGTAGGGAATCTCACAATGTGCAGCAGATATTGACATGTTGCCCTCCTCCTGCTTGTGTTCGCCACAGCAGCCCAATCCAAACAATAAACACATTGTGACAGGTACACAATCTGTATACGGAAACCATGCATGTCCAGGAAAAAATAACCTCCGTTCCAATGTAGTTAAATATTTATAAAACCCACAGACACACATGACCACTTTCACTTAAGGCCTGAAACCGATTCTACATGTCTCCTAAATCTCAACAGTTTTCTGAAAAACATATGTTTCTATATCAGTGGTGCTCAATCTTTTTCATGTCAAGGACCCCCAAAATGTATACTTGGCCACGGACCCCCATCAAAATATTTTGTTCCAGGGACCTCCAGAAGCAAAGATTTTAGTTAAAAATGTTCGCTTTAAAAATATATATATTCAAAGATTTTGCACACATTTTCACGAGTTTTCAAAAATAGCAGATCTACAAGCTCATAGCGCGGCACTCGCATATGGATGATACAAGGTTTCTGCCTAGACGCAGGACTCCTAACTGATTCTAATTGATGTGTGGACTCTTGGGACCTTAATTCAATCAGCGTGCCTTGGACCTGGGCTGTGTGCTCTTAGCACCGGTTCAACCTGCATTTATTTGTGTACCATTCCGTGTTTGTGATGAGAAGTAATTAGAGAGGAGACGCAAGAGGAGGGAGCACATTCAATTAACAGTTTTACTGTGGAGGAATGCGGAAGCTCAATTGCTTTGCATTAGCACATGTACGACAGGCCTCGACCGCCGCGCGTCTGCCACGCATCTCCCATGCATCTCCCCATCCACTTCCATTCTGCTGTATGAAAGAAAGGGGGCGGAGCGTCCATAGAATGACAGTGGATGGGGAGAGACCTGGCAGATGTTCGGCTGTCGGACGCGCAGTCGTGGCTTATCCAACGGGCTTGAGGTGCTGAAGCACAACGCACCAACCCTTTGGAGGGGCACCAAACCGTGCGGAAAAAAAACAAAAAACGCTGAAAAACGTAGAGCGTCCTCTTTTTCCGCGCTGCAAGCTGCGCTTGACAGAGGGTACCCATTGTACCCGTCTGTCTGTGTCCCTTTTATGCCCATATATGGAGATTTCTGTATCTGTCAGTTCTTGTCCCTTTTATGCCCATTTATGGAGATCGCTGGTTTGTTTATGGTTATGTCTGAGTCATAGTGACAGGCCCTATACGGCCGTTTCTTTATTTCACTCTCGTCAAGATGAAAACCATTTTTTTTGCAACGATATTGCATTTGGCGGTGTGGTTCTGCCCCCATGATACCACAGAATAATCTGCGCAAGCATGACAGAAACGTAATGCTACTACAGGAGGAAGCTGGTGTTGTTTAGGGAGTTTGATCACTGAAGCGCTGTCAATGAGGTACACGTTGCAACTAAATAGACCGCATAGATGGAACCATTAGGATCGTGGCTGTATTGAAGGATGTATGAGTGGGGGAACCCGGCTTGACTTCCATACCTGCCTGAACTACCGCCACGCTCAATATTGATGTGGATATTGATATGGATTTATTCTTTTGAAAAAGGATGGCAAAGTCAGAGTGCAAAGCAAAGTCGAGCAAACGAGTGAGAGTCGGACATCAGTCAGTGTGACATTGTGCATCGTTCCGTGTCAGCATGAGTTCAGCATTCCCACAAAGGATTGGGACTCCTATATACAGTTGACTTTCTGAATTTCCATTTTTCTTCTCAGTGGGTGGGCCGATCAATCTGAAATTGCATGGGTATGGGCGGGAGTTACTGAGAGAGTGAGTGAGTGTTGTAACTCTCTCTCTCTCTCTCAACTAGGAGTGCGACTGTTAACACATTGACTGCCATTGACATCTATAGAAGTCATTTCAAATCCAACGCTTCACTGCCATTGAGTTCCATGGACGTCGTTTTGGGTGTTTTCAGTGATTACGATAGTGATTCCGCAACCTGTGACTGATCCTAGGAGGACTCCCGGGGGAAGAATACACCCGGAAATCACGTGATCTAAACAAATGATCAGATGTATAAAAACACATTTACCTCTGATTTCTTTTCCCAGATTGCGTTTTTGGTGAAAACAAGATATATTGAACTGCCGATAACTAAAGAACAGAAGATCGCGTACATTTTTTTTTTCAGGATAGAGTTATGTTATGAAAGCACATAAACAGTTGAAATATGGAGATACAAGGATTCCTCCCGACAGCAACGATATGCTATTGTATGATGAAGTATAAATCATGCTTTACCATCAGTAGACACATTTGCATGCAGTGGTGGAAAAAGTACTCAAATTGTTTTACTTAAGTAAAAGTATCAATACTGCAATGTAGAAGTACTCTGTTACAAGTAAAAGTCCGGAATAAAGTATAAGTATTGGTATCAAAATGTACTTAAAGTACCAAAAGTAAAAGTGCTAAAATGTTTGAAAATAGCAGATCTACAAGCTTGTAGGTCTGCTATTTTAGGTATAACATAGGACTAAAGTGGTTAATGTGTGTTTTATAATGTAATAATGTATATCTGCAAAGTAACTAGCGACTAAAGTTGTCAAATAATTGTAGTGGAGTAAAAGTACAATATTTGCCTCTGAGATGTAGTGGAGTAAAAGTAAAATTAAAGACAGAACTCCAGTAAAGTAAAGGTACCTCAACATTGTACTTAAGTACAGTACTTGAGTAAATCTACTTAGTTACTTTACACCACTGTTTACAAGTTCTTCAAAGATGTACTATTATGTAAAACTAAGACAGGTGAGCCAAGAGCATTTTGTTAAATCACCATAATATAATGAAGAAGACCTTATCTTACAGATGGTCTATCTAGGGATTCCGTTTACATACTGTATAATTAGGCAACTGACAGAGTAGGAAGTGGGCAAACCTCCAGGGCTGCACAGTTACACAAGGGTTAATAACCAGAACACTGTGCAGAACATATCTCCCCATCCATCACACCCAATGAAGTCACAGGGAACATTACATGCAATTTGGCCAAAGATAATGCACTGATAAGCTGAACAGAATTATAAATGCGTTTTCCACCAAAAAAATCGTCATTATCAACAATTCGGATTAATAACAGTGATCGCAGTGTTAAAGCGGCACTATGCAACTTTGTCCAATCTGTATGGTAGAGCATGTTAATACAATATTATACAATTGGTTTGGTTGTATTTTGTCTCCCTGCTCTTCTATTGAGACATTTAGATCGTGTCTTAAGATCATGTCTCACCTAAACACAGGATCTGAACGTCAAGATTAAATGTATCCCCTGAGCAAGCAGGCAGGCTCTATTAGCTCAATGGTGAAACAAAATCAGCACTTAAGCAGGAAACCGGGTTCAAATCCGGGGTAGAAGAGGAAAGTTTAAGCTTTAAGCATAGTAATTGGAACGATTTCACACAAACAAGTACGGTATTATAATGCATTAAAACATTTATATTTATTATGGCATCATACTGACATAATGGACCCAAGATCTATAAGTCTTACCCGTGTTTACATTTCCCTGCATTACATTGAGGAACAGCTGACTATATGATGTACAGTAGAAGGAGACAAACCCATTATACTTCCCTCTTATTTTCTCCTGTCAGGAAGCGGAGAGCAGAGGAGGTTGCCTGTTGGCGCAACAGTCAATCAGCAGCAGTGGTGGAAGAGGGTTTTTCTTCTTCTGTTGCACTTTGCATTAAAGGTAGCAATACCACAGTGTAGAAATGCACTAAAGTCCTCCATTCAAGATTTTCCTTGAGTAACACATTTTTCTAAATCGGTCAAACCTTTCCCAAAATCCGAAGTATAATACAGGGCTTACGTATGTCTCGTATTGATAAATCCGCAAAGTAAATGAAAATACTCAAGTAAAGTAAAACCTTACATGAGTATATGTACTTAGTTACTTTCCACCACTGAACAGCAGCTGATTTACCCCAAAGATGGAGGAAGAAAAAATGGATTGAGCCGTCACTCTCATTGGCATCCACGGCACAATCAAGCCATTTATATTGCAGCCTTGTTGTGTAATACGGTCTTGTTACAGGCGTGTGTATGTGTGTGGGTGAGTAATGCCTGATTTACACCGAAAATAGCCAATTTTCAAGCTCACAATGCGTTGTGCTGCGAGGCATTGTGAGCTTGTAGATTGGCTATTTTCGGTGTGCCATGCCGGCGTGCAACTAAGTATAAATCTCCCTTAAGATGATATAGAGCCCCCACTGCCACATCAAACCCCAGCCAAATCTACAGTGTGTGGAGGCTAAAACAAATAACAAAACACCCGCATCCTCGCCGATGGCTGCTTAGCGTCTACGAGAGACCGTCAACAAACATAATTCCCTCGTCAAGTTTTCGTTATGTCTTCGAGCCACGAAAAGTCATCAGGAGATAATGGGCTCCGTGGCTCCCTGTAGAAACTCGCTAATCAAAAGCAGAATGAACTTCAGTGGAGTCTGTGGGGAAATCATCCAACAATCACTTATTCCACAGGGTTTCCTCCACTTCATCGCTGGATTTTGATCACATCTGATAAATGAATGTCAAAAGCACAGGGACATGAAGCGCTCCTGTGTTGGCTGCATGACATGGTTTGAAATGAAATCATTTTTAACGACACAAAACCATAAACAACAGACGTTTTCACCGTTGATGGAATTCTATTTATTCATTTATTTTCATATTGCATTGTTGTTGACCGATTTGAGAAACATTCGGGAATTGAGGTCCGCACGCACGCACGCACGCTCGCACGCACGCACGCACGAATGTACGCACACACACACACACACACACACACACACACACACACACACACACACACACACACACACACACACACCATAACCTTTGCCCCCCTGGCGAAGATAAAATGTAATCTGTCAATTTCTGGCCCGGACTGGCTGTCAGGAGATTTGGGGAATTTGCTGATGGCCTGACTGCCTGTGTTGCCTGGCCTGTCTGTCAAATATTTCAAAATATATATGTAATAACTAGAAAGAGTGCTCCTCGGAGCACAGGTCTCCACCAGGTCAGGTAGATTATTGTGGGCCAGCAATGTTCGGAATTCAGTCAAGACTATAGACATAATGTGTGTAGTAATTTAAAAAAAAGTAATATAAAAAATGGTTTTCCAAAAAATTGGCCTGCTGGTGGCGCTATGATAGGCCAATGTGAAAAGGGTGACATTTCATCCTCGGTCTAGTGGGAATGTGCGTGCAAAGTTTCACGGCAATCGGACACTGCATTCATGATTTGAGGCATCTTGTTCAAAACGAGCCGCTCCTGCAAACTTTAGACAAATAGCTCAGTTCATATGTAAAGTCGTTTCAGCCATTCAGCTCTTGAACAGAGGTAAGATTTGTAACACGCCAATATTGAAATACTGTTTGTACAAAGCTAACCTTTCCTATATGGATGTATAACTATTTCTGACCGAAAATGAAACATTTCATAAGTAGTTTCATAAGATAGTCTTCCCTCTAAGTTGTAATGTAACACTCTGTTTACACTTTAGTTTTTTGTTGTGGCTATTATGCCTTTATGAGATGGAATGTTTTTTTTTTACAGAAAAATAAGCACCTCAATCAAAATTGACTGTCCATGACACATCTTTTGTTTGTGTTTGTGTGTGCCTGCGCGTGCATGCATGTGCGTGCATGTATGTACTGTATGCGTGCAGTGTGTGGGTAGGGTGAACTGTGTGGGTGTATGCCTCCCGGCCTGAATTATTATCTCTGGTCAAGTTGTTTCTCAATTTGTGAAAATGCAGACTGTGTCGCTGGAATTAACCTTCAGAGTAGGTTTTCGAGAGGTCATAGAGAAGTTTTTTTTTTAATTCCCCGTCCGTCTTTTCCGGTGTGAGTAAAGCAGACTCTGTGTGCAAGGGGCTTAAGACGAGCTTGAGGTTAAAGGCTAAAGGCTAAAGGCTACAAGGTCATATCATGACATGGAATCAGTTGACTTGTCAGAATCTCAGTGCTGGCACAAGGACTAGCCTCAGGTTTGCAAAAGTATAGAGTACTAGAGAATACCCTGCATGAACTCTAGCACCACAACTTATTCTCCATCAGGAGCAGTGGTCCGCGCTGAAGGGAGTGGTAACACCTATTGAAAAGACACACCATTTTTTTTTACCCGGCACAGTAACGCCGGGAAATAGAATGGCGGGCGGGGCGTCAGTGTGCTCTGGCACGCTTCTAATGCTGCCCGTGTGGGGTAGGCATTGACAATAATGCGGGCGGGTGTTTTGACAGGCGCTGTTCACAGCCAGTGTTTAATGATCTTAAGTCATATAACCCTGTCCTAATTCAATTCAGTTGACATTATTACAATACAAAAAAATATATATATGAGTGAATATCTTATCACTCAAACAGAGAGCGTCTCCTTTCAAACCCCAATGGTTCTAATCAGCCCCCCGCCCACAGGAGCGGCCCAATTCTCTCACAACTTGCTACAAAAATCCCTCATGAAAAACTATATAATCTCCTACCTTTCATTTTCAACCTTCACATGTGTCTCCTTCTCTAATAATCAAAAAGTGCTATATATTTCATCTCGCAATTTACTTCCGGATGGTTCGTTTTGCACTTTTTTTGCCACATCGGTCACGGGAAAGAAATAAGCGCTGCCGTGGTCTATGGAAACGAGCCCAAAAGTGCACCCAAATAAGCCCAAAATCGCTTATACAAACAGTCAGACCTGGCAACGCAGCCTACGCCAATCATGCGTGAGAGATCTACAAGCTATGGGGCAGAGACGCCACCGTATCTTAGCAACAACTACAGCGCTCACTCTCATTGGTCGTGTCGCGCTAAGAGCAGTCTCCAGACAATGGCATCGCAGACAGCTTGCTGTTACTGCTGTAGCCATCACAGTTAGTCCCAGCGACGACGGACAGGGAGCTGTGATAGCTGCCATGTCGCTAACGCTAACGTGGTTGTCATGCCTGCAGCGGCTGTGCAATCACTTTGTCAACAATGCACGTTCGTGTGGTGAATGCAAGGGGCAAGGCTGAGATATTTACTATGAGGCCAACCCCGATGTTTAGTAAATGTCCAGCGAGAGGCGCTGTTTCACCCGTGCCGACCTGTGAGTTCAGAAAGAATTTATTTTAACGCAAGCCGATGGGTTTTTACCAACTTTCAGACTCGATTTTCTTACTGTAATAAAAATTGTCATAAATTCTATATGCTTCCAGTCGCTAGTTTAAAGTCTCCTTTCAATCATCAGGATATGCGTTTTGCTAAATTATGGTTCTATTTATTATAAAATTGACGATAAAGTAGGCTATTCTCTAGGAGGGGCGGGATGATTTGATTGACACGCTACACAACCAATAGCATTCATTCCCCGCCCCCCGCTCTTGATTGACAAGTTACCCAACCAATAATGGTCTGAACTCATTCTGACGCGTAGTGAAAGATGGCGGAGCCACAGTCTGCAGCAAAGGATTCATTTTCGGTCTGTAGAAAGCAGCGGAGGGGGTTTGTCCATCTCATTTATACAGTCTATGGGTGAATGTCAATATTGCTGCTCAGTTAGTCCATTGTAGATGGTGTATGTTTGTGTGTGTCTTCTGGAGAACTATGTAGCTCCACAGCAACTACAGTAACTAACGTCATGGCAGGACCGCCCCGTGCAACGCATGTTAGGCTGCATTATGGTCATGTAGTAATTTCAGATAATTTCGCTCCGATTACAGCAGTGCTTATCAACCCTTTCACGCCGCCCCCCCCCCCCCCCCCCCCCCCCAAATAAACGTACTTGATCTGGGGACCCCCCCATTCTGTTTGACTCCGTTCCACAAGTACATATTGTGAAAATAGCCGATCTACAAGCTCAAAACGCCTCACGTTGAGAGGCTTTGTAAGCTTGTAGATCGGCTATTTTCTACATCACTGCCTCTTTCTTACATTCTTTGACAATGTGGCCCATGTTTTCATAGTATAGTTTGTTGACTACTTTTGTTGCAGAAATGCTCATTTCCTTTACTTTCCTTTTTTTATTGTCTCCGCCAGGCCGAAAGGCATGGCGCAAGACTATGTTTCACCCCCTGTCCGTCCGTCTGTGATAGCTAATCTCTCACATCGTTGACTTGATCGCAGCAAAATAACAGCCCGATGAGTCAGTGAGAGCTGGATAAACGAGGTAAAATGTGTCAAAAGGAGTCTGTACGGCTGTCGATAAATGAACACATGACGTCGGTGGGAGAGGAGATATTGTGTCTTTTGGACAAACAGCAGTGTCGTGCTGATGTTTGTTGTGTGAAGCAGCTTAATGTCAGAGTGTTTGTGTTGGAGCGCCTCAGTGCGGCTGCAGAGTTCATGTGCAACCTCTTCCAGAGAGAGACAGAGACACTAGAAACTCTGCTGGGGAAAAAAAACACTGCTGGGCATTGACTTTCATATGGACATTGATCTACACACTGCAGGTATATCTGCTACACACACAACATCAAACTACACACTGCAGGTATGATGCAGCGTTTGCATTACAGCCAGCATGCCAGCGTAGTTCCCATATGGTTTCAAGGTGGGCTAAACCATATGGACCCCATGTCAGCAATGTCAGCGGCATCCACTTCAGTCCCAACTGCGATGCCCATGCAGGCTATAAGTAGCTTCTACCTGGCCCTTAGGTGGGCCCCAACTACCCATGTTTATGTGGGACCAAGGCGGGTCCTACCTGGGTTTGCCCATGCAGGCTTTAACTGGGTTCTACCTGGGCCCTAGGTGTACCCTAACCAACCACAGTGCAGTGCCCATCGCTCCAATTGTTGTGACGTCAGGGCTCTCAATACTGCACATTGGTGGAGGAGGAGGGGCCGCAGGGCGACCGCACACATCGCTGAACCAATGGTAGCCCACGGATGTTTCCTCTGGGGATTTACAATCTGCCCCTCTATGCCACATATCATCCGCACTACAGGGTCTTCACTGACCGAGCCACGGCCCCACTGACCCTCATGACGCTACGCCACTTATATGAGTTGCCAAGTGGCCGCGGGCGCTACGTGGGCGTGGCCGCGGGCTAGACGCTCGCCCCCGCGTAGCGGGGGCGAGCTTCTAGTTTTAGCAATTAGTGTTGTTTTGACCACTATGAATCAGATCAAAAACACATTTCCACCAATGCCCTGTCAACTCATCCCTTTCTCCTCTCCTCTTCCTGCTGCCAGGTTATGCTCCAGTAACGGGCATGTGCCACCCAGTGCGGAGTTGCACCCTCAACCATGAAGACGGCTTCTCCTCAGCATTTGTTGTCGCCCACGAGACAGGACACGTGTAGGTTCCTCTCTCTCTCTCTATCTCTCTGTGTGTGTGTGTGTGTGTGTGTGTGTGTGTGTGTGTGTGTGTGTGTGTGTGTGTGTGTGTGTGTGTGTGCGTGTGTGCGTGTGTGCGTGCGTGCGTGCGTGCGTGCGTGCGTGCGTGCGTGCGTGCGTGTGTGTGTGCGTCTGTGTCCTGCCTTTGCCAGTAATATTGTTGATGTGTATACTACAGTATGTGCTTAGTGGAAAAAAGCCTCTTCCTGGGGATTTTAGTGTTCCAGGGGACCTTTTAAGCAGACAGGCCTTTATGTTCTACTTCATTGAATTTATCTGCAAGCAAGCAAGCAAATCCTTTTATCCATAGGGATCTGTCCACAGTCTGAGCTACGGTAATGTAAAAACCAGACGAATCTGCCACGGCTAGATAATAAATAAATAGACGCAGTGATAGTAGTCTGGCCATGCCAGGCTAGGCCGCCCGCCCAAACGTAATGGAGAGTTTGCTGGGAGGCAATAGGCTCTAGATGCACAGCAGCCATATTGGACAGAAATTGGGCCCCTTCCTGGCTTCTTCCACAGGTGTTACCAATGACACTAATGAAGGCTCTGTTCCATTTAGTGTAGCACGGTGGTTCTCAAACGTGTTAATTTCAAGGACCCCCATAACACTGAGAGTGTACAAATGGAACCAAATGGACCCTCCCGGGTCCATTTGGTTCCATTTGTACACTCTCAGAGTTACACCCTCTCAAGGAACCATGAGGGTCCCTGGACCACACTTTTAGACCCACTAGTATTTCTAGTGAGCCAACATGCACAATATCAGCACCCTGACTCTGTTTGACCAGAATGGAACAGAGCCTTCATTAGTATCATTGGTAACACCTGTGAAGGAAGTCAGAAGAGACCCAATTTTTCTCCAAAATGGCTGCTGTGCATAGAGCCAATTACAGAGCTACTCCGTTTTGAATCTCATTCAAAGATGACGTCCAGACGGTGTATTACTCATTGTAAACGCAATCAGCATCTGACCGAAGCAACTTGGTAACAAACATTCTGCACAGTGGCCGTCTCTCTCTCCCTTGGCCAGCGTGCGCCTGCAGGCTACAAACGATAACGCGGCGCACCACATGAGTGAGATTCTACCATGCCATAGCCTGAAGGGATGGAACCTTCTGATTGGTTGCGAGGCCGTTTCCGAAAATGTCATTTCACTGGACCTTTGAAACATGTCGTGATGCAACGTGTTGTTAGCGTGTACTGTAGATCGGCTTTTTTCACTATTTCATTACAAAAAGTAATAATAATGTAAAAAAGAAACGTTTTTGACACGGATGCGTTCCAGGTCTCAATGGGTTTAATCTCTCAAGAACAGATTCCGACCTGCGGTGGAATCTGTCGGAGCGGTTCGTCCTAACCAGTGCGCATTGGCTAAAAGTGGGCGTGCCTTCAGATCAGGAAGTGGGCCGCGCTTTACCCAATCAAATGTAGTGGGCGGGATTCACGTGTCCATCCACCATGATCCACCCTCCCCCCCTCGAAACTAGCCGAAACTAATTTAACAATAGCGTCCTCGGAGCGGACAAAACCACGGAAAGATATTCACATTTTAAATTACTCTTTCATCATAGAAACAAGTGGGCTTATAACCAAAACCATCCATGTTCTCTGGGAGAAGTGGTGTTAGTGTTCCGTGTAGAAATATTGTTAGTGGGAATGAAAACATGGTCGCACCAACCGGAAGTGATGCGCTATAGGCAGACATGAAACCGGTGTTTCCCTGCGCTCTAGTCTAACATTATACTCCTGCCAGACTCCACAGAATATCAGAAAAGCAGAGGTCGCTGTTTTTCATTTTCTGTGGGGTCTGGCTACGCGAGACTACAATGGGTTTAAGCTGAAAATGAATGTCCTCATTATAAATCAAACCCCAATGCAACCAGTACATTTAGCAACATAATTATGTTCTCGCGTGAGGCAGCCTGTCAGCACGCACTTGAATGTGTAAGGTGGATTAAAATAATTTGCATGATAGACCCTAATTGAGTGCTACTGTAAACACTGTAGATGTCCTTGGAAATGACATCTGACTGGTTCCTTGTGAGGGGAGCTGTGAGTGTGCCTGTGAGTCAGGTAACTTGACACATTATTCCCAAAGGAACGACGCCTACCTCTGATGTTCTCGTTAATTAGTTTTTAGCAGCTGCACGTTCATCACCCCAGTTGACTTTTTCAAAGCTACACCGGGTGTTGGTCATAATTAATTAGGAATGTAATGGCAATCATGATTCGATATGAATCACGATACTGGGTTCACAATACCATTTTCTCTGAGAAAAACTACACAATATTGTAGAATGTTCTCAAACTATACAGTTACAGGAATGCATGTTTAGCCTTGAAAATATCAATGTTGCCAGCTGCCTGTTGTAATTAATAATGTTGAACGCATGAATGCACCATTGATTCTGGATGTAACATTTTGCAACAGCAAAAGGTCAACCTTTCAATTTAAGAACAAAAAACATGCTGTATTTGAAGCTTAGCACGCACACTCACACGCACATGTACGCACACACACACACACACACACACACACACACACACACACACACACACACACACACACACACACGTTTGTATTATATGTGTGCGCATACACACGCGCACGCACGCACACACACACACACACACACACACACACACACACACACACACACACACACACACACACACACACACACACACACACACACACACACACACACACACACACACACACACACACACACACACACACGTTTTTTTTATTATACTTGTGAGGACATCAACATTTTAGGAAGGTGATTTTTACAAGTGCGTAGCTTGTACTGTAGATCTGCTCATTTCGGTCCACAACACTGGCAAGTAACTAAGTATAAATGAAGCCTAACTCAATCCCCAAGCCCTAAACCTAACCTAAGTGTTTAATACTAACCGCACCCACAATCCTTTCCTAATTATAAGCCTACTTGTAAATCTCTAAATCTTTTTAAAAACAGCCATTTCTCTTCTGAAGACAAGGAAAACGGCCCTCACAAATGTCTCTAATTCTACCATACTTGTGGGCGCTTGGGCATTTGGCACTCACAAGTAAGCATAGGAATACAAGTACACACACACATACACACACATACACACAGACAGATTGAGTAGCCATATAAACAACATGCTGAGTGAATAGTCTCCTCACCATCTGTCATTTCTCACACACTGAATGGCTCTTAACCCATTAAGGGTTAAGACCGGGGAACGCATACAATTTTTAGATTTCTTTGGCTATTCAAAAAATAGCAGATAAACAAGCTTGAGTGCCGCACTATGAGCTTGAAGATCTGCTGTTTTTGAAAAATCTTGAACATTAAGTGCAAATCTTTGAATATATATATATATATACATTTTTAACTCAAATCTTTGCTTCTGGGAGGGTCCCTGGAATAACATTTTTTTTAGATGGGGGGGGTCCGCCGGTCCACGGATATCATGAAAAAAAGTTTGAGAACCACTGACATTATAGCAACTTCAGTTTTTTTTTTCAAATAAGATTTAGAAAACATTTGTAGAATCTCCAGAAGCAAAGATTTGAGTTAAAATGTTCGCTTTAAAAAAATATATATATTCAAAGATTTGCACACATTTTCACGTTTTTTCCCCCAAAAAAATTGCAGATCTACAAGCTTGTAGCGCGGCACTCGGTGTCGAGCTACGAGCTTGTAGATCTGCTATTTTTGAATCGCCCAAAGTATAAAATAATGGTTAGAGCTAAAAAAAATGTTTTAAATGACACAGTATGCGCTCCCGGATTGAATGGGTTAATGTGAAGTAAATGGAGCCACTGTGTTGTTTGTAGTGGGAGTTACACATTATTATGTCATTTCACACAACACACAATCTGATTGATGGCTGCTGCCATGTTTTGCACAAATAATTGGCAAAGCACTTTAACGATAATGTAACATCAACCCATTTAGACCTGATGAGACCCATTCTAAAAACACCTTCTTAATCCTACGTTTTAAGTTTTCTGGGGGAAAAATATGTTGCTATCTTGCTATATGTTGCTATCTATCATCTCTGTCGGGTGGAATCATCATTATATCCAAAACTGTTACTTTTCAGGATTCAAATTAAAAAATAGCAAAAGCAGCAGATCTACAAGCTCAAAACGCGATGCTTCGTGCTGCATTTCGAGCTTCTGTATCTGCTAGTTTTGATGCTTGTGTGTGACGCTGTAAGTAAGTAAGTACGATTTCGAAAAAAATAGCAGATTTACAAGCTCATAGCTACAAGGTGCCCCGCTATGAGCTTGTAGCTATTTTTGAATAGCCAAAGACATCTAAAAATGACACAGAGACGCGTTCCCAGATTGAATGGGTCAAATGTTTCAGCTTCCCAACTGGTAAAGTGTGGGAGAAAGTATTGAGCAAAGTACAGTAGTTCAGTGTGCCAGTGGGCTGTGAATAAAGCATGACTGCCATCTGGTTATATTAGACACGATGCTGCTCAGGCCACACAGTGGACTGGAGTCCTACCATGCAGACAGCAAATATGAGAGGCTGTGACAGCAAATAAGGGAAGCAGGGAGTGCCAGCAAGCTTGGAAACTTTCTATCGAGTTCCGAGCTAACTAGCTTGTCACCGTTTGTAGCTTTGGAGGGAGCAAGTCGTGCTATTGTTTACAGTTTTTAGCAGTGGTGGTAAAAGTACTAAAGTTTTGTACTTAAGTAAAAGTATCAATACTACAATGTAGGAATACTCTGTTACAAGTAAAAGTCCGGAATTCAAAATCTACTTGAGTAAAAGTACAAAAGTGTTGGCATAAAAATGTACTTAAAGTACCAAAATTTAAAGTACTTATTATGCAGAATGTCCCATTTCAAGTTTAAAAAAAAACATTTGAAAATAGGAGATCTACAAGCTCACAATGCGTCGCATCGCAACATATTGTAAGCTTGTAGATCTGCTATTTTGTAGTTGGTCTTTTTGATTGAGTAATGTATATCCTGTGGTCGGTTAGGACCACTACTGGTTGACAAGAGGTATTGCATTAAGCTCAAAAGTGCAATATATCCTTCTGCCCAAACTGGCTTTAGTAGCACAGCAGTAGACAGCGCTTGCAGAGGGAACACTAACAGGGGGCTGTGGTGGCGTTCGTGGCTGGCACGGCTGCCAGGGCGAGATAAGGAAACCCCAAGCTTCATGCTTTGAGCTTGGGTTCGAATCCCGGGTAGAACATAAAAGTTACAGATTGCAGCGTCAAATCATCGCATTACCAAAATCCAAAAGTGGCTCATTTTCTTTTATACGTATATATCCACCTATACAAGTTAGTTCTGCCCTAAATGTCTCATGAACCTGAGGGCTCATACCCACTTCACACCAGCACTTTAATTAATGGAATTAATGACTGCTTTTGATCAGGGTTTATGTCTTATCCCTGCCTCTGGTCAGACAGAATTAAAAACATGCATTTCCTATTGGGAAATGTAGACTGTCTGATATGTTTGATATTGTTAACCATGTAAACCCTGGTATCTGTATTTTGGGCAAATTGTCAAAATGTGTCAAAGATGCCTTCTTTTTATTCCAAAATAGCAAAAATTGCAGCTCTACAGTTGAATGCCTATTTTTGCGATTTGTACAAAAGAGTATATAGATGCCTTAACAGACAACGTCACACTGATAAGAATCAGTATGCGCGCGCAGGTCGGCAGCAAAAAAAAAACACCGCTCATAAGGTGCAATGTACAGTAAAAGTGGTCACAGCCTCACATGTTAAAATGCATCAAACTTTCAGATGCTGTTTTTCTCCCAGTATGCAGCACCAAAACCTGCTCTTGCTCGCGCAGCTGCAGCCCGTCAAGCCTAATTTATGCTCCGTCCCGTGAAGGTGTCGCGCGCAGAGAACGGCCGAGAATAGCAGACCTCCAAGCTCACAGCGGTCTCATCCGCGACGCGGTTGTGAGCTTGTATGTCTGCTGTTCCCGGTGCGCAATACCGTTGCACGATGAAGTATATGTCTCACTAGGGCGCACCCCACTAGCCAACACACAGAGGAGGTTGAATGAACTGAAACCAGCACACCCCAAAACAGCAGGTTTGGGGATCTGTTGGGAATTGGTTACATGAAACAGTCACCTGTGCGTCCAGTCTCAATGTTTGTAAACAAATAATTGGTCTATAGGGCTTATAGTAAGTGTTCTTCCTACTTTTTACTAATCGAACCCTGAACAGCACAATACAAGGGATCCACTGCCTGGTGCAGAGAAGAGCTGGTGTTGGTCTCCTCTCAGGAGTGCTGTTGCCTCTGGTATACTGTAGGTTATTGAGTTCCTGGCAGTCAAGCAGGCGTATCGCATGGCGAGACTCCGCTGACGCTGCTCAGCGGTAGCTATCGACTGTGGTTCCTCAAGGTATCTATTATGAGACAGACAGTCATTTATCCGCCGGTGCCTGGTGCCCTAGATTAAATCACCAAAATCCTTGGTAAAGGCCTGTGGCCCTACTTCTCTTGGATCCACTCCAATTGAGTTAGAGAGGGCAGGGGTTGTTGCCCCCTATCTCACGGTTAGGATATCAAAAAAATCAATCTTCACAGTGCCTGACTAGTCGAGCGCAACAGGGTATTCTTTCTCCGCTGATTTTGACCTTTTGACCACCACCTGTACGCTTAGCTGTGGTTTTCGCTATAGATAGCATGTAGGGACAGTGAGTGTAGATTGTCTATTTTCACAATTTAACCCATTAAGACTGGGAACGCATCTGTGTCATTTTAGATTCCTTTGGGCTATTTTAGAAAAATCGTGAAAACTTTTTTTCCCCCTTTCTTTCAAAAAACTGTTAGGATTTAGAAAACATTTTTAGAATCGGCCTCAGGTCTTAATGGGTTAAAAAAAAAGCAGTGGTTTTGAGTTTGAAATCGATCGTTCATGTGTTCTTGAGATCGCCTGGTGACACACACGCACATATGTACGCAGAGACTTTGTGCAATTACAGTATAGGATGACATGGCTCCCCTTTCAGGTGACTGGTTATAATGGACAAACAAAACAAAAAACATCACAAAACTTCACATGTTTAGGAGTTTCAGGTTATGGACAGTGGTGGAAAAAGTACAAAAAAATTGTAAAAGTATCAATACTGCAATGTAGAAATGCTCTGTTACAAGTAAAAGTCCGGAATTCTAAATTTACTTGAGTAAAAGTACAAAAGTATTGGCATCAAAATGTACTTAAAGTACGAAAAGTAAAAGTACTCATTATGCAGAATGTCCCATTTCAAGTTCAAGTTTTCAGAATGTATACAAATCTTTTGAAAATAGCAGATTTACAATCGCGATGGGACGCGTTGTGAGATTGTAAATCTGCTCTTTTCAAATGGCCAATATATATAGAGAGAGATTAAGTGGTTAATGTATGTCAGTAATAAAAATAAAAATTAACTAGTAACTTAAGTTTTCAAATTATTGTAGTGGATTAAACGTACAATAATTTCCTCTGAGATGTAGTGGAGTAGAAGTAAAACTATTGAAAATTGGAAATACTCCACTAAGTAAAAAAATACCTCAAAATTGTACTTAAGTACAGTACTTAAGTAAATGTACTTAGTTACTTTACACCACTGGTTATGGAAGGTTCTGGATAACACTTTGTGGTGTATAAGAGCCATTTAATGTTTTGTCATTTCAAAATGGGGTTGATTTCTTCTTGTTTTATTCTGACATGATGCTTTCTTTTGTCTTTTCCTCTGGGGATCAGACTGGGCATGGAGCATGACGGACAGGGGAACCGCTGTGGAGATGAGACAGCTATGGGAAGCGTCATGGCCCCTCTGGTCCAGGCTGCCTTCCATCGCTACCACTGGTCCATGTGCAGCGGACAGGAGCTCAAGAGATACATCAAGTGAGTGTGATCAGTCCCTTCACATTTAGACCTGTCACAGTTCAGGATTATTTGCGATAATCGCAATTATGTTTTGCATCATTGTCAGAATTTCCATTAATCTGTATACCAGGGGTCTTCAACGTTTTCAGGCCAAGGACCCCCTAGCTGAGAGAGAGATGAAGCAGGGACCCCCTCTATATTATATAAAATTGTGTTTCAGATAAACATTTGCTGCTTTTTTCCCTCTACACCTTAAACTCTTTGCCAAAAATAGCCGATCTACAAGCGCGAGGCGTTGTGAGAATATAGATCTGCTATGATTTACATTTGAAAACTTGTGAAATGGGACATTCTACATAATGAGTAGGCCTACTTTCTAATTTGGTACTTTAAGTACATTTTGATACCAATACTTTTGTACTTTTACTCAAGTAAATTCAGAATTTCTGACTTTTACTTGTGACGGAGTATTTCTACATTGCAGTATTGATACTTTTACTTAAGTAAAAAAATAGAGTACTTTTTCCACCACCACCACCAAGTCTCACCCACAGGTGACTGAACTTCTTACCCTTATATGCCGAAGGGAGATGCCAGCCAACCGCCTGAGAAAACTCATTTAGTCCGCTTGTATCTGCCATCTTGTAAAGTGGTTATGACCCACATTTCATGACCGTAGATGTTTATCGGTACATCAAGAGCTTTGCCTTCTGGCTCAGCTCTCTTTTTGTCGGATCAGCAACTCACTGATATAAAACAGTGCAAAGTTGTGTAAAGCTTTATAGGAAATGAGACAGATTTCATGTGGATCCAGAGTCACAGGGTTTAATCACCACAGTATTATCTGGGCCTTGGATCTCCCATTATCAAGTCTCTCGCTATAATTGACTTTGAAGGGGGTTTTGTGACTGTGTGTTGAAAATCAATGTTTCAGAGAAGTACTATTTTGTTACTGTTGAGTGGAAGCCTTGTATGTTTTTTTTTTGTATCCCTATTCTGGGCATGTAATAACTGTCATACTTTCGGCAATAATAGACGATCTACAAGCTGGATTGCGTTGCAACGAGCTTGTAGATCAGCTATTTTAGGAGGGGAGCAAGTACAGACCCTTGGGGGACCCTGGTAAATAGAGTATATAGGGAGTATGCACAGAGTGGTTAACAGATCAATGCTATTGGTCAGACTTTACGTCTCTCTGTGGGTTTTATTGATTATTTAAAGACTTAATATTAAGTTAAGTTTCTTAGGGTGCGGTCACACCGAACTTTAAAATGTCATATGCGGCGGATTCTGCCAATGCTTTTCAATGGGAATGGAGCATACACGAATGGCAACAAACCACTCCGTTCCCATTGAAAAGCATTGGCAGAATCTGCCGCATAGGCAGAAATAAGTTTGGTGTGACCGCAACCTTACACAGTACTTTGAAAAATGTTGAAAGATCTTTGAAAACAAAAGATCTAAATCATTTTTTTATTTTTGAAAACCTTTGAACATTTGTGTCTATAATGACATGCCCAAAATTGGTGTGCCAGGTTGAAAGGGGTTAACCAACCAAAAGCATTAGAGCATGAAATGCTCTAATGTCGTAAAAATGATAATGAGTTTATTCCATGAGAATATTCTACACAGAAAATACAGGCATATTTATACAAATATGGTTATCTGGCAGAAACTCCCCCTCTATAGCGTCATCAGGTCAGACATCACTGTTCGGTGGTCAGTTGGTGGTTACACGTGTCTATGACTTGTAAAAAAATATCTTTCATATCTTACTGTTTCACAAAGCAATCAGTAATGTCATCTTGACATCTCTGAAGGTTTCATAAAGCAACGCCATGGACTTCATTGTCAAGGTCATTTGATAGCAATCAGATAATGGATGATGCTGGGTGGTGTCATTCACGCTGCTATCTATGAGACTTTGGTAACAAAAGGCAAGCCCGACTTTTACAGTCTTACACAAAAATGGCAAAATGAAAGGGTACGGTGCCCTTAACCATACCGTATAGATCCATTGGAACAGGTAGTTATTTTTCTTTCTTTCCTATTTCATGAACATGCATGGTTCAAGGTTCCATGGTTAGTAATGTTTTCTTTGTATTTACAGAGGTACACGACAGCGGCAGTGGCTTAATACATTAATGAGAGTAAAAGTAAAATTGAGATGTAGTGGAGTAGAAGTATAAAGTTTTGAAAATGGAAATTATAGTCAAGTAAGGCAAAAGTACCTCAAAACTGTACTTAAGTACGTACAGTACTTGAGTAAATATACATAGATTTATGAGATTTACTACAGTGGCATTGAAAAGGTTCACTGTGTGGCGTGTGCCTCATCTAGCATTGGCTCATGTGGAGTTCACAGGGATAGAGTTGTCTATTTTGCTGCGAACAATCAATGTGTGATAGAGAATGGCAGGTGCAGAGTCGCACCCAAAGTGTTATCGACGCTGTGACAATGAATGTGAAAAAAAAAAACGCTCTCAATTATATCCAGTGCCTGCATGTTTGAAGTCAAAACGAGTCCAACTTTTGTTAAGTGTTTCTGGCACAGAGAGGAAATCTATCCATTCTAGAACCAGAAAACATTATCAAACTTATGGTTAGAGGCGAGACAGCACGAATGCTTCTGTGTGTTAACAGGTGCAGGATAAGAAATATAGTACAAGAGAACAATGGCTTCTGTGAGAGAAGCATGAAAATATGTTTGGTCACCTTCAACTTTCTCTCAAGAGAGTCAAGGTGGGGGGGTCAAGGAACAAAAAACGAAAATGGAATCACATCAGCACTAGACCCCCTCCTGAATAAATAACGCACCATCCCTAAAGATTTTCTTTCTTTTTTTAAATGGATGGAATCCATTTCCATCTCAATGTACCTTTCAGTTAATTCTTCTGACAAACTGTTTACTTCTGGCTTTATCTTTTCTCTCAAAGCTCCTATGATTGCCTGCTGGACGACCCTTTCAAGCATGACTGGCCTCAACTCCCTGAACTTCCTGGCATCAACTATTCTATGGACGAACAGTGTCGATTTGACTTTGGAGTGGGCTATAAGATCTGCACCTCAGTGAGTATTGCTGCCGGCCTCAATTAAATCAAATTCTACACACATAGTGTAGGGGCTCTGTTCCAGGGAGACCCAGACAGTTGCTGTAATAAGAGCAGTGCAAAAGAAGCAACTATGGTATTTCTTGAGGCTTAAGAAAAGCGATTGTTTGCTGTTCCAGTTGAAAGATGAGAAAATACCTGGAAATGCTGAGACATGGAATCAAATCAAATGAATAATAGGACAATGCTGAAGAATATAACACTTCAGCTTGGAAAAGTCAATCTCCAATTAGACACTGATCCAGCAAGTCTAAATGAGAGCCATAACACCTGCTAGCTGACTTAGCAGCATGGATGAGCAGATGGCAAGGTGATGAATATTCTGCCTCCCAACAGCCTAAACACAAAGCAAACAAGATGTGAATGTCCTCCTGTGGTGTGTGCTCTAAGTATCTTTCACCTTTCTCTTTCACTGATTTACTTTTCTTAACAAGAAACCTAGCGTCCCGATTATGGGGATGTCATAGGCGAAATTAGGTGAACATTCTGCAAAAATGGCAGATACATTATGAGCTTGTAGATCAGCTATTTTCTGCAAGAGATTTGTTGTAGAGCAGGGGTTCTCAAACTTGTTTTTATACCATGACCCTATTCTATGGGGGAAATATTTTGGCAACCCCACACTTTATTTATACTGCAATTTCATAGTGGAAATAAAGAATGTCTTAAAATAAAATGTCGGCCTTGAACATGAATATTTATTATAAACAGCCCTAATTCCTGCTGATTTGTGGGCCTATCTTATCAATGAATGATATCAACGGAAGTGTTTCTTTACACACATTTGTAAACCAAAGCATATTGCCAAAATCTTTAACCACTTAAACCCTCTAGTCGTGGTGAAACAGACCTGTAGTTGGACCGTTTTTTCCGTCCACACCAAATCTCTTTGTCAAAAATAACTGATCTACGAGCTCACAACGCTTCGCAAAGCGACACGTTGTGAGCTTGTAGATCTGCTATTTCTGGCCAATGTTGCCCCCAGAATAGAGATGCTGGAGTTCAAGCGGTTAATTAAAAAATGTAAAGTTTTCACAGGTGCTTTTCAAAAACAAATAAAAACAGACTTAATGAGAAGTTTGCCCTCCAAAGACTGAAAGGAGGATTAGTCACCCTCCATACAGCAGACCAGGAGGCAACTGCTTGACTTAAGGACTTAATTAGCATTCTCTAAATAATTAGAAGGATGTGTTTCTTTCTACATCTGAACGCAGATCCATGATACGTGGCTGCATTGAGCTGAGAAAGAGTCCAAGATCCGCTCTCAGACGAGATCAGTATTTATTTTTAATTCATGTCAATGCCGAATTGCCGGACTCACAAGAAGGGGACAAGCTTTCTCAGCGCAGCGTAACAGTACTCTGGGTACTCGTTCTGAATTGATATCCAGTACATTGCGAGGGGCTGTCCAGTGAAGATTTGCTTTCAATAACTCATCCCATATGAAAGATCAATCAGCGCCTCCTGCTCAGACAGTGACAGGCTTGTTGCGTACCGCGTACCAAAAGGATTGCGGATCCAATTGTCTCTGCTCCCAGTTTCGGGGAAATGGCTCTAAAACTGTTCTGTGAGCCGAGATTTGGGGGCATTTGCTCTGTATACTATCTGTCCATCTGTGGTCACATAGATGACCACAGATGGACAGATACAGAGCAAATGCCCCCAAATCTCTGCTGATTATCCTGGAGTGCCACAACCAGAGTTTCTTAATCCAGCTTTTCGATTTTATCTGTGAGGCCAAACAAGTTTGTGTGCCAACCAGGTGGCAAGGAAGCTCCGCTGGATTTGAAGCCCAGGAAGTGAATCTTTTATGATGTATTTTTAGATGTCGCTGTTTCATCTCCTAGCTGGCTGCAGAAGTGTTTACACTCCATTCAAGTGAACAAGGTTTTGGCCAGACTTTACACTTGATTGTATTACCTTAGTAAACATGTTCAACCATATTGGACAGAAATTGGGCCCCTTCCTTGCTTCCTTCACAGGTGTTACCAATGATACTAATGAAGGATCTGTTCCATTTAGTGTAGCACAGTGGTTCTCAAACTTTTTAATTTCAAGGACCCCCATAACTTTGAGAGTGTACAAATTTGTACTCTCTCAGAGTTACACCCCCTCAAGGAACCATGAGGGTCCCTGGACCACACTTTGAGACCCTCTAGTGTTTCTAGTGAGCCAACATGCACAATATCAGCACCCTGACTCTGTTTGACCAGAATGGAACAGAGCCTTCATTAGTAGACCCGCCCTCGCTGCAGTTGCAGCCAATAGCAGCCAGTTTCCGGTTTCTTTTCGGGGGCTGGAAGTTCCAAGATGGCGGATTTGAATCCGCCGCAAAAAAAGTGGCTTCAAAACGGGTCTGTAGAAACCAATGGGTCATGTGACGGTACCCTTTCGTCCATATTCTTTTACAGTCTATGGTTCCAACCTGCAATGATGAGGGGATCAATTGTATACCCCTGGTGGATTTGAGGGTTTAAGTGGTTATTGAAGAAGAGAACACACTGGAGCAGCTCGGACAATTAAAGCCTCTTTTATGAAGGTGCATCGAAATGTCGGTCATTCTCTATTTGTACAAGCACTTTAATAAAAGAGGCTTTAATTGTCCGAGCTGCTCCAGTGTGTTCTCTTCTTCAATTTCATTGGTCCTGCTCCTGTGACGCACCTGGCTTGCCTCGTTTGGCTGAGGCACGGCAGTAGACTCCCTTTCTTCTATAGTTAACAAGTTACTTCTTTCTAATGGTGGCCAGTGGTGGCCAAGTACTCAACCCCCAGTACTTAGAGTCAAAGTATAGATACTCCTGGTCACATACAGTATGACTCAACTACAAGTGAAAGTTGCTCTGTTCTCTTCTGATACATTATGCTGCTATACATTTTGCCAGGGTAGATTATGAAACCATGCTCCGGACGCCCCAACAGGGGTTTGATTTCAGAGCTAATTGTCTTTCGCCCCTCATGAGTTTTCAGGTCTAGGAATAGAACAACAATTCATAGTTGTCACCGTCATAGACCCAAAATGGTAATGAATTCCGCCCCCTATGATTACTAGGTTCGAGTCAAAGAAAACCTTCTATCCCCCAATCTCTCTTGTTCTTACACTGTATCATTAGTGTAAAAACAACAAGGCAAGTACGTTTATGTATGTGATTAAATTACAGTACATGGATCTTCTGTGCATAAGTGTGTGAAAGTGTGAAAGAAAATAACATAAAAGCATCTGTCATCTTCCAAAGCTCATCTGACAACCCTTTGTGGTAGAAACGTTATACAATTCACAGCATTGTCATAAAGTTTGTCATACATTTACATTGCAATTTTCTTTCTTAATAATGATTGATGATAAATGCCATACTTTGTATGCATAAAAGCCTAACAGTGACTTTTATACACCTCACAATACTGTCAGACAGTGTTTTTTTTTGTTGCATTACTATTTTTTTATAAAAGAAAAGAGAAAGAAATGGTCAAATGAATAGACAATTTCAACAAAGGGATTGATCAATACATGAGAAATAAAAGCTAAAAAAGAATGTAATATAATAAAATAAATATCTCCCAACGACTCACAGCAATACACAAAATGTGGTGGTAACTTATTTAGAACAGGGCCAGGCCCTGTAGAACTGTCTTTGAAATGATTTGTGTTGGCTTTGGAAGATAATTAACTACAAATAGACAATCTACGTTCTGAGGGTTCAAGTGGTTAGTCCTTTTTAACATTTTAGCTACAGTAGATGTTCATGTTTCTGGTTAGTGTATTCGAGTGGTTCTCAAGCATTTTGATGTTCTAAATTTGTATGTATTTGGCCACGGACCCCCATCTGAAAAGACTTCGTAGACCCATAAGAGAAGATTTGTGTTGAAAATAGCTAATCTACAAGCTACACAGATTTGCGTGAGATTAGCTGCATGTCTATGACTACCTTAAAAAGTCTGCGGGCCCTGGGTTGGCAATCCGTGACCTGGTGGTTTTCTAGTTTTTGTGTTGCTGTTCAGGGCTCTGACAGCCTCAGGGAAAACCCCCTCCCTGAGCCTTGTTCTCTGGGCTTTGAAACACCTCAGACGCTTCCCATTCCACATCGTCACAAATATTCTATTAAATCAGATAGAATCCTTTATTGAGCCCCGGAGGGAAATTCAGTGCCATAGGTAGCAGTGATAGCAGTTGAAGGTCGAAAACACAGGAGAGACACAGGGAAGAAGACAAAATAGATCAAACCAGGGACACAGACGGCATTATAGAACACACGTGTGTGTGTGTGAACATTTGCCAAACTGTCAAACTATATAGAGATAATGTTCTAACACTAGATACTGTGTACACGATGGATCTCTGAATATATCTCTGCTGTCCGGCAGGAACCAGCTAACTCCAAAATGTTCATTTTTCAGGAAATGTAAAAACAAAACAAAAATGGAGTTAGGAGGTTTTTTGTTCATCATTGATTTGAACAGCTGAATGGACCTCCATGCTCACTATGAGGTTGGAGGTCAAAAGGGGCCTGGAGTCAGCAAAACCAGGTAACTCCACCCCCCTTTGCTGGACTTAGCTGGTTTAGCAGAAAGTTTGAGGATCCAATGCGCACGTGACTCCTGGGTGCCTCTGATACGCCCATATATGGGCATACTGTATCGGTTGGATCTGCGTTGCGACGTAGGTGTGACCTCTAGTGGTATAAAAACATTTTATCTCTCACAAGGCAGTGTTGGCCAGTTCATTCAGAAACTAGGCACAGAGGATGTGCTACAAGTGGATTCAATCATAACAATAATGATTATTAACAATAATAATAATACATTTTATTTTTAACACTTTCATTACCTGTAAGAGCAGTACACTGTTGTTCAACAACGGTGTTACGGTAAAGTTTACATTCACACTGTCATGGCAGAGTAGCCTCGGAATGATTTCTCCCGGGATCAACCTGTCATTGCCTGTCACAGCCATAACGAATCTACGACACTTCAAACACAAACAACACTGCCAAGAGCAGAAGATCATCTCGGTAGAAAAGAGCAAATGCAGTTCAGGCATGCAACGCTTGGTTTGAAATGGAATATGTATTGAATGTATGAGCATGAATATCTATGAGCATAATTATACATTTTGGTATCAATGCTCTGTCTCAATTTATTCACAACTTTGTAGGCATGAAAATATGCATGTTGATATTTATTATAACAAGACCGCCTGAAGCCCACCGGTGGATGCTGTGGCGGTGGGAGCGCAAAAAAAGACGTCAAGCAAGGTAGCAGAGCAATAGCAGAGCAGCAGCAACCAGAATGAGCAATAAGCATGGAGGTTTCGATAGCCCACCCCAATCAAATGGTGTGCAATCTGTGCATGCAGCACAAATCTTCTCTTCTGGGATGAACCAACACGCCCTGAATTACTCATGGGTGTGTTTTGGGCTTTACATTATTTAAACCAATCAGATTGTTGGCTGCCATCACCTTTAAGAACGAGCTGCACCCAGCGTGAGGTACATTCGTATTTGTGAGCTTATATATCAGATATCTTTAGTGCACTCGGCACGCAACTAAATGAGGCATACGCTTCTTTCCATCACCGCTCGTCTATTAACTCTCTCAGTGCCACACAACGAGATATCCAGAGTTTTTTCTGAATGCCCTCAGTGCCAGAACAAAAAATCCAGAGTTTAAAAAAATATATATGTATATATCTGAAGATTTGCAGCTCCATCCACTCCTTGTTTAACTTATAACTGAAAAAGGCTGTATCTCGCTTCCTAAGCACTTTTTTTTTACTTTGCAAAAAAAAACATTTGCTGGCACAGTATGAACATATTTTTTTATTTCATTAGCACTGAGAGAGTTAACACGCATAGCAGCTGAAATGTTTTTGTTTTATTTCCTGGATTAATGAAGAAACAATTGCTTGAAATGCTACCTCAATTGTTGAACATGAGTGTTGTGTTCAGATCGGATGGATTGAAATGGTTTGAGCATATGATGCTGCTGCTTTTTACTTCTTCCGCTAGATATAATATCTCCTCATGTCATATCTGTGCCAACCCATGGTGTTAGTCGGTTGGCCAGCACACAAGCACTCCAAATGTCTCCAAACTTGACCAGTAGGTCACCCTATTGCGCAGGCGCGCCGGAAGTCCTCTTACGTATTTCTTACTTCATAGTTTTCCAGTTACAAAGCGCATGCACGGACACGGACAGTACTGGTGGACATGGACACATGGCGAGGCTCTCTGTTCAATGAACAATAACTCTATTTTATAGAGTCTTACTTTTACTTTGTATCTATTTTGATCCAAGGCTAGCGTCTCGCCAACCCTGCCCACAGTCTGCACAATGAATTTCAATGACAATGCTGCAAAAACCTTTTACGCCCACGCTCATTGCCTTTGATTGATACAACATTGATTGATGTGTAAAGGTGCAATATAAATGCACCATTTTTATTTAACTAAAGTGTGTCAAAAATAGAAATGTGCCTCACTATATGCTATATACCTGATCCAAGCAGACGGATGGATGGTATAAATCGTGCTGCTCTTGACCCCAACATTTCAGTGAGCTGCTGATTTCCAAAACAACACAAGCCGTACTGCACCTCTACTCCCATGCCGGCAAACAGCAAAATATCCCAAAATACCAAAAACTATACTATGTTCACAATTTGTCCTATTTGAAATGGATATACAGTAACATATCTGAGACTGTGTAGCCATAATGTCAATCTTGTACTTCCTCTAGGACTCACAAAGCAACTTTGGACCATAAAACACCCGACACTTACATTTCAAATTGCAACCTTTGACTCACTGGTGATACAAACGTAATTGACAGTAGGACTTAACAATCAGATTTTGCGTATTTCAGTGCAGGGGCGCCGATTTATGTCCGCGCTTTTGGGTGCGCAACGCACGCGGCGTGTGCATGCGCAAAAATAACCGCAAAAATGTGTGGTTATTTTCTGGTTTGTTACCTTTTTGGGTTTTTTTTCTTACTTTAATGCAGTTAATTCAGTTAATTTGATACTAAAAATGTACTCCATGAAGTGAAGATGTCAGAGGTTTTTTCCTTTTCTTTTTTTGTGATGAGTTTGTGATGGGTGCTCGTCATTTCCCCTGGCTGCTTTAGCCCTGAGGCACCCACAGTATCGGCGTCCTTGTTTCAGAGGCATTTCAATGACACATACAGTACACATACAGTATATTGCAATGTATTGGACTATAACAGTGTGATATCATCATCATGTTTGTCTCCATATAGTCTACTCGCATTGTGATGATGTAATCAGAATCCTTTATTAAATCCCCCCCCCTCCACTGCCCTTTGCCTTTGTTCATACAATACCCAATAGCCCCATACAGAGAGAAAATGAAAATGAAAAGAGGTAGACAATGAATGTGTATGGGAGAAAGAGGAAGGAAGACAGTAGAAGTGACACACAAGTCACATTCACAGAGTTTATTGCAGGAGCAAGGTTTAGGGGTATGTTGCGGCTGGAGGGAGAGCAGGGCATGCACACATGCAGATAAACAAGCGAGGCTGGCGAGAACAACCAGGCGGGCAGGTGTGCTGACATGAGCGTGAAAAACAAAAGGAGACAACGGTTAGCGATGGCAATACAATACTCCTAATTATCTAAGCAGCCGTGAATGTGACTGATGTGCCAGTACAAACTGACCTGACACAATGAGTGGATGGGAAACTGGCGTATAAGTACAGCAAGGCGATGAGCTGAATTAATCACAGAGCCCGATCATGTGCAGGTGTGTAGGCAGCTGAGGACAGGAGCCAGCGAAGAGTGGAGCCTGAAGCCATGCCCACACACAAACACACACAGAGAGGCAGACAGGGGGACTGTGTGTGTGTGTGTGTGTGTGTGTGTGTGTGTGTGTGTGTGTGTGTGTGTGTGTGTGTGTGTGTGTGTGTGTGTGTGTGTGTGTGTGTGTGTGTGTGTGTGTGTGTGTGTGTGTGTGTGTGTGTGTGTGTGTGTGTGTGTGTGTGTACACATGTACGCATGTACGCACGCACGTGTTTGTGTGAGAGAGAGGGGGTGTGGGTGGGAGGGGGGCATCGTGTGGGGTGAGAAAGAGAGAGAGAAGGTGGGAAACAGTCAAAAGGCTATAGGTGAAAACGGGGAGTGTGACCAAGCTGTTCTTTCATGGCTATGGGTAGAATTTGAGTTTAAAATGGCATCAGATATCCCACTGACAACTTGAATGTTTCACAGCCAGCTCCCCATCAATATGTCTGGAGTGCTTAACAGTCTGTTTGACACTTACTGTTTAGATGAATCATAGTTTGAAGTAGAGAGAGAAATCTATAAAGTCGATAACACACATGATTACTTTGTTGACCTCTAACTGCTTATAGATTGTGTACTGAGCGGGCCTGGCTCACAAATACCAGTGAGGGGAATTTTGAGATGCGCAGACCGCTGGTTCTCAGCGTCGGGTTCGGGGACCACCAGGGGACCCTGACGGGTCTATAACTCTAGGGCAGTGGTTCTCAAACTTTTTCATGTCAAGGACCCCCAAATTGACACTTAAGGTCATTACACACCGGCGATTATGTGAATATACGCAAAATTCAGACTTGTTCCGAAATTAATTAAAAGACGCTTTTTCGCTTCGCTTTTTCGCTCCATGGAAGCTTGCATTGACTCTATAAGGTTTTTTTTTTTAAAAAAGGATTATTTGCATGAAAAATTCGCTCCCGGTGTGTAAGGGCCTTTATCAGCCCGCGGACCCCCATTTGAGAAGATATGCCACGGACCCCCCATAAGAGATGATTTTTACAGCTCTAGCAGTCAATTCTCAACCATTTTAATTGAAGGACCCCCAGTTTGACATGCATAAGGCTACGGACCCCTATTTTATGGCATTTCTATCTCTGGGATCCCAATTCATATTGTAAAATCAATGTTCATTTAACTCTGAGAATGGACCCGTTGCTATTTCCCTCCTGTGTGCTCATTCCCTGTGAGAAGGTGTTTGAGACTGGCAGGGTGCCAACAAAACAAAAAACAAAAGGCTGTGTGCACAACAACTCCATCTCAGAGACCGGCCCCAACGCTCTGAAATAAACATGAGAGATACTGTTGGCTTAAAGCATCTAAGGCAATGATCTTCAGGCACTCTTGCAAAGAGTCAATTTTTCTTTTTAAATGGTAAACAGGTCATTGGGTCATTCTGATCGTAACAGGGTTCTTGGCAAGACTTACTCGCTAGGGCAGGGTTTCTCAAAATGGCACCATAGGGTACCATAACGCCATTTTGACAAAAATAAAAACACAACAAAATTATTCCATTCCACATAACTACTGCAGACTGCAGAGTCATTTTCCATACTGTCATCTCTTAAATCTGCAAGGCATGAAATCCCGTAAACCATACACATTTTATTATGTGATACTCTCTCCTCCAATCGGAGCCACTCTCTTTTTTTAAAGGATCTTAGGGATGCTAGTATACCCAGATGTACAGGTCAGGTGTAATCAAAATGACATTGGGCAAGTGTCCCTTCTAATATTTCAAGAGTGTTTCCTCTATTACAGTGGATATTTTAGCAAGAAATTATACTTATAGTGCCAGACTCTCTCCGGGTAGTTTATTGTCTATTATGAAGAAACTGGATTCTTAGCCGTAACATCAAATTGACTTACTACTACTCTGAATTCAGGAGACTTCTTTAGTATTGCATTAAACCCAAAGATTATCAACTTTGGGAGACAACCTATCTTCTAACCAGATGCTGCTGACCTTGTGGAGTTCAGCTCTAAGTCATTTTTCGACTTCTAATTCATCATGATGAGAGACTATAGGAGAGCTGAGCTGTCAGTGAAAAGGGACGGATTGCAATCACAGGCTGATGTCAAGCCATTAGCAGAAAGAAGATGACCTAAAATGCCCCCTTGAGGGGATGCTATTGTACCCTACTGGCTTACCTGCCAGTGAGTGAGGGGGGGGGCGCTCATAATTCCGACATCCCATTATTCCGACAGTTAACCTATTAAGACCTGGAACGCATCTGTGTCATTTTTAGATTTGAGCTAAAAAGCATTATTTATTTTACACTTTGGGCTATTCAAAAATAGCAGATCTACAAGCTCATAGCGCGGCACCGAGTGCCGCGCTATGAGCTTGTAGATCTGCTATTTTTGAAAAAACGTGAAAATGTGTGCAAATCTTTGAATATATATATTGTTAAAGCAAACATATTTAACTCAAATCTTTGCTTCTGGGGGTCCCTGGAACAAAATATTTTGAGATGGGGGTCGGCGGCCAAATACATCTAATTTTGGGGGTCCTTGACATGAAAAAGAACACCACTGATATAGAAACATACGTTTTTCAGAAAACTGGGATTCAGGAGACGGCTTCAGGTCCTAATGGGTTAGGTTAGGGTTAGGGATAGGGTTAGTTGTAATGGGGTCAGTTGGACCAACGGGATGTCGGAATAATGGGCTGTCGGAATAATGACATGGCACCCAGTGAGGAGCCCCCACCAGGCTGACATAGAGACCTCCGTCTTACTACTCCCACTCAACAGCCCCCTGACAGGTGCCACCATGTAGGATCCAAACCCCACGACTCTGTGGTGATGGACAGGCACTTTAACCCCGCGCCAACCGAACGCCCATATCTTTCCTAATGTGACCTAATGTAATGTGACATTTTCTGAGACCAGATTGGAATTCATACAGAGGATTGTGTAATGTATGTTTGTGTACTGCAATATATACGGTCATACGTTGACCCTTTCTATTACCATTGACGCTGAAGACAGAACCAGCAAATGAGAATGTGCTTCCCTTCTTTTTTTTATATAGAGGGGTCATTTTCACCTATTTAAATTCATGAGTCAAATGAAGTGATGAGTTCAGCAGCATCACCCAGGTCTAGTGGGAATGTTGTTATCATGAGCTGTTGCTTTGGAAGGTTGCAGGGCTTTAAGCTTTTTCGGTATATCTTCATCAGACTCTTTAACAGAGGAAAACGATAGGTTTCGGGGCTTTATGCTTTTTCAGCACATCCTAATCACAAACTTTAATAAAAGAAAACATCGATCTGCCCTGGAGTCCTCTCCGTTGGTAGAAAGATTGTACACACGTCTTTCTCCATAACTCCCTGATGTGCAAAGATTTGCTGATTGTCTTGCTGAATGACACACTGGACTCTTATCAACCACCCGCCTAGATAACAATGAAACCCTTTGGGAATAACCAAGGTTCAGTGGTGCAGACAGCATGCACATTTTATAGCGATGACTATAGAGCCAGAGTAGACCAATGTATTGGTTTGGCAGTTATGCAGCTGGTGTGTCAAAAAAGCTCACACTGCGTCACATCACGACACTTGTGAGTTTGTAGATCAGCTAAATGCTAAGAATGTTGTTACAAGGTGCCATATAGTGGCACAGTAGTAGGCTTAGAAAAGTGAAAATGTCCCTTCATAAAACATGTACTCTTCAAATGTCAGCTTTCATGTCGTAAACACTTAAACGCTTTATACTTCATTGACTACGTGTTTTTTTTTACCCTCTACACTAAATGTGTTTGCCGGAAATAGCCGATCTACAATTTCACAATGAGCCGCGAAGCGCTGTGAGCTATTTTCCCTGAATGTGGTTGTAAGTGCAACAGGTGGTAGCTGCGATGCTGTTGAGGACAGGACAATGGCTGTAATCTCTACACGATGCTGGTAGTGAGCGAGGCCGTTGTGAATTCATGAATTGGACCAAATTAAAGGCTGTGCTGTACTGTATGTGTGTTGAAGTGCCATGGTTCTTTATGAATGTGCACTAATGTGAATGTTAGGTAGCCCGGGCATCCTGGGTTTTGATGATTATGCAGTATATTATTTTACACGTACGGTACATCGGCGCTGTCCGGTGGAAACCTTGTAATATCTTGACTGCCCACCAGTGGGCCCCAACCCACAGGTTGGGAATAGGCTCTATGCACAGCAGCCATGTTGGAAAGAAATAGGCTCTATGCACAGCAGCCATGTTGGAAAGAAATAGGCTCTATGCACAGCAGCCATATTGGAAAGAAATTGGGCCTCTTCTTACTTACTTCACAGGTGTTACCAATGATGCTAATAAAGGCTCTGTTCCATTCTGGTCAGGGTGCTGATAACGTGCATGTTGGCTCACTGGAAACACTCCATTTTGGTTCCCAAATGGCCCCTTATGGTGGGTGTGTAACTCTCAGAGTTATGGGGGTCCTTGAAAATAAGACAACCACTATGCCACACTAAATGGAACTGAGCCTTAATTAGTATTATAGGTAACACCTGTGATGGAAGTAAGGAAGGGGCCCAATTCATTCCCAATATGGCTGCTGTGCATAGAGCCTATTGGGCCTCTTCTTACTTCCTTCACAGGTGTTACCAATGATACTAATGAAGGGTCTGTTCCATTCTGGTCAAACAGAGTCAGGCTGTTGATATTGTGCATGTTGTTGTAGTGTGGTCCAGGTTCCTTGAGGGGATTCCAAATTGTCCCTCATGGGTGTGTAACTCTGAGAGTGTACAAATGGAACCAAATCGACCCGCAAGTCATAGCTCTGTGCATTTACAGTACAGAGCTGAGCCTTGAGCCTTAATTGACTCACGCAGTATAGATTAGGCTTCTAATCTTCTCACACAGCAGGTTTGGCATGTGGAATTAGAATTAGTTTCCCATTCAGATCGCATGAATGATACTGTATGGTAACAATAATATGTAATGAAATAAAATACGCTTTTAAGGCATATTGCACACAGAGACTAGAGTAGTAATTACTTTCCTCGATTTTAATGAACTGGTGGGTGATTTCAATTTGAAGATAGGAAGACCACCCTGTGTCAAACAGCATCTCGCCAAGAGTCATCTGAAAATTACCTGCCACACAAATTATGATTAGCAAGACCCTCCACTAATCAGACACATACAGTATTATATTTAAACTCTACTCTGACTTTGCATGCAAAGTGACATTACTGCACGTTAATACATCTCAAGATATTGATATTGATGTTCCGTGTTTATTCTTATGAAGTGCCCTTAATGGTGCTTAATTTGTAATCCTAAACCAATTCACAAGCAATCCACAAGGCTACTGTACATTAGATTTCCCTATGTGAATGATCCCTATAGATGCATGTTAAACAGGATAAAAAGACAGAAAAAAATGCAATCACTACAAAATTAGTTGTCACTAGACTCTAGTAGTGAATTTTGAGTGGATTAACCACTTTGACCCTGGCGTCCCTGTTTTGGGACTGTTATTAGAGGTGAATATTTGCACATTTATTCACAATGTCTGTGCCAACAACCGCCATAAGAGAGCACCTGTCTGCAATTTGAAAATGGTCCTAGAAAAGTCCTCTAAGCTTAACACCAGAAACCCCCCCCATGTTTGCTGTACACATACGTTCACTGCTACTAGCGTTGATTATGTCATGTTTATTATTGTATTATTGTATGTCTTTAAATGTCTTAATGAATTGAATACACAGGACCACAATGGAAACAAGCCCCCATGGGACTTTTTGTGTAATCCTTTTAACAATCATTGTAAAATAGTACCTCTGTAGTCTGTACTATTTGCAAACTGTTAATAAAGTATTCAATCAATCAATCAGATGTATTAACTATAGGCTGCCAGCACATACGTAAATGTGCCCTAAATATTTGATGTTTAATCTCTGTATAGAAGCATTTCGGCTGATAAAACCTTATGACACATATTGTGTTCTTTCTTGTCTGAAGCCCAGGTGTGCCTTTGAAGTAACAAAGCACCTACAGAGTGGGATGTGCAATCACTTCAATTTCCTTCAAAGTAACGTTTTTTTTTGGCCACATTTCCACCCCGAAAGTGTGACCGTACAGTACCGGTAATGCTTGGACATGTAATCCTCCTTCCATGTCAATTTCTCTGTCTCTTTTTTTTGGATTTCAGTTCCGGACATTTGACCCATGTAAGCAGCTGTGGTGCAGTCACCCAGACAACCCTTATTTCTGCAAGACCAAGAAAGGTCCTCCCCTCGACGGAACAGAGTGTGCACCTGGAAAAGTGAGTTTCATGTCTTTTTTGTCTACTTTTCTACCCTGGAACGAAATGAAATCCTCAGCGTTGCATAAACTCCAAAGAGTGTATAAATGGAACCAAATGAATTAGTACACTCTTTGGAGTTACATTAACATGATGAGGGTTTTACTTTGAATAAGTAATTCTGTAGCTGACTCTGTCTCTCTCTCGCGCTCTCTCTCTCTCCAGTGTTGATTTTGACAAAATAAATCCTAATTTTACACTTGGTTGCATGCTGAAAATAGCTACAAGCTACAAGCTCACAACGCGTCGCAGCGCGACGCGTTGTGAGCTTGTAGATCTGCCATTTTCAGAGCACAACACCCGACACCAAACATAAAATGTCTTGTCTAGTTCTACTGGATCTCATCATTTCTCTCTCCCCCTCCCTCCCGTCTATCTGCCTCTATAACCCCTCTCTTCCTTTGCAGTGGTGTTACAAAGGCCATTGCATGTGGAAAAACCCTAACCAGGGCAGGCTGGACGGTGCCTGGGGGTCCTGGACCAAGTACGGTTCCTGCTCGCGTTCCTGTGGAACCGGCGTCCGCTTCCGTACGCGCCAGTGCAACAACCCAGCGTGAGAACCCAACACCAAATAATAATGTGGTTCTGTGAGGCAGTGTGAAATAAGTATTGGAGCGTAATTTCTTTATGTATTCTTAAGGTATACCTTCCACACTATAGGCCTACTTGCATTACCGTGCACTATGAGTCATCTACCTGAAAGCCAGTGGTTCTCAAAGTGGGGTATGGGGACCCCAGGGGTCCTTGAGGGGGTTTCAGGCTTTTTTTAAAAATACTTCAGCTGTTTAAGAAAATGTCGGGGTCCTTCACATGAAAATGTTTGAGAACCACTGATCTAAGATGCGTAGGTGCTCATTTACAACACGATTTACAAATACCCTATCGATCTTGTTTTCTCCTCAGAAACCCCTTTCATTGCTTCATCCGTTTTCTCTGTTGTGCCTTATTGGTTCATGTGTTCCATTTCCTCAAGGCCCTCCAATGGTGGCCAGGACTGCCCCGGCGTAAACTACGAGTACCAGCTGTGCAGCACTGACGACTGCTCCAAGCACTTTGAGGACTTCCGCGCGCAGCAGTGTCAACTCCGCAACCCTCACTTTGAGTTCCAGAGCACCAAGCATCACTGGCTGCCCTACGAGCATCCCGACAGTAAGCCTGCCAAAACCACAGCCTGCACAGACAGCTTCTTCTTCTTCGTGTGTGTGTGTGTGTGTGTGTGTGTGTGTGTGTGTGTGTGTGTGTGTGTGTGTGTGTGTGTGTGTGTGTGTGTGTGTGTGTGTGTGTGTGTGTGTGTGTGTGTGTGTGTGTGTGTGTGTGTGTGTGTGTGTGTGTGTGTGTGTGTGTGTGTGTGCGTGCGTGCGTGTGCCCAAGATTTTTCTAAATGTTTGCAGATTGGCTATTTTTCAAATCAAACTTTAATTTTATTTTCCAATCAAACTTTATTTATAAAGTCCTGGGTTCGATTCCCGCAGGGGGGCGTTGTGGGCACTGGGGGCGTGTCTTCTCCTCCGCGTCATCAGTGCCCATACCCTATGTGGGGTTGGCGAAAGAGCCTACTCTGTGTGGAGTTTGCATGTTCTCCACGTGTCTCCTAGGGTAGGTAATACCCTCAAAAACATGCAGTAATCCTGGTCGCTATACCGCCTCCCCAAAGACAGCTGGGGCGCCTGATGGAGGGGAAAGGAACTAGTTTGAATAACGGGTTCCTTCCACACGCTACGTCTAACCGGGGAAACTCCCCCCTGTCAGGTGACAAGAAGCTCAGTTGGCTCTCATGCATTGAAGGAGGCATGAGCTCGGCTCTGGGCTCCCTAGGCTGGCGGGGGGAGTGTAGCGCCCAGGTTACAAAATCCTGGGATAAAAGAACATTTAAAAAATGACCAAAGTGCTGTACAGGGTAAGACAAAAAACATCGGCAAGAAAGTATGCAAGTGCAACAACAACAAAGCCACACGTCACACACAACAAGCAGATCAAGACATGAACTTAAGTGTGATTAAAAGCTAAAGAATAAATGTGAGGGATAAGAAGGGATTTAAAAGCTTTGATAGAATTAGCACCCCTACTCGTCAGCCCGGTTTCGGGAACTTCTAAGAGCAACTGGTTGGCTGACCTCAGTGCTCTGTGTGGGGTGTAGGGCTCCAAAAGTTCAGACAAGTATAAAGCGGGCAGGCCGTGCAAAGATTTGTAAGTAAATAAAACAACCGAAATTCTGAAATTGACAGGGAGCCAGTGCAGAGCAGCTAAAACTGGGGTTATGTGCTCTCGCTTTTTTGTGCCAGTTAGGAGGCGAGCAGGTACAGTACATTTTGCACCAGCTGCATGCGCCTGAGTGAGGACTGGTCAATACCGGAGAATAGGGAGTTGCAATAATCCAATCTGGAAGATATGAAAGCACGTATTGTCATCTCCAACTGTTTAGGTGGGAGATAGAGTTTAACCTTGGCTAACGTAATTGAAAGAAACTGCTTTTAACAACGGAGCTTACATGTTTTTTGAAGGTGAAGGTAATGTCAAAGCAGTGGCGTCGTTAGGGGTGGGCTTCGGTGGCTATAGCCACCAATGTTTTGTCCAAAGCCACCAATAAATTTTTTTTAATTATTTTAATTATATATCTATCACCCTAACCTAACCCTACCCCTAACCCTAAAACCGAAATAAAGTAACAAAAAACGGGGGAAAAAGCACCCTAATCCGCGAAATCCGCGAAAAAAATCGCGCGCGCGGGAGGAGGGGCACATGCACGCGCGCGCAGCGCGCGTGCATGTGCCCGTTGCCTGCGGCGCTAAGCCCCCGACCTAGTAGAGACCTAGCGACGCGTCTGTGTCAAAGGTGACACAAAGGTTTTGAATGGCTTTAGTATAGTATAAAATAGGTTTTTGAAGTGGTTAAATTGTTCCTCATTTTGCTGCGGACCCTCTGGAACACACTCAAGGACCTCTAAAAATGCTTTTACAAGTATACACTGACCAAGATACACAGGTTGACATGCGTACAAATATACAATACTGGACAAAACTCATAAAAAGCATACTGACTACCGATTTTACTCCAGGTAGATTAGAAGTTTCAAAATCTTAAGAACCTAACAAAGTAAATTCAACCAATTAAAAACACCAATTGAAAACATCTACTAGCGAGGACTTGTGCGGTAATCTTTTTAAAACTCCTGAAAAAAATTATGAAGCCTCAGTTCGCTAAGGGGGGACAGTATATACAGTACTGTAGTGCAGTCAGGCGTTGGATGTTATGTTTAAGGGAGTTTTTGATCAAAACAAACTTTGAACAGATGGGAGATTACCAACAATACCTTTATAAAGGAAGATGTACCCGTGATTTCACCTGCATGAGGTTAAAGACTTACCAACCAAATGAATACGGAGTGCAATGATCCTGAATGCACAGTCTGAGATAAATCCCTATGCAGTATGATAGAGCAGAATGCAGGCGGGCGGGCAGACCACGTTACTATGGCGATATGCCCATATATAGGCAGGACACTATGACTCAGACTTAAACATAAACAAACCTGATTTGCCCACGTATTGGCATACAGTATATGGAGAGCCGGTTGTCCAGTGCCACTATACCCATATATGGTCATGTGCATGTATGGGACTTAACGACTTCAAATTCGCCACGTGCATCGGCAAGGACGCAAGTCGACCAGAGCCATATAAGGAGAGTTGCATCACCTCCGTTCACTTCATCGGGCCAGTCTCCAACAGAGCCTTCTATTGGCGAATAGTGACAAAGCCTGAACCTGAAGTTTACAGAATGTACTGGAGTCTATGAGCGTTTGTCACTGACAAAGCCCCATACAGACACTATGATTCAGACATTTTGGTGCGCGCGTACGTGCGTGGCCTCCTGAGTGATGAGCTCTGTCAGTGCGGTTCAGAGTGTGACAGGAGCTTGAAGAGCTCCTGTCGGAGGAATACACCCAAGCATTAAGGAGCTGATGGACGTTCCATGCAGGACGTTCCGTGCACGTACAGTAGAAATAGCCATTTTCTTTCCAGTCTGTGTCTGTCATTTATGAGTAATAGCTTCCATTGTCCCCCCTTTGCTCCATGAGCCTGTTAATCTACTGCGGATCACAGCGTTGTGCTTGTATGGGTCCTGGGGATTGTAAAGATCAATAACCATTAATCTGTCAAATCCAAAACGCTCTCTCAGACAGATGTAGCATTTAGAAGAGACTTTTTTGATATCTAGGTGGGATATCGTGGTAACTTTAACTTGCAAGATAATAATGTGGTGGTTATCTGTAGCTGAAGCCAGAGGACAATAGCCACACCGTTGTAAATGTTGGCTTCACATGCATCTCTGCCCATCAGAAGGGTCTAAGGAAACACAAAAACACAGCCATCTTAACTCATTCAGTGCCCAGCTTATTTATGGAATTTTGGCTCTGAGTGCCACAGCTAAAATTCATTGTAAAAAAAAATGCTTAGGAGCCGAGATACAGCCTTTTTCAGTAAGAAGTTAAACAAAGAGTGAATGGAGCAGCAAATCTTCAAATCATCATATCTTGGGTTTTGAACATGTTTTTCCAAAAAATGACTTTGACGTCATGTGGCGCACGGGGCATCAGGCCACGTGACGTCTTTGACGTCACGTGGCACTGGATGAGTTAACAGGCTATGTTGAACAATTTAGTGATTCTAAAACGTGTATCTATTATAATGAAAAAGTTCTTAAACATACACACTTTGATAATATGAAAAAAAAGCAGTGGTGTGGAGCGGATATTAGAAATATAGCCACTCTTTTATTCCATTGTTTCATTTTCTAATACATGCTTCCCATTTCTTTCCGGCCTTGATTCAGCCAACAAGAGATGTCACTTGTACTGCCAGTCAAAAGAGACGGGCGACGTGGCTTACATGAAACAACTTGTACATGATGGGACACGATGCTCCTACAAGGACGCCTACAGTATCTGCGTACGTGGAGAATGCGTGGTAAGAGTTCTCAAAGCCATCAATTCAATGAACTACTGACATTATTATTACTATTGTGCTATTGGAACGTTAAAACCAGCAAAGGAAAACCATAGAATGTTCTCAGACCTTGCGTGCACTCGCGTGTGCGTAAGATAGATGGTAGAGAGATACAGTAAGATTGAGAATAATCTAAACTTTATTTTTCTGTGAACAGATAGATAGAGTATGACCTTTCCTTCAACTACGTTCAGAATGTTGTAGCCAATCAGTCTTTAAGGAACCAATACATAATGGAATCACCTTCGCTTTCCATCACAGCTTGTTGAAGATATTACAAATCCATGAACAAAGAAATGCATCTCTGCTCCCTCACGAAGGGTTCGCTCTTAACCGCATGATTCTGGTTTGATTCCCAGAAAGTGGGCTGTGACAAAGAAATAGGCTCGAACAAAGTTGAGGACAAGTGTGGGGTTTGTGGAGGAGACAACTCTCACTGCCGCACGGTTAAAGGAACCTTCACCCGCACGCCCAAGAAACCTGGTAAGCTCCCACATCACACAGCGTTGAAGGCAGAAACTGCTGAATGGAGATGTTTATGTGATAATGACGCTGCTCATTGCTGTAGTATCAGAAAAAGTGCCAGCACTCTCAGAATAATGTCTTTCGGGTATTTTTATTCAGAGAGGAAATTTGTAGCTGCGAGAGTGTACAAATGCAACCAAACTGACCCTTGGTTACCTTTGTACACCCTCAGCTCAGACTTACAAATGGATACATTATCACTGAGTATTTGACTGTGCAGTTGCTCTCTTTGTTCGCCGACTGAGGCCACTGACAAAACACCAAAAGATATTGTTCGCAGACTTTGAAATATCACACCAGCAGACCTTTTGCTGTTTACGCCAGCAGACCATTTACCGTATTTTGTAATTATTTTCCCTTGATGTATGCCTTTTGTGTCTTTATAAATGTACAATTTGACAATTTGTGATTGTTCTTGTGTGGGAAACAGTCATCTCGCTGGTGCCCATTCTTCAGGAAAGCAGAAAAACTTTTTTGGCAAAAACGTATTTTGATCGAAAATTAGATAATAGCCCAGTTAGACTCTTCACATACTAGAGTAAGTCTGACTTAAATGTCAGAGCTTAAATCGGCATGTAAATATGAAATGGATGCTTAAACATGTTGCTAAGATATACTGTAAGGTTAGAGCTAGCAACCACTAATTCAAGTGGTGTTTTCTCTACTTAAGAGTTTTAACTTGACCTCAGTTCTGTAAGCTGTAGTTTTAAAACTATTCACTCAATCTTATTAACCAATATATACTTGTGTTGCTATGATTACCTGCTTTCATATGACATGACAAAATGTAAATGAAAAAAATGCTAGATGACTGTCTCCCAGTCAAGTTTGGTCACATTTGTTTGTTGCTGTTCTTGTGGTTCTTATTTTACCCCTTAACCCATTGATACCTGGAACGCATCTGTGTCACTTTAGATGTCTTTGGCTATTCAAAAATAGCAGATATACAAGCTCATAGCGCGGCACCGAGTGCCGCGCTACGAGCTTGTAGATCTGCTATTTTTGAAAAATCGTGAAAATTATTTTTTAAATATTTTTTTAGAAGTTTTTTAGAAGTTGATGAAAGATCTTTTATCCAGACTATCGGAGATCTCTGCCTACCTATACGTCTGGTGACATCTACAGTAAAACCATGTAGGGGCTTGAACTGGGTGGAAACAATTCAGAAACGTAAACACAAACTGCATTGCGGAACCAATGCAAAGACTTTTGGGGCGGTCCTTCATATTGGCACGGTATCAGGATCAAAGCAGTGGGTGTATGGGCCGTTTTTTTGCCTGTTCCAGCAACTCCATTGAATTTAGATTTCCCCAGACGTGCAGTATCTGTACGCGGAGATCTCTGACCATCTGGCTACGTGAGACTGCTGCAGAGATGGCAGGCCTGAGAGACGGACAGTTGAAATTAGAAAGAAACAAGACCGGGTCTCATAACAGCATGCCTGTGGATCTGTTGACGGGGGGGTCTTATCTCATGAACAGCCCCCCACACACACATGTAATATATAATGTAATATATAACATACATACAGTATGAATGAAATATAAACACTGATGTCATAGACTGGTTGTTTCTCTAGGTCCAACAGTGGTTGGTTCTGTTTAGGCTGTGCGTCCGTCCACCAAAGTGTTTCCTCCCAACTGAAAATGCAAATGTGCTCGCCTAAAAACACCTCACGCCAACATGCAGCGCAGAACAGACACTCAGCGTCCATTGAAAACAACTCAAATGATATGCTGCTGCGCTCAGGAAAAAAAGCTCCGGTGGACACACAGCCTTAATTGTGACGTCCCAGTTCCCCTTGACCACTTTCACACTGATTACCAGCTCAGTGGTCTTGAGGTTAGAGTGTTCGCCCTGAGATTGGGGGGGTCGGGGTTTAATACCCCGGCGGGGTCATACCAAAGACTATAGAAATAGGACCCAATGCCTCCCTACTTGGCACTCAGCATCAAGGGTTGGATTGTATGTCCCTGTGACATACTAGCATCATGTCCTGGGGGTGTACTTGTGCACCATGGCTGGGGGCAGGGTTGCCAGATCTGCTTATTATAATTTCCCCGCAAGATTGTATTTGAAAATAGCCGATCTACAAGCTCACAACGCGTCGCGATGCGACGCGTTGTGAGCTTGTAGATCTGCTATTTTCAAATAACTGATGTATATGTTAAAGTGCTCGTGTGGCCCATAGTCGCTTCTTTTGGGCTGGTTTTCCTAGACCTGGTTGCTTGTTTCTCTCACAGAATCTGGCAACACTGGCTGGGGGATGTACTGTACTTGTACGTCAAGCTGCCTCACGCTACAAGAACAGGAGATAGGCTCCTGGCCTATGGGCCGCATGCCTCGGGAACCATTGGTTCCCAGTTACCTACAGTACCTACCAACTTTCACCCTGGCATCCCCGTTTTGGGCAAATTAGCGAAAATAGCCGATGTACAAGCTCACAACGGGTTGCGACGCTACGCGTTGTGAGCTTGTACATTCATTGGCTATTCATTGGCTATACTGTCTGGTGTACATAGTGATTATAATCAAGGGGAGGCTGGCCTAGACCATGGCGTCGCGGTCTAGGCACCCTGGTTGAAAATCCTTAATAGCAGCGTGTCGCGGGTTCGCGTCCCGTTCCCGACGGCCTTTGCTGCATGTCTTCCCCCATCTCTCTCCCCATTCTTCCTGTCGTCATACTTTCACTGTCCCTCTCCAATAAAGCAATAAAATGCCAAAAACAAATCTTTAAAAAAAATAATCAAGGGGAGGCTGCTAACTTTACAATCATTCTTGCCATAGCGGCCAGTCCATTCATGTTAGAGAAACAAGTGCTTCCATTATTCTGCCTTATCTCTACACAGCACTGCTTTTCATTGTTGTGACTTCTCACCAGCGTGCACATTAGAAAAGCATTAAATGGAGAGATTAACTGTAGTATTATTATTTTTTGGCATTTGGATTTCCTAGTTGGAACTTGGAAAAGTATGCTATTGTCCTCTGGATTGTCCTCTGGATCCACACGTAACAGAAGGAAAAGATACCTCTCTCTCTCTCTCTCTCTCTCTCTCTCTCTCTCTCTCTCTCTCTCTCATACTGTATATGCACGCATGCATGCGCACACACCAAGATGCAGTGACCACAACTCCTCCAGGAGACATTTGGCTATGCTTTGTGGACTGGTACAAAGATAACTGACTACTTACTGCAGGGTCAAACTGAACACGTGGAGGGGGTTTCTTTTTTTGGCTGATGTATCTTAACATTAACTTTAAGCATGAAGCGTGTATGAACGATGCTGTAATAACAAAGCCAATGATGAAAGAGTTTAATTACATCCCATACTGGTTTCTTGATGCCATCTCAAATCCTTTTTTCACTGCTTATGGTCCACAGATACGGTAACAGAGACTTTTAATGCGAGCTGAAAGGTTTTTAGTTTGAGACCATAATGGGGGAAAAAGAGCTGGCATATTGCTCAGTTGTACTGCATGCATTATTGCAACATTTAGATCAATGGTTCTCAAAGTATTTTATTTCTAGGTTCTCCATAACTAACTCTGAGTATGTACAAATATGTACACTCAAAGAGTTACAGACCTGTAAGGGTTCATTCGAACCACCACAAGGATCCTTGAGGGTCCCTGGACCCCACTTTGAGAACCACTGATGAAGATTGGTGTGTGAAGGCTTCGATACACCGTGTTTAAACTGTGATTGACTCACCATGGTAACTGCCCGTCTCTAACAATAATCACTCACCTTTTTTAACAGGAAAACAGTTAAGCAAGAGATGCCATAAAGACATCCCTATGTTGGAAAACACAATATGCAAGTATCCAGTGTTACTGAGCCTCTCACAGCGTCTTTTATGTCATAGTGTTCTCTGTTTGTTTGATTGATTGATTGCTTGTAGTTTGGGCAGATTATTAGATTAATGACTAACACGCTGTAGAAACATTGGAATGAAGAACAACAGCTGTTCCTGTTTTCTTTTCCGTAGCACTGAGTTGTCCAAAGATATCATGTGTTAGATGTTATTGTCCAATCCCGTCTATCACAACACAACTGTCTCTGGTTAATGATCCTATCAGCTTTGCTCTCATGAAAACTGTGTGCTGTGTCATGAGTATTTTGTTGTTGTCTGTCACCAGCAACAGTCTTCAACTCTATTGAGCAGTCCTGAGAGTTATTGCAGCTTTAGTGCTTGGGGTCAAAAATAATAGTGGGGTTAACAGACCTATACAGCTCTGTGTCCCTCCATTGGTAGTGTGATACCACGACTGCCCTTTTGTATCTGAGAGATAGACTAAAAAGGAAGCACACACTTAGTGCTTTATGTGCTGTACACCTCTGCACAATGTCTTTCATTTAATGATTGTGTGGGTGAATGCAGTGCTTTCCTTCACTAATGTGTCATCAAATTCTACCGTAATTTCTACCTGCCGATCACCTGTTGGTATTGGTTGCAATCATTGGCTATTCTCTCACAGCTGAAAAGTAGCCCTGCTGTTTCTGCAATTTTGTCCAATTGCTGTTTTATCTTTGTGTGATACAGATCGTGCATCTGCCACTTTTGCACCTGTAGTTCACATCAGGTGAACTCGGGGGGGGAAAGAGTGCCGGGCTGCCTTCATAATCACCCCCCAAGCGACTCCAGTGCTTCCGCAGTATAGGCGACAGTGGTTTTGGTGTCTGCCTGTCAAAGCTAAATGGCAAGTAATAATGGCACGGTAGCCGATTGCCCGGCAAGTGCCTACTGCTTTGCCATTCAGCCTTGACTACATAATTAGTGTGCTTCAACTATCTTCTGACGCAAGTTGTTATGATTTCCCCTACGCTATGCAAATGAAAAATGCCTCTGGGTGACATCGTCGTAAGAGTCTATGACAAATGTGCAAAAATAATAAAATAACTGGTTCGTTCCGTTTCAAAGGGAAGACGAGAGGAGCCTTCTTCTTGCCCAAAGGAGCTCGAAATGTGTATCTGAATGAAACCGAGGATTCTAGAAATGTACTTGGTGAGTCAGTGTAGGTTTTGCAGCTGGTGGACATCCTTGGCAAAAAAGGCAACTTTGCAGCTCTAGAGAGCAAAGCTTTGTCTACCATGCCACGTTTGAAATATGGCTAAAGGCCTTCTCATTCTGTTGATATTTCATTTTCTAATTGCTTAACCACTTAATCCCTGTATACTTTTTTGACCGGGGTTCCCTTAAGTTTTTTCCCCTATTCGCCAGATCTCTTTGGTGAAAATAACAAATGTCCAAGCTCACAACGTGTCCCAATGTTGTGACATGGTAGATCTGCTATTTTGACCGAATGTTCGCCTATTAAGACATGCCCACAACAGGGACGCTAGGGTTCATGTGGTTAACTAATGAATGTATGTTTTCATAAGTCACGTGTACATTTCAGAGGTTAGATATGAATGAGGAACCTTTATGTCATGTTTCAATTCAACCATCTCTTCTAGGCTTCTGTGGCCAGGAGAGAGCTGCTGTAAATATGCATACACAGTGATTCCCAACCTGTGTATTACATGGTATTCTTTCTTTAAAACCTGGAGAAATGTGTTTTCATTGCGATACCAAACAAATTTTACTTAAAGTATACTGTGTTAGTTCCATTGATTCAAGCCGGAACACAAGAATCGATTGATAGATCATAAAAATAAACATGCTCTGAAAATGCACGTGGCCCACCAATCTGACCACTTGTTAAGTGGTCAGATTTAAGTGGTCAGATGGGTGGGCTGTGAACGCTTTTATAAGATTTTCAAGGGATCAAGACCAGGTTGGGAACCACTGGCATATTCTATAACACTGTGTGTATTTTTGTTTTATTTTTCTGAGTCTTCCAGCTTTTGTAGAGCAAAGTGGAAGAAAAGCCTCTGGAGCATGTGTGATGTCCACCTCTGCAAACGTGATGATAGCTGTTTAGTTTTTTTTGACGCTCACTCACATATCATTGTTATTATCTTTTCTAACCCTCGTTACTTCCGCTGCTGCTGCTGCTGCTGCTGCTGCTCCTGCTGAAACGCGTGCAAAGGTTACCTTAAGATGTTTCTCATTCCACCTGGCGCTAGACATGTGATCATCCAAGAACATGAGGCCTCCCCTCAAATTCTTGGTAAGTGTGACTCTCTCTCTCCTCTGATACTTAGTCATGCCAAGACACAAACAACGCAAGCAAAGGCTGACGTGGGATGTCCATGCGTTCTTGACCTTGCCATCAATTACTTAGATCCTCCTTGTCTAGCGGTTCCGGGAAGGGCGGGTAAACACAGCGTCATAGACCGATGTGTGTATCTGAATCTATGTGCATACCAGTAGTCTAATGCAGCGATTAGGAGCCCACTGGTGGGCTCCTAATCTGGTAAAAGTGTGTGTGTACACACACAGATCAGAAAAGCTACCTAATTGGCCTTTAATAAATGTATTTCAATAATACCGTGAAAAGGTTCACTTTCATTGTGACACAGATAAATAAAGTATACTACGTTGGTTCCATTGAGCCAAGCCGGAACACAGTCGATTGATTGATTGATCATTCAAATAAACATGCTCTGAAAATGCACACGGCCCACCCATCTGACCACTTAACACGGCAGCCGATCCAGAAAAGACCACTGGTCTAGACTACTGTATGACCTGCAGCCACTGGTCATACATTGACCAGTGGCTGCAGTTGGAGGAAAAGGAAAGTTGGAGGAAAAGGATAGCCTGGTAAACCCTCCCTCCGGAAATCTCATTTCAATTCGATTTCAGAAAGGAGTCTGGTCTGAAACGCCTTCCTCCAATAATCGCTCTGCTCAGCGAACCGACGAGCCTATCAGCGTCGTCGCTCATTGTTCTGTGATTGACAGCGACAGTTGGCCAATCAGGTGGCGAGTTCGAGTGAGCCCGAATGAACCCGAGTGCAGCCTGAGAGCCGCCGAAAAAAGACGAACGGCAGCCATTGTTGTTGTCCGAGTGCCTTCACTTCTTACTTTCAGTTTTATAACGCTTTCAAACTTCTTTTTTGAGGCACGGAATTTACTTATAAGATATCGTTTGGATAGAATTTAGTTGTTTAACTTCATATATGTGGTCAATTAATCATGACAGAGCCTATTTAAAAATATAAATTTAGAGAACCGGCAGGGGCGGGGAGTGACACGCATGTATCCCAATAAGGCAACCTATTTTCGGCATGGCCGTCCCAAAAGTCCCGTTGCGTCACATAGTCTGGAGCTCGTCAAAATGAACTGCTCATTGGCTGAAGGGGACAACGGTATTACTCCCGCCCAACTCCAGCCCACAGCGATTATTGCAGAAAGGCGTTTCAGACCAGACTCCTTTCTGAAATCGAATTGAAATGAGATTTCCGGAGGGAGGGTTTACCAGGCTAGGAAAAGGAAGGCAGACAAGATAATTTGTATAGCACGTTTTGACAACAGGACAATTCAAAGTGCTTTACATAAACCATTAAGCAGTAAGACATTAAGACACAGAACATTAAGAGACTGCAAAATAAACACATTATAAAAGGACATTTGAATACAATAAAGATATTAAAAAAAGAAAATAATTTGAAAAATAAGTGAACAAAATGAATGAAAATAATTAAAATAACCTCAGTAAAAGGCAGCAGCAAACAGAAAGGTCTTTAGCTTTGAATTATAACAACTGAGAGTTGTAGCCCAGAGGTTGTTTTCTACAGTGTTTCCTTTCATAGAAAAGCCATTACAAAAGTTGATATTTTAAAGGGCAAAATGTTTTGAAGTCTGCCTTTCACAACACGTTTCAGTTCAGACAAATAAATAGAAAAATACTGCTTTAATTCCCCACCCACCCAACTAATTGCAGGAACTAAAATAACAGAATAATCCCTTAAAGGAACCGGTCTTGAACATTATAAGGTTGCCAATGCTTTGTAGTGCAATAGAGACCAAAAGAGTAGCTTGAGGAAGCGTTCCCTCAGTAGCTCATTAAACAGGCCTGCTAGAAGAAGTCGTTCCACCATCGTAAAGGATGAATGAGTTAGCTGATGTTTTGTTTTTAAACTGTGGAACACAGCAACATCCTTTTAACTCTGGAAGTGAAATACTGTATTTAGCTACATCAGAGACAAAAGCTCAATTAATTTGGGAAAAGATGTAAGGCTGCAACTAATGATAACTTTCGTTCGTTTTTATTCAGCTGAATCGTGAAGCACACGGTATTTAAAAAAATGTCTTATTTTTTTATGCATCAACAAATCAATGTGAAAAAGATGTAATTGAAACCCTTTGTACTACTCAAATCAAATCATTTAGTTTGATTAAATGTCGCGCCCCTAGAATTATGTTTGACCCGCATGGCTCAATGGCAATAGTTATGGTTTTGTGGGGTTCATCCCTGCTGAAACTGATGTCTTTGGCATTTCTGGGAAATGCATTTATCAGCAGAGCCCACTTCTCCCTTCAGTTAGATGTTACCCAGCTGGAGTTCTCGGATATGACACCACCTCCCTTTCCACGGCTATTTTAGGTGGTTCACATATTTCTTGTGGGTGTTCTCCGACCGCTCTAGGATTGACAGAACGATTTTTAATGCTGCTGCTGAAAGCGTGAATGCTCTTGACAGTTTCCTGTGAGGAATCAGAGAATAACTTATGCAAAATTATGTAAAATGGATCATGATGCAAAAAAAAGAGGCTTTTCTGAATTAAACACGGGATACACTGTACTGTTCAACAAGGGCATACAAATGTGTGCAGTGAACAATAAAACAAGCATTATGCTTATCATGCATTGCTGCAGGCTTTGCTGCCTGCAGCAATGCATGTTAAGAATAATGGGTTTTAAGGGCTGAGAACACTAGACGTTTCCTTGATGGGGTGAGGGCTTAAGGAAGAATTACAGAATTAGAGTTAACCACTTCAGCCTCATATAAGATAAGACCTTTATTGATCCTGCTGGGGAAATTCAGGCGCCAAAGACAGTTAGCAGTTAAAAACGGATTACAGGGCATGGAAAAAAGAGTACTGTAGATACAGCATGATGGAAAGACAGTCAAATCAATATACTTGGTTGACCGTAGTCTCCCCCTATTGCCTATTTTCGCCAAATTTTGCATACAGTATTAGGACATGGTCAGAGTAGGGACGTTAGGGTTCATGTGGTTAAAGGATATATTTTCTTGATAACTCATTTTTCCATGTCAAATAGGATTAGTAAGACAAATTTAAGCAAGGCCATCCCCATGACATTTTCCCTCACAGCTGCACTGAATAATGTGTTAAATAAATTAGGAAAGGTAATAGGTTTTTTCTTTTTTCTTTTTTACTTTCCAAGGAAAATGAGCTCACACATTTCTAAAGTACGACGGTGATAATATGGAATTATTTCTTCCCTGAGCTATTTAAAGTATTTCCAGTGTGGTAATTTTCTAGTCTGGATTTATCATCTTAAAATGCACTTGGAGGAGGAAAGTAGTGTCATTGTAGATGTAGTGAGTGTATCTAGTAGGAGTATAATTGCCGATACATGTAATTGTTAGGTCACGTAAAAATATTTTTGTTATAGCTTGCTAAATTCACTTCCATTTGTGGGGAAGTTAACCTCTGGAACTATAAAACACAAACAATTTTGAGCCATAAAAGCAACCAAAGGAAGAATTTTTTTAACCACTTAAACCCCAGCATCCGTATTCTGTGTAAACCTTTTGAATAAAAGAAAATAGCAGATCTCCAAACCCACAATGTGTGTAGAGCGAAAACAGAAAAGTCATAGTATAGAGCCCAGAGAGACTAAGGGTTTGAGGGTTTAAGTGGTTAGCCATGGTGGTCAACCCCTTTGAATAACCCCTCTAACCTTTAGCTTTATCCTGGCCACTGTAACAAAACATTTATTCTCAAATAGGGCAACAGTTACAGTCGTAATCAAACTAATCAATTTTAATTGATCGATTTAATTGAATCGAGTTCATCAAAGTAATCGATTTCAAGTACACTACGTGTTGTGATGCGACGCATTGTAAACTTGTAGATCAGCTATTTTCACTATTTTAGCATGACACCATTGTGCGAGGAAGTATAAAATAGTGGTTAATCAATAAAAGAAAATATTATTATAATTTTTTAAACGTGCTTCTTGGTTATTCGATTAAGAAAATAATAGATTATTCACACGTATTCACAAATATTCAGTTAAGTTGAGTGCAAAATTCATAGGTTCATATGTTCGGTATTTGTAGTTATTACACTGGCCTGAGTCCAAAGAAAGAGAAAAGAAAGAGAAAAACATAGGACAAGACAAAGAAGACTAGACTAGGACAACATGAACTCAGTCACACTGTCAGTCAGTCACAGCATTTCTCCCTGGAGAAAGGGGGCCGGATGATGGACGTTGCATATAAAGCCAAAGTTGACATTGCACTTTCCTGTGGATGTTGGCCATTTCTTTTGATATGTTTGACGGCCAGGCAGATTGCATAACTGAACAAGTGTTCGCTTTTTGCAATTAACTCAATTGAGTGGCAGTTTTTTTCTGGGTTGTGAATACATTTAGTTATATATTGGGTCTACTTGACAGAGAGAGATGTGACCTCATAACCTGTCCTTTCCGATAAATAGTAGACAACCTTCTTTTTTTGTCCCCGACAGGCCGAAAGGCATGGCGAGAGAGTATGTTTTACCCCCTGTCCGTCCGTCCGTCTGTGGACAGCTAATCTCCCGCACCGTTGGCTTGATCGCAGTGAAACTGTGCACACACACTCCCTGGATGCCAATTCAGAACCTCTGCCCCAATTTTTTCACATGGCCCTGTTATAGCGCCATCAGGAGGCCGCTTTTTGCTAAACACATTTTTTCACAGTATTCCTACATATTTTGTCCAAACATCACGCAAATCGGTACACAGTATCTCTATAGTCATTAAACCAAACGGGTCTTTCAGATTTTTCATATTCCATCCTGATTGGCTAAAAATGGCTTCCAAAGTTTGCAGGACTGCTCCGTTTTCAACAAAATGCCTCAAATTATGGACACAGCATGCAATTTCCATGAAACTTTGCACGCACATTTCCACTATGCAGAGGAAGAAATTCCACTTGAGATTTTTCTAATCAGCTTCATGGTGGCGCTATAACAGCCCCATTCGTGTTTTTACCTATAACTGCACCAATCTGTGTAAAACGTTGTATGTGCACTCCCTAGAGGTCAAGGAAAAACCTTTGCCCTGCATTTTTCACATCTACCTTTTATAGCGCCACCAGGAGGCCAACTTATGTAAAACATATTTCTTTACATTACTCCTTCCGATTTTATCAAAATTTCAAGCAAATCGGTACACATGATCTCTATAGTCATGTGATCAAGACTGATCCGTTTCATTTTTCATATTCCATACCGATTGGCTAAGATTCACATCTAAAGTTTGCAGGAGTGGCCATTTAGAACAAAATGCTGCAGATCATGAATGCAGCGTCCGATTGCGGTCAAACTTTGCACGCACATTCACACTATGTTGAGGAACAAATGCTACCATTTTAACATTGGCCTGTTATAGCGCCACCAGCAGGTCTAATTTAGCAAAACATTTTTTTGGAACAAAATTCAAATCCTCAAATCATGAATGCAGTGTCCGATTGCCTTGCAAGACCTAAGAATAAATGGTACCCTTTTTACATTGGCCTATTATAGTGCCACCAGGAGGCCACAATAACCTACCTGACCTGGCGGAGACCTGTGCTCCGAGGAGCACTTTTTCTAGTTTCTTCTTTTTTTTCCTATAGTGCGAACCGTCTAGAACAGCATTCATTCATAATGTATGTCCTCCAATGCAGACAATGATCCACATATATTTGTTCATGGGGGGCATGCACTGTTTTAAACACCCCTAGCTAGATAGGCTATATGACATAAATATGGCATGTAGCCCATAAACACAGTGATGCACCGAAAAACAAATTATGTAAAATTATGCACCGACAACAAACAATAATTAAAATGAAACACAAAGAAATTAGGCTATCAATCAAAGCACTAGCAGACATGTCAAGGCACAAAGCCTTTATTATTCCTGATAGTATAGACTTACCGCTTAACACATTAAAAAAAAGTTGTCCATACAGAAACACTACCACAGTGATCACACCCTCTATTCTTAGTGATACGGACCTGAGTTGCAACTGTATTCGGTCTGCTGTCGTTTCCTTGCACCGAATCTCTTCGCCAGGAATAGCAGAGCCACGACACGTTGTGAGCTTGTAGATTGGCTAATTCTGATGGATGTTCCCCTCCAGAATAGGGTGTTATTGGGGTTACTGGTCGCCACCTCCACAGTGGAAGGAAAATAATGCAAAACCTGCTTGTACACAGTAGGAGTGAGTGATTGACAGTTCCAAGACAATGGACAGTTCCTCAGTGCCTGATAAATTAGGGTAATGAATTTTGCCAGTGCATAAATATAAACAAAAATACAGCAGTACTACATATAGTGTATTTTTTATGTATTCAGTTGAGCTGTGTTTGTGACCTGCATGATACTTCCTGAGAACAGCGTCCTTCCATTTCATTTTGCCATTTCATTACGCTCACTGAAGCAGAACTCTGTCTCTCCCAGAATGGCATCAAAACAAATCCAACTCTGCTCTAACTGTAAGCCTGTAATGGCCTATATTTTTAACATATAAATTAATATTGAAATATTAACATTAGTAAAACAGATTAAAATGTTGCTGGGGTACTGGCCAGTCTGGATGGACACACACACAGCCCGATCTGCAGGGGAGGGGCATTTCTCTTCCCAAGCGATCACGCAGCTAAGTGATATACACCACGGAGCGATAAACCAGCTACTAGGAGATATCGATCATGGAGCAATCACACAGCTATACTAGGAGATATCCACCGATGAGCCATCACACAGCGGCTATGATTACTATTGTTGTTGTTTTTTTACTCGTGTAGATTGTGTAGAAACGTCTTGTCTACCCTGTTTCGTCTGAAAGTCTAATAAGATGTAGAATCTTCCAGATAAGCATAAAGACAGTGCTATCAGAGACACACAAAATGAGGTCATTGTCCCCAATTTGCTTGGCACTGATCCCATACAGTAGGTGTCTAATTAAACTTGTCAGCCAGAAGGAAGCTGCTCAGGGTATTAAAAATGATCTTGTTAAGGGGTGCTCAAATTCTGTAGCCATTGCACATCAAGGCAATTCAGAGTGCTTTACACAAAAGCACTGCAAAGAAACACATTATAAAACAAAATTGCTATTAAAGAGTCAATAAAATAGAACAGAAAAATAAGTTAAGTTAGAAAGATAAAATAATAAATTGACAGTGCAGCACAAGAATCAAAAACATCAGTAAAAGGCAGCGGCACACAAAAAAAAGTCATATTACATTATGCAGTACTGCCCATACTATACTACTATCTGCTATACATGCAAATTGCACACGATTCAGTCCTCTGAGAAAAACAGAGAGAGATAACCTCATAACCTGTCCTTTCCTATAAATAGTGCCTTTTGTTTTGTTTCTTCTTTTTTATTTTACATACCTTTTACATACAGTACCTTGGATATCTGGAAATAAATACCTATTGTCTTACTATGGGAAAGTTCCAATTTAATAAGCAGCATTGATACATGAAAAATGCATAACGATTCGCTTTTTTCTCAGAGAACTCTAGGTAGAAAGGAGGATTTAATGAAAATATGGCAAGGTCAAAACAAAAGCTCACATCTCATCTCATCTCCTTCCTTTCATTGCGGCAGTAAGCCATAATATATCGTCGTATTAACCTCTCAAGGCCTCCATTTGGGATTTGATGAAATTAAAGAAGAGGTTCTGCTATGATAACGTTCATGTAAATAATATAATGCTAGTTCCCACTTTGGAAACATTTATTCATAGTGATATTTTCCATTTCCATAAAAAAAACATTTGCACTTGTGCTTGGCAAGACCGTACAATTCAGCTTCTGGGAAGATGTTGTGCTGTAGTCATGTGTACACAGTAAAATCCTAAGTGTTCATTTAACCCTGAGCTCCATTTTTACGCTCTCAGGAGTCAAATTAACACTACGACTTTTACTGCGTGCATGTTCAGTAGCATCCATTTTACATGTCACTGCCATCTTCCATGAAGTGACATGTATGGATGACTGAATGCAAAGACTTGTCTTGAAGTCCTTGCTGACTTGTCTGTCCATTTGCTGGGCTAAGTAATGCCTGTCAACATTTCCAGCTGTGGCATACAGCATACTGTATGCATTGCTGTCTATACCTCAATGACATGTGCAATTGCATTTACTGTAGCAAATAACTGACCCGAATATCCGTATCATTCCTTTTAGCATGCAGCACTTTATCGCATGCCAAATTGGCCATTTTATTCAACAAGAGTTGTAATGTAACGGGAGTGGTATATCAGTATGTACTGTATATAGTCTTGTTACGAACCTCCCTCAAATATGACCAATAGGCTCTATGCACAGCAGCCATATTGGAAAGAAATTGGGCCTCATCCATACTTCCTGCACAGGTGTTACCAATGATACTAATGAAGGCTCTGTTCCATTCTGGTCATGAGTGAAGGTGCTGATATTGTGCATGTTGGCTCACTGGAAACTACTCTGCTACACCAGTGGGTCTCAAAGTGTGGTCCAGGGGCCCTCATGGTTCCTTGAGGGGGTTTCAAATGGCCGCTTACGGGTGTGTAACTCTGAGGGTGTACAAATGGAACCAAATGGACCCGTAAGGGTCCATTTGGTTCCATTTGTACACCCTCAGAGTTATGGTGGTCCACTGTGCTACGCTAAATGGAACAGAGCCTTAATTAGTATCATTGGTAAAACCTGTGAAGGAAGTAAGGAAGAGGCCCAATTTCTTTCCAACATGGCTGCTGTGCATAGAGCCCATTCAAGTTTTGGAAAAGATTATTTCAGATTAATTCAGATAATGTGCTGTAACTAACAGCTGATTAGTATGGCTATTTCCACAACACAACAGATTAACGTAAAAAACAACATAAAGTTACCCTGTTGTGATACTTTTAACTTTCTCTTCACCTGTTCACTGTTTAGAATTGAAACTCTTGCAGCTTCTTGTCAGTGGCTCCTAACAAACGGTTGATTACAGCGATCAAGAATCAGGCGACAGGGCATTACCTTCTGAATGGGAAAGGAGAGGAGGCCAAGTCCAAGAGCTTCATCGACCTGGGAGTGGAATGGGACTACATCATCGAAGACGACGTCGAGACCGTGCACACGGACGGACCTCTGCACGACGCTGTGGTGGTTTTGGTAAGGCCTATTGAAAATGTTCACAGCAGCCATGTTGACATAGATAGTTGTGTAATGTTGCTGTTTTGCTATTGATATTAACCCATTAAGGCCTGAGGTTTAGATTCTACAAAATGTCAGTGGTTTTCAAACGTTTTAATGTCAAGGACCCCAAACTGTATACAGTATGTATTTGGCTGCGGACCCCCATCTCAAAATATTTTGTTCCAGGGACCCCCAGAAGCAAAGATTTGAGTTACAAATGTTCGCTTTGAAAATATATATATTCAAAGATTTGCACGAATTGTCTTGATTTTTCAAAAATAGCAGGTCTACAAGCTCGTAGCACGGCACTCGGTGCCGCGCTATGAGCTTGTATATCTGCTATTTTTGAATAGCCAACGTATAAAAGGTTAAAGTGGTTAAAATTGTGACGCTATATTTACACATTTAGCTGGGGACCCCCTGGAACCCCCCCAAGGACCCCTGGGGGTGGCCGGACCCCACTTTGAGAACCAATGGTGTAATGTTGCTGTCTTACTATTGATACTAACTAATACTACTCAGCAGCTGTGCCTGAAGCCCTGAAAGCTAATATAATGTATTCCTCTTTGGTGAGCGGTAGATGTTTGGTTTCCCAGAGGTCTATTCAGTTGGAGCTGGGGGGGGGGGAAGTGACTAATACATTTGCTCAAGTACTGTAACATAATCACTTGAGCCCTATTTCAGACTTTGGCTATTGGAAAATAGACGATCTACAAGCTCACAACAAACGCGTTATGAGCTCGTACATCTGCTATTAAACTTTTTTTTTTACTTTGACCCTGTAAGTATTTTCATGCCGATACAGGTACTTTTACTCAAGTAAAATGTGTATAACAGGCCTTTTGCTTGGAAGAGTATTCTTTTATTGTGGTATTGCTACTTTTACTTAAAAAAAAAATCGGAGTACTTCTCATGGAACAGCAAGCAGGAGAGTGGCCCAGAAGGCCTAGCTCGCTGTGGCTGAGTACACATTTAAATGCTTGACACCGGGGTGTGAATGATGATGGGTTCACTTGTAGTACATGCATGCTGTTGAGTGATCCAATCAGCTTAAGCCAGATAGAGTTTCCTGACTGAAATTGCGTGTCGTGACACTGGGAAACGTCAAACGGAAAGTGAGGTCTGAGGTGTGTGGCCAGCACAACAACTTTGAGAGGATGGCGGTATCGGCACTCTACTCTGACCCGTCACCCCTCGTTGAAACAAACAACTCGTCCATCTCAATGGCTCTGGAGTTGTACAGTACATTGCATGCCGTTTATTTTCATCTATCTCTGACACGCTTTGACTTTAATGTGTCTCTGACCTTTTGTCATTTCCTGGCGACAGACAGTTGACAAAGTGTGTGTCATTTTTTTATTTGAGCCAAAAAAAACATTATTTTACACCTTGGCTATTCAAAAATAGCAGATATACAAGCTCATAGCGCGGATTGCCGAGTGAGCTTGTAGATCTGCTATTTTTGAAAAATCGAGAAAATGTGTGCAAATTGATATATTTATATTCTTTTAAAGCGAACATTTGTAACTCAAAAATCTTTGCTTCTGGGGGTCCCTGGAACAAAATATTTTGAGATGGGGGTCCGCGGCCAAATACATATCATTTTGGGGGTCCTTGACATGAAAAGGTTTGAGAACCACTGACATACACTGTAGTAACATAGGTTTTTCGGGAAACTGTTAGGATTTAGAAGACATGTACTGTAAGAATCGGCCTCAGGTCTTAATGGGTTAATGAATTAGTTGGTTTAGCTTAAAGCTGCACTAACTAACTAACTTTCCTCTTCTACCCCGGATTTGAACCTGGTTTCCTGCACAAGTGCTGACATGTTTACCATTGAGCTAATAGAGCCTGCGCCTGCTTGCTCAGGGGATACATGGAATTCATGTCAGATCCTGTGTCTAGGTGAGACATGACCTTTGACACGATCTAAATGTCTCAATAGAAGAGCAGGGAGATGAAATACAACCACCCCAAATTCTATAAGTTATATTGTAATGTCATACTCTACCATACAGATTGGACAGAATTACGTTTTATTCATTAAAGGAAAGTTACACAGTGCCGCTTTAATATTAGGGGTGGGACGATATATCGATATCGCGATATATCGCGATAAATAATCGATATACTGCCGAAAAAAATAGATATTAGAAAAATAATAATAATAATTTTCCGACTCTGTATTTGTGTGATGATGATTTTGAACTGTTTGGTGCTATTTTATGTGTTTATAAATTGAATACAAGGACTATCGTGATATATCGTTGGTGAAATTTCATGCAATATATCGTGATATCGTGATATTATTGTTATCAAGGGCCTAATATCGCCACAGATATCGTATCGTGAGATACCCATATCGTCCCACCCCTATTTAATGTATTTATATGTGTATTGACACAGACGAGATGCTACAGTAGACTGTTGTATATTTTCTAACGGTGGTGCCGATGGACAATACAGAATACAGATGACTTGTAGGAGGATTATCCTCACCTCAGCCAACCTTTCCTCCAAACAGTACACGGTACGTTGCAGACAGTTGGGCGGAAATAAAACGAACGCATCGAGTGTAAGACCAATCACACGGTCGATTGGACTGCAGTATGTAGACACTGAAACTTTAGAGTGAAAAGAATGATAATTCCTATTCCCATCATACTGTCTGTGTTCGCTCATGGGAAAGACAACTAGCAGCGGGGTCGTTTATTGTCGGAGATGAGGAGGGAATAACTGACAACATTGTTTATACCGTTCTGTCTACAAGCCATTCATTCAAACAAATGTTTGTAATACATTTGTTTTGATGATGATATAACATTCCCCAGCTCACTTTACTAGGCTGGGTTGGCTCAGGGGAGAGGACAGAGTACAGTACAGCAGCTTGCAATGGGCCTTGTCTTCAAGATACTGAGCGGATCAGTGCCCAATGCCCATGTACAGTATCTGTAAAACTACTTGAGTGAGAAACGCCCATGGGTTACCACACCAGAGGGATCTCCACTGATCTCATGTCCCCCAAATTCGGCACAAACATGGGGATGAATGCGTTCTGCTATTCTGCCACCCAATAGTTTCTGTAAATATACCTGGCATTGCTCCAGTATTGATCATGATGATTTGTTATTGTATGTCTTGTATGTCTTTATGATTTGAATGAATACATAGGACCACAATGGAAACAAGCCATCAAGGCTTTTTTGTGTTATCCTTTTAGCATTGCTTGCTTAATTGTACTTGCTGTACTGTTTGCAACGTGTTAAAGGTAGGGTAAGTGATTTACTTTGGTTAAAATAAGTGTTAAATAGCTCTATATTCTGATAGTACTCATTGCTATAGAGTGTTTGTTCAGTAAAAGGAGTCTCCCATGTCTCTCCAGCTCTTTATTAAACAGAAATGGCATTTTCAGTGCTCTCTCCTGACTTAAATGTTGTCGCCTACCTGAAAATGTATTTATATTCTATTTACTAAGAGCTGGAGAGACCCCTGTGACCGAACAAACGCTCTGTAGCAATGATTACTATCACAATAGTACTGTGGAATGCACCCTCCAATCTTTCAAAACCGCCCTCAAAACCCACTTCAATAAACTCAACCCTCTTTTTCTTCTTCTTTCCACAGTTTTTATTGATTTTATTCCTTAGTCTTAGTGTTTTTTCCCCCTAATAAAGTTGTTTTTATTTGTTGTTGGAATTGGAATTGGCACACTATAAAATTTGAAAGCTGATAAACGATCTTTGTGGGTTTCTCTCTCCTGATTGGATAAAATTGGCATCCCGAACTGAACATGTATTATAATGCTTACTGTAAGTAGCATTAACAGGAACACAAGCAATTATCCACGTCCGACTAGCAGATATGGTAATAACACGACATGTAAATGTTTGACTTGATGTCATTCTTATTTAAAACCACAAAGTCAGTGTTCTACCTCAAAAGACTGACAGTCACCTTCATGTCTGTGGAAATTAAACAAATTGTGTGTTCGTCTGCATCCATTAACAGTATTTACATTCTCATGCAAATCCTAATGGATTCTGTTCTGCTTTATGGTTTATAGATTATACCAAAGGACAATGAAACCAGGTCAACACTTATGTATAAGTACATCATCCATGAAGATTCAGTGCCCATCAACAACAACAATGTGATTCAGGAGGATACATATGAGTGGGCTCTGAAGAGCTGGTCCTCATGCTCCAAACCATGTGCTGGAGGTAAGAGTGTTTTTCCTATATGAATGCAATCACCTTTTCTTTTTTTAATCAGCTATTAACCCATTCAATCCGGGAACCCATCTGTGTCATTTTAGATTTAAGCTTATAACCATTATTTTAAACTTTGGCTATTCAAAAAAAATGCAGATCTACAAGCTCACACAAGCTTGTAGATCTGCTATTTTTGAAAAATCTTGAACATTTGTGCAAATCTTTCAATACATATATTTTTTTAAACAACATTTTTAACTCAAATCTTTGCTTCTGGGGTCCCTGGAACAACATCATTTTGATGGGGATCGGTGGCCAGAAACATGTCATTTTAGGGTCCTTGACATGAAAAAGAACCACTGACATAGCAACATAAGTTCTTTCAAAAAAACGGTTAGGATTTAGAAGACATTTGTAAAGATTTGCAGACATTTTCATGATTTTTAAAAAATAGCCAAAGAAATCTTAAAATGACACAGATGCGTTCACGGATTGAATGGCTTAAAGCTACACAGCACAAAGAGACCACGCATGCATTAAATGTATGGAAATGTGTGTTCCTGTGTGTCTTTATAATTGCGCCAGAATCCTAACGTATGCATGATGGCGTAGTCTAGTGGAGCACTACTTCATGTCATTAGCATTACCGTCCTGTTTACAAATGAATGAGTGTACACTAAAATAACCACGGTTACTGTAGCAACATTTTTCATGTAAGGTATTATGCCAATAGACAGTACATGTACTCAATTAGACCCCATGAGAGTGTACAAATGGAACCAGAGAACAAAGACTTGGCTCTTCAGGAGCTGTTTTCTCAAGTCTGTGTAAGACATCACTCTAGCCAGGGGTCGGCAATCTTTCTGAAATTTTATATTTCCAGCCGATTTTTATTGTCCATAAATATGACAGGTTTTTTTCCTTCTTCTTTTGATATATTTTCTTTCACATCAGGACCTTGTAATGATCATTAGACTAACAATAACCCACCTGTATCCTAGACTCCCTCCCCAGTCAGAGTTTGAATGAATGTACAATTATATGCTAGATGTAATTTGCATACACATGTGAAGGGACTTAATTTAATTGACTATATATATATATATATTTATTTTTTTTAACTAAAAATCCTCTCTCTGGCCCGGACCGCTGGCGCAGCGATCCCGACGACCTTTGCTGCGTGTCACTCCCCATCTCTCTCTCCCCGAGTCCCCGTTTCCTGTGTAACTGCACTTCACTATCAATAGAGGCATAAAAAGCCCCCAAAAAAAATCTTTTAAAAAAAATCCTCTGTCACACTTATGCCAATGTGCCAGTGATTACCCTCCCCTGTGCCTAAGGTTGCCTACCCCTGCTATAAGCCATATCTCCAAAACTCGTGGGTCAAACTGCACAACCAATATGTCAATTTGTAGTTATGATTCCCTGCTTGCAAAAATGCTAGACGGCTCAACTCTATTCAAAATGCCTCATATTTCGTTCAAAATGAAATAAAAACTAAGCTATGATGACTAAAACTACGACTAAATATATTGACAATTTCGTCTACAAATAAAAAACTAGACTAGAAGAAATCCACTAGAACAAATAAGACAAGTCATTTTATGCCTGGTTGTGCTCGGGTGTCGTGCTCTGGAAATAGCCGGAGCTTGTAGATCTGCTATTTCCGAAACACGGGCAAGAATAAATCAGGCATTACGACGCCATCATGGCTCACTGAAATACATTTTAGTCGACAAAATGAACTGTAGATTTAGTCGACTAAAATCTTTTGATATTTAGTCAACTAAAACTAGACTAAAACTAAAACCTTTCAGATGACAAAAATATGACTACAACTAAATGTCATTTTATTCTAAAGACTATGACTAAAACTAAATCAGAACTTGCTGTCAAAATGAACACTGATGATGACTGATCCACACATGCTTCAATTTGTTTTCTAGGGTTTCAGTACACCAAGTATGGATGCAGAAAGAAGGGCGACACCAAGATGGTCCAGCGAGGGTACTGCGATGACAGCAAGAAGCCCAAGCCCATCCGAAGAATGTGCAACCTGCAGGACTGCACACAGCCTGAGTGAGTATCTGTTCCTTCCTTTGAGGAAAGGGAACAGAAATGCTTAGAGTTTCACACCTGAATCTCCCCAACGGGATCTATAAAAGTTTATCTTATCTTAAAAACATGAATTAGGACAATCCAGCCTGAATTTAGATCTCTCTGGTTTTCACTTTAAAGCATTAGTTCACCCAAAACATTACTTATTTTCTATAAATGTTTCTATCAATTACACACCCCATGAAGCCTTGAATTCATGGAGATTTTTTTTTGTTTTTGTTGCATTCCTGAGCCAATAATTTGATGACCGGGTGGCTGGTCAGTAGGAGACTCAATTGAGACTCTACTGGAGTCTCTGCTGGTCATCATAAACAAAAACATCTCAGTGAATTCAAGGCTTCATGGGGTGTGTAATTGATAAGAAATAAGTATTTTTTTGGGGTGAACTACTCCTTTAAAATCAGAATATGTTATTCCCTCACAAAAAAAGGTTGCTCTCTCTGCTCAGGAAGTGCTGAGAAAAGAGTTTCATACGGCTGTTGTTGGGTTATTTTTTTCACTTTTAAAAACAAAGAGAGATCAGAGTGGTCGGAATCACCTTGTCTGGAGAGATCCAGATGGGAAATGGAAAAGTTTTCTCTGTGCCAAAAGCTGGCATGGTCCAATCGGTGCCCTCTTACAGGAATAAAGGCACACTTGTGTGTAGGTACAATGACCATGATGAAAAATGTACAATTCCGACGGTAATGGTTGCTATTTATCCGTCTTGCATTGAAACAAGGCTGTAGTCCAGTGATTTGTAATGGTAGGCCTACTGGCCTAATGTAAATCACTACAATATAACCAACATTCCATTATCAGCTGAGCTGATGCTGGCACTCAGAACAAGTCTTTAGCTGGGACTTTTGGCATCTCTTCTTGTGTGGAGGAGAAGAAGCACCCAAACAGATGCAGACATTACAACACTGCTGGCCATAGCCTTAACTTTTGTGACCACATTCTTTGTCACATGAATCCTAGCGTCCCTATTTCTGGGTATGTCAATTATAGAATGGAATGGAAATAGGCAAACATTTATTCTCTGAGAAAGAAAAGCTAATGTTGGTTAGAAACAACATTCCCAAGAGTTTTGTATTGAATGGAACGTAGTTTTTGACATCTGAGGGGTCAAGAGTTTGTTTCTTTGGCTCCACTTACAGTACAATACTTGTGTAAAATGTCCTTTTCACAATTGAGAATAAAATTATAGACCTGAGTCACATCTTAATGACTGCTTCAGACTGGAAAGATAATGTCACAGCAGTCTCATTAAAGGTTGAATGACAGCATTGAACAGAAGGGGTGTGCAACTGTGCACTGTTCATACTGGGTTAGACTATTCTTTGTGTGTACAGTATGTATACATTGAGCCTGTCAGCGATCTTGGGCTTGCAAACAATGGTTACCGCCGATCTAATCTTGTATATAAGAAGATAAACAAAGAGCTTAGTGGATATGGAGTGGAGAGATATGGAGTGGATATGGAGATAATCAGAAGGTCACTGGTTTGCCTCCCGGCCTGGCCATGTCTTGTGTCCCTGAGCAAGACACTTTAGCCCAGCTAAACAGCTCCCATCAGAGCAGCAATCAGCTGGGTGAAGTTGAAACGGAACTTCCCCTGCTGGATTAATAAATGTCCACCTTATTACTGCTGCAAGAGTGTAAATTTGATTCACAAATAAAAACAATAGCAAATCTGCATTGGTACACAATCCCTTCTCCAACTGCAGCTTTCTCCCCTAGGAAGAGCCATGCAGCAAGCGGGCAAATTGACAGTTCATCCTCACCTGTGTACATTAGTTAATTTAGCTCTGAGTCGAGACACACTGAGAAGAGAACACTGTACACAGAGAAACACAGGACCAGAGCCATATGCAATTAACTGTGTTTGTTATTTCCTCCCAAGATCATTTTTCATCATCTGCTAGTTGTCAGTTTGAGGTGCTGTAGATTAGTTGTTGATGACTCTGTACCTCCCACACAAGGACATCAGTCAAATTTGCTCTTGGGACAAATTAAGTTTCAAGGCTTTTCTTAGATGACACTGTGGACTTATCCAATATACTGTACTGCACTGAGGCTCTGGTCAACTAAATATATATGGTTTAAATGGTTAAATAGCTACACTATACACAGTATATTCTGATAGTAAGCATAGAGTGTGTTAGTCCACATTAAAGTGTAATCTAAGAAAAGACTTGAAACTTAATGTGTCGCAAGAGCAAATTTAACTGATGTCCTTGTGTGGGAGGTACAGAGTCATCAACAACTAATCTACAGCACCTCAAACAGACAACTAGCAGATGATGAAAAATGATCTTGGGAGGAAATAACAAACACAGTTAATTGCGTATGGCTCTGGTCCTGTGTTTCTCTGTGAACAGTGTTCTCAGTGTGTCTCATTGTTCGGCGACGAGTCAAATGGAAGATGGCGTTATGTGTAATCTAGTCAGCCAATCAGTGGGAGAAAGCTAGACGGAGATTGTGCCTGCTACGCCTCGCGCACCACGACTCCGAGTTAAATGAACAAATGCACACAGGTGAGGATGAACTGTCAATTTGCCCGCTTGCTGCATGACTCATGCCAGTGTGCTTGCACCAAAATAGGGAGCAATGTGTAAATGTTTGTGGGGGACAAACCCCCACTTAGAAACACCCCCACTTAGAAACACCCCCACTTAGAAGCACCCCCACTTAGAAACACCCCCACTTAGAAACATCCCCACTTAGAAACATCCCCACTTAGAAAAACGAACCCCCCCATCATCCTATTTTATTATTGTCTCCGCCAGGCCGAAAGGCATGGCGAGAGAGTATGTTTTTTAATATATATTATTATTATTATTATTAATTATTATTATTATTATTACACTTACCCTTATTATTATTATCGTTATCATTGTTATTATGCTATTGAAAAACGGACCCCCATCATGCTATTTTATTATTAATATATATTATTATTATTTATTATTATTATTACCCTTATCATTGTTATTATGCTATTTTATTATTATTATTATTATTATTATTATTATTATTATTATTATTATTACTATTATCGTTATCATTGTTATTATTATTATGCCATTATTATTGATAATAATATTATGCTATTTAATTATAACAATAATATTAACAATAATAGTAATATTAATAATGATAATAATAACAATAAAGACAGCTGGAATTTAACTCATTTACTTAAGTAATGTACTTAAGTACGCTTTTGAGGTATTTGTACTTTACTTGAGTATTTCAAATACTTTTACTTCTACTCCACTACATCTCAGAGGCAAATATAGTACTCCACTACAATTATTTGAAAACTTTAGTTACTAGTTACTTGTCAGATATATATTATGATATTATGAAACATATCTCTCTCTCTATCTCTCTCTCTCCATATGTCTTTTTTTACGTGGTCTGCTCTTTTTTCTCTCTACACTCTATGCCAAAAATAGCCGATCTACAACCGCACAATGCCTAGCACTATGAGGCGTTGTGAGTAGGCTAAATCCTCTAATAGTGACCTCTATTCAATGAAAAACCTCCCTTCTAATAGAAGTCTGAAGACTCTCGCCTCTATGGCTACTATATACGCCTGCCGTCGGTTCAAATCACTGTCTGTGACACAGACTAATATATAAGACAACATTTAAGTAAAGTACTTGAGTAAATGTAGGCTACTGAACGCTGCTCAGCGCGTCTGCAGAGGTGTAAAGTAACTACCCTACTTTACACCTCTGCAGACCATAGACTAGCGTTGCCAGATTCTGCGAGAGAATAAGCAACACTGCTAGTGGCTCCCCTTTGGCTTAGACTTGTCACATGACCTGTCTAAGCCAATGTGGAGCCTAGCAGTGTTGCCAGATTCTGCGAGACAAATCAGAAACCAGGTCTATGAAAACAGCCGCACTGTTTATTTCACACAGTATAGGGCAGGCTACTTGATTTCAATAAATGAACCCAGTACATTTTACTGGGTTCCAACTGACACAAAATGTTGATTTATTCATTCTGATCTGTTTGAAAAAAGAAGTATAGGCCTCTATCTTATACATGCCTCCTTTGTCATCATGATTTGTGTGCATGGGGATCTCATCTTAAACAAGCTCAGTGCTTAATGAGTCTTCCAGTTTAGTAGACCTTGTATTGCGAATTTGTACTTCCATGTACTGCTGTTCTCATGTCTTACTAAATAAAGTAAAGTCCTTGTCATGCCAAGGACCCCCAAACTTTGATGTAGGCTACTTGTCTGCAGAACACAGCATTCCATGCGTTTTCTCTCTCTCCCTCCTCTCTGGGGTCCACGGCCAAATACACATAATTTGTGATTTGTGGGGTTCCTGACATGAAGGTGCCCCCCCCCTCCTCTGAGTGGAACAACTACCGTAACAGCGGAATTTTACACGTGCGTAATTACGCACATAAGTGCATGTAACATAATAATACACAACGTGTGCTGTACATATAGCTCACTGTAGGCTAACATTCTTGGGGGTCTTCTTAGCATTGTGAGCTTGTAGATCGGCTATTTTTGGCAAAGAGCTTGACCGGACCTCTAGTTAGTTATAAATTAAGAATGTATTATTAATGATTTAAAAGGGGGGGGCACATCCCTGCCTGCATGGGTGCACAGTATAGGCAAAGTTCACAGCTCTCCTTCTCTCCTAATTCCCCACAAATAGTCCCCAGCAGCTGGCTGGGACCGGAGAGCAAGCTGCCATTCAGTCATGATTGATTGAGGTGATTGAGATGACATCATGATTTCTCCATGAGTCTTTTCACTTTCGAGGAAAAAAACAACAACAATTAAATAGGTGTGGATGGCTTCAGTCAATGAATCAACAGCGGTCGTTAGCTCCCCACTGGGAGATCAGAAAAACTTGATGGCCCATTCGGCGCACACATCAAAGGTGGTTAGGATTTCAGGCACTTAGTTTGTAGACAGACGCACGAGAGAGAGAGAGAGAGAGAGAGAGAGAGAGAGAGAGAGAGAGAGAGAGAGAGCTTGCGCGGGCGTGTTACGGCCGCGGACCTTTGACAGACAGACATCCGTCGGAGCACAGTCAGCACCGTCAGCACACTCACTCGCACCAAAAGTAGCCGATCTACAAGCTCACAACACCTCGCAGCGCCAGGCGTTGTGAGCTTGTAGATCGGCTATTTTTGGCAAAGAGCTTGACAGATAGATAGATAGACTGATCGATATACAGACAGACAGACAGACAGACCCATGCAGGGCGTCCGTGGGAGCGCACTCACGCCAATGTGCTAAATTATAATATAATAATAATAATAATAGTAATAATAATAAGGGTAATAATAATAATAATAGCATCAATTTGTTTATTGCACTGCACAGCATTTACGCACAGCCTCGTTTGGTTTGAGACACATGCAGTGTCCACTGTCCAGTCTGGTCTAATATCAAACCAAACCAGGCTGTCGGTGGACAGCTGTGCGCAATCTCATCTCATGGACGCCTCTTGAAGACTTCATTTATGGGCATATGAAGTGGACTACTATAGTAAGTGGACAGATTAAGGTGAAAGTGTAATTTGATCATACTTCTGGTGGTTAGAATTCACGACAGTTGTTGTGAATTAGGTGAGAAAAATCCTTCGATCTGAATGTGGCAATTTGGAGAGCTCCAAGTTGCGCACGGATGCTTAATTTATTTTTCCTAGTTTCTTAAATGCTACAGTTTCTTCGAAAATATGTAATCTCCTATAGTTCACAAGGCGTGGCGCTGTGATGCATCCAAGTTCATGTTCATGTTACCAAGCCATATTGTAGTACAGTCGATAGTAGGCTAATAGGCTGCTTTTAAATCTACAATGAAATGACAACGGATCTCCCTCCCATGCGCGTGTCGTTCTGCAATGATTTTTAATTCATTAGAGGCAGCAAATAAGCAACACATTTAACATATTAAGCTCAGATGATTCCAACCAGGAGGAAAGAGACGGGAAGACAGGAGAGAGGAGAGGGAGAGAGACGGTATAATGCTTTTTATTTTATTTTTGTTGCGTGTCGACCTGCGCAGCGCGCCCCATCCCGCACCGCCATAATGGACTCTGAAAGCTTGGCTCATGTGTAGCCTATCATAATTATTCACAAAAGTAACATGGATATATACACTTAGGATTTAGAGAGAACCCTGAACTATTGCGCTTGAGATTTGGGTTCGTTCTGGGTTAAAACTGAATCTCTCCACCATTGTCTCCAAACTAAAGGCCCAGAATTAATTGGAGACGACAAAAAGAAAGCAGTGCTGTTCACAAAAATGACATAGGCCTATGGTTGAGGCAGGTGTAAACTTTAACATTATTTAATAAAGGAGGATTAATGAAGCATTAATACACACATGGTGTTTTGATGTTGGGCTGATCAGATGCAAGTGTCTCATTAATGCGCATGAGATGCTTTACCAAGTATGCCTACATTAATTCACATTCATTGTGATTATATAGTCGGAATGGTGGTGTTTATAAATAGCAATGCGTCACAGTCGGAATAGCGATGTCTTTAAAACAAATGGGAAACATCTCCACTCCGAAGAATGGAAGTCAATCTTCTAAGTGGCGATGTGGAGGAATAGCGATGTGTAACCATGTTTGTGAGGCTCTTCCTAGGGGAGAAAGCTGCAGTTGGAGAAGGGATTGTGTACCGATGCAGAGTTGCCATTGTTTTTATTTGTGAATCAATTTCACACTCTTAGAGCAGTAATAAGGTAAACATTTATTAATCCCGCAGGGGAAATTACACCCAGCTGATTGCTGCTCAGATGATCCCAATTGGTGCTCTGTGGGGAGCTGTTTAGCTGGGCTAAAGTGACTTGCTCAGGGACACAACACATGTTGTACTGTATACACATGGGCAGGCCGGGAAGCGAACTGGTGATCTTCTGATTACCAGACGGCCTCCATATCCACTCTTTGTTTATCTTCTTATATGCAAGATTAGATCGGCGGTAACCATCGTTTTCAAGCCCAAGATCGCTTTTCATTACGAAATTAAAGCCTGGATCTGCAACTCAGAAAAAGAAAAACCTGTTACCATGAGTAAGACTGTTTGTTGTCATATTTCCATCTGCACATTTCTGGCAGGCTCAATGTATACATACTGTACACACAAAGAACAGTCTAAACCAGAAGAAACAGTGCACAGTTGCATACCCCTTCTGTTCAAAGCTGTCATTCAGCCTTTAATGAGACTGCTGTGACATTATCTTTCCAGTCTGAAGCAGTCATTAAGATGTGACTCAGGTCTATACTTTTATTCTCAATTGTGAAAAGGACATTTTACATAACTGTCCTACTTCATCTTGTATTTGATTACTTTACATGTACGTGTATGTTTTACCAATACGTCACATGGTCATCGGCTATGGATGAATAGATGTTTTCTGTTTACCAAAGAGCTGGAAAACAGCTCTTTGGCAAACAGAAAGAGCTGTGGTTTAAATGGTTAAATAGCTACAGTATACACAGTATATTCTGATAGTAAGCATAGAGTGTTTGTTCAGTAACAGGAGTCTCCTTGTCTCTCCAGCTCTTTGGTAAACAGAAAATATCTATTCATCTTTTTCATCTATTCATCCATATCCGATGACCATATGACGTATGGTTAAGACATACACGAAGAGACATACTGTACATGAAGTATGACAGTTATATAAAATGTCCTTTTCACAATTGAGAATAAAAGTATAGACCTGAGTCACATCTGACTGCTTCAGACTGGAAAGATGATGTCTCAGCGGTCTCATTAAAGGCTGAATGACAGCATTGCACAGAAGGGGTGTGCAACTGTGCACTGTTTCTTCTGGTTTAGACCATTCTTTGTGTGTACAGTATGTGTACAGTATGTATACATTGAGTCAGAAATGTGCAGAAGTAAACATGACAACAAACAGTCTTACTCATGGTAACAGGTTTCTTTTTTTCTTTTTTGAGTTGCAGATCCAGGCTTTAATTTTGTAATGAAAAGCGATCTTGGGCTTGAAAACGATGGTTACCGCCGATCTAATCTTGTATATAAGAAGATAAACAAAGAGCTGAGTGGATATGGAGGCCGTGTGGTATACTGTACTGTACAGTACAGTATACTGTACATGTCTTGTGTCCCTGAGCAAGTCACTTTAGCCCGGCTAAACAGCTCCCCACAGAGCGCGCATTGGGACCATCTGAGCAGCAATCAGCTGGGTGAAATTGAAATGAAATTTCCCCTGCAGGATTAATAAATGTCTACCTTATTACTGCTGCAAGAGTGTGAAATTGATTCACAAATAAAAACAGTGGCAACTCTGCATCGGTACACAATCCCTTCTCCAACTGCAGCTTTCTCCCCTAGGAAGAGCCTCACAAACATTTACACATTGCTCCCTATTTTGGTGCAAGCACACTGGCATGAGTCATGCAGCAAGCGGGCGAATTGACAGTTCATCCTCACCTGCGTACATTTGTTCATTTAGCTCTGAGTCGTGGTGTGCGAGGCGTAGTAGTCACAATCTGCATCTAGGTTTCTTCCACTGATTGGCTGACTAGATTACACATAACGCCATCCTCCATTTGACTCGTCGCCGAACATTGAGACACACTGAGAACACTAGGTACACAGAGAAACACAGGACCAGAGCCATACGCAATTAACTGTGTTTGTTATGTCCTCCCAAGATCATTTTTCATCATCTGCTAGTTGTCTGTTTGAGGTGCTGTAGATTAGTTGTTGATGACTCTGTACCTCCCACACAAGGACATCAGTCAAATTTGCTCTTGGGAGAAATTGAGTTTCAAGGCTTTTCTTAGATGACACTGTGGACTTATCCAATATACTGTACTGCACTGAGGCTCTGGTCAACTAAATATATATATGCTTTAAATGGTTAAATAGCTACACTATACACAGTATATTCTGATTGTAAAGCATAGAGTGTATGTTCAGTAACAGGAGTCTCCTTGTCTCTCCAGCTCTTTGGTAAACAGTGTTGAACATATGGAAATGTATTAGAACGTAATTTATGTTGAACAGCTCACTTTAGGATATAGGCTTAAAATGATTTCATCACTTGATTTGCCTAAAGAAGGAATATGATATTGACTGGTTAAAATGACTGCTGAGGTGCACTCGAAGGCTTGCAGCAGGCAGAGGCCTTTTGTGGTTTTGCATTTCCTGTAAGTGCGCTGCACCCGCTGCGTACGTGACATACAGCCTGCCTTTATGACTGATCAGTGAGATCAAAGAGACCCAAGATTTGATAGATTTAATGCAAACGTGAATCATTCGATTTTCTCATTTATTTAACCCGATGTTATTAATGATTCAATTTACTCATTCAATTTACTTATTAATGATTACATTTTATTGCTGATAATATGCAGTATAATTGCATTTACTGAATTATCTCAGGTATAAGACACATCTTGGGGGGAATTTAACCCCCCAGTGTGCCCATATATGGCCATGCTGATAATTAGGGTTGTCCGATATTGGCTTTTTTACCGATAACCGATATACCGATATTGTCCAACTCTTAATTACCGATACCAATATCAACCGATACCGATATATGCAGGGATTATTGTGATTAGGGTAAGCTCAAATTTCATATCACACACACCATATACAGTAAGAACTCCTGTAACTTATTTATAAAGCAAAAAAAAAAAAAACGATACCGATATTTTTCCGATATGAATTTTTATGCTAATATCGGCCGATAATATCGGGAGGCCGATAATATCGGACATCCCTACTGATAATGTTGGTGCAAGGTGCAAAGTAAGCGTTTTTTGTGTGTGGGTGGCTGTTGAAAAAGGCACAAAAAGCCACATACAGACACTGACTTCTAAGAATCACGCCTACGTGCACACACGCCTACGAGCACACACACATACACACACACTGACTTCTTTAACTTTCTAAGAATCATCTACGTGCACACCTACATGCACACACATACACACACTCATGTCTGGAGAGCAACATCTATTCATCTTTTTCATCTATTCATCCATATCCGATGACCATGTGACGTATTCGTAAAACATACACAGTTATGTAAAATGTCCTTTTCACAATTGAGAATAAAAGTATAGAACTGAGTCACATCTTAATGACTGCTGTAAACATGACAACAAACAGTCTTACTCATGGTAACAGGTTTCTTTTTTCTTTTTTGAGTTGCAGGTCCAGGCTTTAATTTTATAATGAAAAGCAATGAAAATGATGGTTACCGCCTATCTAATCTTGTATATAAGAAGATAAACAAAGAGCTTAGTGGATATGGAGTGGAGATACGGAGCGGATATGGAGGCCGTCTGGTAATCAGAAGGTCAACCGGTTCGCGTATACTCGTACAGTATACTGTACATGTCTTGTGTCCCTGAGCAAGTCACTTGCATACAGAGCAACAGCTCCCCACATTGGGACCGTCTGAGCAGCAATCAGCTGGGTGAAGTTGAATTGGAATTTCCCCTGCGGGATTAATAAATGTCTACCTTATTACTGCTGCAAGAGTGTGAAATTGATTCACAAATAAAAACAATGGCAACTCTGTATCGGTACACAATCCCTTCTCCAACTGCAGCTTTCTCCCCCTAGGAAGAGCCTCACAAACATTTACACATTGCTCCCTATTTTGGTGCAAGCACACTGGCATGTAGCCTGGTAAAGCCCCTCCCTCCGGAAAATCTCATTTCCATTTGATTTCAGGAAGGAGTCTGGCCTGAAGGCTTCTCTGGGCGTTTCTAGCCCGTTCACCAAATGGACGAGCCTATCAGCGTCGTCGCTCATTTAAAACGCTCTCAAACTTCTTTTTTGAGGCATGGAATTTACTTTTAAGATATCGTTTGGATAGAATTTAGTTGTTTAACTGTGACAGAGCCTATTTAAAATAAAAATTCAGAGGACCGACAGGGGCGGGCAGTGACACGCATGTATCCGAATAAGGCAACCTATTTTGGGCATGGCCGTCTCAAAAGTCCCGTTGCATCACATTAGTCTGGAGGTGGTAAAAATGCACTGGCTGAAGGGGAACACTGCTGATTGGCTGAAGGGGTTGGGTTGTCAGTCAACGGTATTACTCCAGCCCAACTCCAGCCCACAGCCAAAATTGCAGAATGGGCGATCATGCCAGACTCACACCTGAAATAAATTACAAATGAGATTTCCGGAGGGAGGGTTTACCAGGCTAACTGGCATGAGCCATGCAGCAAGCGGGCAAATTGACAGTTCATCCTCACATGCGTACATTTGTTAATTTAGCTCTGAGTCGTGGTGCGCGAGGCGTAGCAGGTGATTTTGCACAATCTCCGTCTAGGTTTCTCCCACTGATTGGCTGACTAGATTACACATCAAATACAAGATGAAGTAGGACAGTGAATGTACTATTATGGAAAATATGAATATCCAGTCAGGGTGAAGTGTTGACAATTTGCTGAAGAATATCCAGGCAGCAAAACAAAACAGCATTACAGATCATAGCCCCAGACCTCCTGGCATGGTCAGCTTTCCATAATATTACTACCCTGAAAACAGGTACTCTTTGGAGAGGTTATAAGTCAAAGGATTTTAAGTTCCTTTCCTTTGTTAAGCCTCAAGGTGAGAAGTATTTGGCAGTGAACTTAAAAGCTATCCCAGGCAGTGGCGTCGTTAGGGGTGGGCTTCGGTGGCTATAGCCACCAATGTTTATCCAATAATTTTATTTATTAAAAAAAAAAAAAAAAAGTTTTTTTTTTTTTTAATTAAATTTTTGAATTATATATCTATCACCCTACCCCTAACCCTAAAACCGAAATAAAGTAACAAAAAACGGGTAAAAAAGTACCCAAATCCGCGAAATCCGCGCAAAAAATCGCGCAAAAACAATATTTTATAGTTCCTTTATACCTCACCTTTTTCACACTTTGGTTGATGCCAGATGAAGATGTGATAATGATGAAATGTCACTATTGTGACATTTCGATAGATAGATGCTGGTTTATATTTATTGACCACTAATGTTAAAAAATAGGCCCATATTTGCATAGTACAGTATGGTGTTTAGACAGATGCTATAGGCACTGTTTACCTGGAATCCTAGTTTCCCTGAGGCACTACATTGTTCTCTTTGCACTCTAGTTACTGTATGTGATTATTATTTACCTAGTTTGTTGATTAGAGTTCATGCTTAATTTCCATATTCTCTGGCACTTGCAAATAGCTCTTTATAAGAACGTCTTCTTGATGCCTAAATCGTATGTTAATTGTATTAGGAAGGAAGAAGGAAGGATAATGCATAATGCAGTAGTACAGACTCATCAACAGCGAAGACAAGCACATTTAGAATCTTAGTCCAAGAATCTAGATATACAGTAATTTAACAGACATGTTAAAGGCCCGAGCTTATTGGCAGTGATGGGATTTACTGCACTCTAGGTATCAGTTAGATTCCTACAAAGGTTTGCAGTTATTTGGTGTGTGGTGCGTATTTTTATGCAGTTTGGCAAATTAAGGTGAGCATGGGAAGTTTATTCTCTTAGAGCAGGGGTCTTGTGTGCTTGTAGATTGGCTATTTTCGGCAAAGAGGTTTGGTGTAAGGGGAAAAGGAGCAAATCAAGTAGCCTACTAAGTATCGAAGGTTTAAGTGTTTAAATGTCTGAAATGAACAAAAAAACATACATTTACACAACACTGATGATAGTCAATGAAGCTACTGTTAATATGAAATCAATTAAAAAGTTGAATCTTGAATGTAGTGGGGGGTCCCTGCTTCATCTCTCTCTCAGCCAGGGGGTCCTTGGGCTGAAAAACGTTGAAGACCCCTGTCTTAGATGGATCAGTGGTCTTGGCCTCAATTTCACACAGGAGCACTCCTAGAAATCCTGAGTACTCTGACACCTGGGCTCCCGGGCCCCCTTATAATATTAGGCTGAGTACAAGTGCTTTATTTTTCAGTACTGACCAATAACGAGTACGAGTGTTTTCTGTAATAGCTTTTTTGGTTGCAACAATTGCAACAATGTTTTAGTATTTTAGCTTTACTGAGCATGATTTTCCTCTTCAAGTAGCATAAACAATGTATACTACCCAATCATTAATTAAATATTATTATTCACCATCAAAGATATAAATTAATGAAATAGACGCTACAGTATAAAATAATAACTTCCCCAGAGCTGGTTTTGTAATCTTTCATTCCTCAACCCCCTCAAATTAATTATTTGTGATGATACACATAAAAGACATCAAAGTCATTGCAATTAATCCATAAATACGATTCAAAGCATGATGTGATACTCATTAACAAGTCCGGTGTGACATATTTTATCTTGTCCAATGTATGGTTGATCTCTCTCCCAAGCTGCAGCCGGCTTGGCTCACGCAGAGCTAATGAAACCAACTGAAATCAATAGATCTGAACTCAGGCTTTAGGGTTATCCTCCTGAATGGAAAAGAACGTCAGTATTCTTTATCAGAGGCCTGTAAATGTGACCTGTGTGCACTTACAGCATACCATTTAAATATGTGAAGCGATTCCTTTGTAAATAATGAAAACATCAATTCGCTGCTCTGCTATCCCATTGCTTTTTGCTATTAACGTCGTTCACACCTTATAGCGTGATCCATTACTGAATGTTGATGCTTTTAAACAGCCACTTCATACACATGAACAGGAATAGACGTGAGCTAACAGGGCCCCAATGGAAACAAGACCGCAAAGACTTTTTTGGTGTTATCCTTTTAGACCAAGTGTTTGACTGTACTCGTGCTGTTTTGCGTTTTTGTCCAATAAAATATTCAATCAATCAAGCTTCTGAAATGAAAAGTTAATTGATTTTAATTAGCATGCTTTTGCAGTCCAAATGGTAGAGTGATATGGCAAATGTGTGCTAAGTAATGTTTTGTCAGATGATTGAAGCCATTTCTGTGGTGCAGTGTTTTGCCACTGTAAACAAGGATTTTCTTTATGTGCAGTGGATGTATGTATATGGATGTATCAGCTGTCTTCTTGTGTTCTGGTTTATTTCTGTTTTCCCTTCAGCATCAAGGCATTATTCTGAGAATTCTGTGCAGTGCCTACAGTGTGGGTAGATTTAGTACTGTATTACCATATCATAATGGTGGTACAGCTAATACGATTTATTTCAGGGATGATATAAGAGGTACATGTAGCTTGCTAAATACAAATAAATGTATTTATTCAGTGCTGAATTAGTCAATTAAAACAATAACTCCCCTATTTACGTGTTGGCTTTGCCTGTTATATAAAAAATAATTGTAATAATAATAATAGTAATAATAATTTTCACATCAGCTGCAATAAAGTACAGTACGCTTATGACATTTCATAAGATGTCATCTATATACGAAAGTTGCATGACCGCCACCAACACACGGTGCTAAACTCATATCAAGCCGCAGTTGGTGTGCTTGTCATTTGTTTTCTGCATAACATTGTCAGGATTGCAGAGTAGATTTTTTAGTATTAATGACCGAAGAGGCAAACCTTACAGCAAGCAGGCAGGAGACAAACAGTTGACATTGTAATAACTATGATGTATTTTATGTGCATCATCACAAATAATTAATTTGAGGGGATTGAGGAATGAAAGATCACAAAACCAGCTCTGGGGAAGTCATTATATTAAACTATAACGTCTAGGGGACGAAATAGGCCATTGCAGTTGCTCAATATTGATTAATTTGACATTTACAATGGCTAGTTTAAAAGTTTCTTAATATTGTTCAGTAATGGGAAGTCCATCATTTTACTAGTCCCCATTGTCAAAGTATCTTACATGTTGTCTCCTATGTATACATTATGTATGTTCTGTTCACCTTTTGTTTTGATGAAACATTTGATAAACAAACACTCCGTGACCATCTCTGATAAATGGTTCAAGGTTGTGCTTTATTGTGTACTCTTATGTACTGTACACTCTTATGTACAGGTACATAAGAGTGCAGGAAATGGATAGGAGTGGGAGGAGTTGTGAGGGATGGGGGTCAGGGTGGGGGTAGCCTGGGCAGCATATCTTTTAGTGTCTATGATCCGGTCGGGAGCGGAAGTAAAAAAAAAAAAAAAGTGGCCGGGTGGGCAGAACCGGAAAGACGTCTCACCCCAAAATAGGTCCGGCCTAATAAAATCCTTGATGCGGCATAGTTTAGCTTATTTTTTAAATGTAAATGTGCGTGCACTATCCGGAGACTATTTAGCGTCTGTATTATCCCACGGGGAAATTCTATTCCATTTAAATAGGGATTGGGTAACCAAAACAAAGCGGCACCGCAAAACTGGATGGGCAGAATCCGGAAAGAGGATTATTTTTTCTTCTTTTTTTTTTCAGTAGGCGTGGCCTAGACCGCATCATATGGGTCTTTAGTAACGCATACCAGGCTTTCCTCCGAGGTGGAAAGACTGGTGACGCGAGGTTAGGGTGGGTGCATAAGTGCTTTACATTCACGCACGCATTCACACACCGAGAGAGGATGGTGTGGTGAACTGTTATGACCCGTGTGTGTGTGACCCAAACGCACAGCAAGGAGGAGGCACTGGAGAAGAGAGAAGCAGGGTCAGTGAATAGATTCACAAGCAGGGAAAGTGCACAGTAACTGCGTAAAGTTAAACTGGCTAGCTCTACAACACTGGAATCTAAGTTTGACTGGCTAGTGGCTATACTTTACCAACCATTGACTGGTGAAGATTTGGCAAATGCAGATAAATTGCTCCAGCCACTGAGGAGAACCGGGCAGAAGAGATTTTGGGCACAGACGCACGCACAGATGACATTTGGGGAAAGAGAAAAACGGGCTCCGGTGTTCCGTGCACATGGTAATGGTCAATGGCTGTGTGCAAATGCAGATCAATTGCTCCAGCCACTGAGGAGAACCGGGCAGAAGAGATTTTGGGCACAGGCGCACGCACAGAGCTTTGTAGAATTATAAGATGATGATGATGAAGGCTCTGTTCCATTTAGTGTAGCACAGTGGTTCCATTTGTACACTCTCAGAGTTACGGGGGTCCTTGGGGTCCATTTGTACACTCTCAGAGTTACACACCGGTAAGGGTCCATTTGGAACCCCCTCAAGGAACCATGAGGGTACCTGGACCACACTTTGAGACCCACTGGTGTAACAGAGTGTTTCCAGTGAGCCAACATGCACAATATCAGCATGGAACAGAGCCTTCATTAGTATCATTGGTAACACCTGTGATGAGGCCTAATATGGCTGCTGTGCATAGAGCCAATTCATGCTGCTCCATGCCACCCAGTGTAGCCCAGCTACCGTTGCTGGCTGTTGCTGCCAGATGTGAGTGCAAGCCATGTGTGTCTGACTTATTACTGAATGTCTCAGAGGGAACAATACGCCTGCATGGGTCCCAAATTCATTCTCAGTCAGATCAATAAATATCTGGAGGTGATAGCCAATGTTCTCACAGCAATTTGATTATATTTTCTATCCACTTCACCAAGTGTGTTTTCCCCCTTTGTGGCTTTATTTAACAACCAATATGCTCTTGTGTAGTCTGTAAATGTACAGCTATCTTGTTTATGAAACCTCATCAAAATTGCCTGCTAAATTCATAAATGAGACGGTACCGTACGGTAGTTGTATTATTGCAATGGTAGGTGTTTACACATATACAAGTTAAATGGGAAGGCAAGACAATTCCTTTCAATTGTTCAATCTAATTTACGTATGTTTATGTTGATAATAAAACACCCAACCAATCTAAATAACAAACATGGCAAATGACATCCAAACATTCATCAGTGTAATGTAAACAGATTATACACAATCCTCAGAGTACAGTGTATGCACGACATTTTTCTAACATTTATTCCATGGCTCAATTGCATTTTTTCTCTATGACAATATACGTAGTGTACAAAAGTACAATGTATTTTTGTTGTCTGACTGAAGCATCAACAGCCTCATTAAAATCCTAAAAAGCATGCATTGTTATGATGAATATTTTCCTTAAGATTGTTGAGCCAAGGGTGCTTAATGCAATTTATTGTCTGGAAGTTGTTTTTATTTATTTGTTTTATTTTTTATTTTTTGGTTCCCATCTGTTTGTGGTCTCTGCACAGTAGCATGGTAATTGCAGCGAGCCGCCCAAGGTGCTTTGATAAAACATGAAGTTTTGCCTACTCTTCCAAACAAACTTATTATTTTGCAGTTTTTTGTTTTGTTTTGTCCATTTCTCAGTCCCATACTTGTTGGAAGAGGGGCAGAGAGAGATTACCTGTTTTTTACGAAAATCAATAATCAGTCATTTTTTTCGTAATGATCTCAAACTATAATGCTCTCCCTCTCAAACTTGTAGTCCTCAGAATTACGAAGTGAATACACGGTTAACATATACTGTACTACATTATATCAACACAATTATCGCAAATGTCTGCAAAGTACTATGGACATATATGGACATATTGAGCATTGATCTTGGCCCTCGTTATCCAACCTCGGATGACGCCGAATGGATGTCAAAATGTAATTAAATAAATGTAACAATTCATTGAACAACTAATCTATTTAATCAATTCTATATATCTTTAATATACAGTATTTGTATAAAATTCACCTTTGGTGGGGGAATCATGAAAAATGTGCTTGTCTTGACTGTTGAGGAATCTGTGCTAACCAGCATCCTTCCTTCTTCCTTCCTAATTCAATCAACATTACAATTTAGGCATCGAGAAGACACTCTTATACAGAGCTTACACCACTGTTGTACCAAAAAAGAGTATAAAATAGGTTAAACAGCAAAAAAATGCTGGCATTTTCTGACAATGTAAACAGGCAGTTGGCAGATAACACTGCAGGTGCTGCTGGCTGACATAACATCTATTATTGCTGGCTGGGTCAGCTAATGTGCTAGATGTACAAAATTGTGCTGCCAGTAATGCAGTCTTATACCTGTAATTGTGAGATACTGTACAGGATATTATTCTTGACCAATCTCCACTGGCTGTTGCAACAGGCATAATGTAGCAGTTTTCTTTTGACTGTAAAGACTTGCTCACTCAGCTGCTCCCAATCTCCTCTTCTCTGTACCAGAGCCGTCTGGGAGAAATGCGGGGCCCGGTGCGAAGTCGCGTGCGCGCGCGATTGTTTTGTTTGTTTTCAATAACTAAAGTTTTCAAATAATTGTAGTGAAGTCAAAAGTACAATATTTGCCACTGAGATGTAGTGGAATAGAAGTATAAAGGACTGCAAGCCAGCCACGAATGCCCTTTCCCTGGCAGAATTGTACTGTAGCTCAACAACTATTGTCAGACATGACGTAAATGGAATGACTCGCAAATTGTTACTTTACGATACTTAATGATTTTGTAAAGTGGAATTCTGGAGAGAATACTACATAGCCTTTAACCCATTAAGACATGGAACTGTGTCATTTTTAGATTTGAGCTAAAAAGCATTATTTTACACTTTAGGCTATTCAAAAATAGCAGATATACAAGCTCATAGTGCGGCACCGAGTGCCGCGCTACGAGCTTGTAGATCTGCTATATTTGAAAATTCGTGAAAATGTGTGCAAATCTTTGAATATATATATTTTTAAAGCGAACATTTTTAACTCAAATCTTTGCTTCTGGGGGTCCCTGGAACAACATATTTTGATGGGGGTCCGTGGCCAAATACATATAATTTTGGGGGTCCTTAACATGAAAAAGATTGAGCACCACTGATATAGAAACATACTGTACGTTTTTCAGAAAACTGTTGGGATTTAGGAGACATGTAGAATCGGCTTCAGGTCTCAATGGGTTAAAATCAACATGTTGTTTTGTATGGTATTGCAATGTAATGTGTCGTTTTCTTTTCTCATGTCTAGATGGATTGCAGATGATTGGGAGCATTGTCCAAAAACCTGCGGCAGCCTTGGCTTTCAGATCCGGACCGTGCGCTGTGTGCATTTCCTCCACGACGGCACCAACCGCTCTGTCCACAGCAAGTACTGCAGCGGGGAGAAACCTGAGAGCCGGAGGCCTTGCAACAGAGTACCGTGTCCTGCACAGTGGAGAACAGGGGCCTGGTCAGAGGTGCTGTAACCACACAATCTCTCCTGTTTACCAGTGGTGGACAGTAACAGAGTACATTTACTTGAGTACTGTACTTAAGTGTTTTTAAGTGTTTGTACTTTACTTGAGTGTTTGTGTTTTTGGATTGTTCACTACATTTTAAAGATAAATATTGTACTTTTGACTGCACTACATCTCTAAGAAGTGAAAAGGTACATTATGAATTAACCACGTAAGGCCTCTTTCAAATAGTGAAAATTGCAGATCTACAAGCTCACAACACTTCACATTGCAATGCGTTGTGAGCTTTAGAGCTGCTTATTATTGAAAGAAAATGTATACATTAATGCATTGATAATTTAATATTAAATAATGCAATTTGTAATTTGAATACTTTTTAATAACTTTTAACAGCATGTACTCCAGTACTTTAACTCAAGTTCAAATTTGACGGAGCAACTTTTCACTTTCAGTTGATTATCTAGACTTTCACACTTACTGTAAGTACTAGGGTTGAGTTCTTTGTCCACCACTGCTGTTCACCACTGTGTCTTACTACTTTACTTTATCTTGCTTTTTAAGTTTTTATTTTGTACTCTTATTTATTTCCTTTAATTGGGTTCATTATTATGTTAAATGCCTGTACCCTCTCACTCTCATAAGCTATTAATATGCTTTTAAAATATTAATATTCTACACGCAATTATCTGATACAAGGACGTTGTGTATGGGAACAAGACAGACTGACATTAGTGCAGTTAAGGGACTAATTGCCCCAATTCTGAGTGATTCAAGTTCATGTGGAATGCATAATTTATCCATTTTCCTCATTTTATGTGTGCTGCATTTGCATGAAGTCACACAGATTTATGGATTAATTGATTCAGTCACAGCTGTTTAGTGTGACAATGAAAAGTCAAGTCAATTAGTAAGTCCACAAGCTGCTGCTTGCTTCCACTTTTTTATGGCAAAATCACAGATCAAGGTTTTGATCGCCAGGCCCAATATCCCTTTTGGATTTTGGGTTGCTTAAAATAAAAAATAAAAACAGTACTTGGATCACTTTGAGATCCAGACTGTAAGAAATATAATATCTTAAACACCCCAAATCCAAATCTAATCCACTCGGATAGGGATCAAACGTTTTTTACCTCTTGGCCCAATTGATGATAAATGATTATACTGATGAAGATCCTCTGACTCACCTTTCAATGATTGTTGAGAAGCCACTGGAGCATCTCTGTCATTTTTAGATTTCTTTGGCTATTTTTGAAAAAAGCAAACATTTGTACCTCAAATCTTTGCTTCTGGGAGCCCCTGGAACAAAATATTTTACAAATGTTCACTTTAAAAAATATATATTCAAAGATTTGCGCAAGATTGTTCACGATTTAAAAAAAACAAATAGCAGACAAGCTCATAGCGCGGCACTCGGTACCGCACTATGAGTTTGTATATCTGCTATTTTTGAATAGCCAAAGAAATCTAAAATGACACAGATGCGTTCCCGGATTGAATGGGTTAAGGTGCTAGGTACAACAAGTAATGACAAGTCATTACTTAATGACTTGTCATTAAGTAATTGTAAGTAATGACAAGTAATGACTTGTCATTACTTGTACCTAGCACCTTAATAAAAGAGGCCTGAACTGTCCGAGCTGTTCCAGTGTGTTCTCTACAATAGCTGTAGTCCTGCTCCTGTGACTCACCGGGCTTGCCTCGTTTGGCTGAGGCGTGGCAGTAGACTCCCTTTCTTCCCACCTTTCAATGAGTCAAGCTTGTCTTTGCCTTCAGTGTATAAAGCAAAGCATCGAATTGGACAGTGGAAATACCATGGTAATGGTACCGTGCTTATTAACAACTCATTCACTGCCAGAATAAAAAAATTAAAAAATCATCCACTGCCAGCGATTTTTCAATTTTCTTACCTTTTTCAAGTAATCACCATTATGATAGATCCCCTGATGGTTGCTAATCCCGGAGGGTTTCACTGTGCTTCCGTGAAAAAAATAAAAATGTCATCGCGACCTCCCGTTGACTTTTATACGCCTTTGAAAATGTCTCGGCCAAAAAATATATTTGTTTTAAAAGAATAATAATAATTACGTTTTTGGCAGTGAATAAGTTAACATTAACCAGTTAAAGCTACCCTACGTAACTTTTAGATGTTATTTTGACCAATCTGTATGGTGCCGTATCTTAACACATACAACTAACAGAATTGTTGTGGTTGTATTTGCTCTCCCTGCTCTTCTATTGAGAATTGTTTGATCCTGTGGTAGGGTCTGACCACTATCAGTTGACAGATGGTAGTGCCTGAAGGTCACATTTTTATTTCTCCCCTGAACAAGCAAAGCCGGCATGAAAATGACAGAGCGCAACTTTGAGCTCTATTTTATACTTTTCAAAAATAGCCGATGTCGCAAGATTAGAAGGCTGGCTTCTAATGAGCAGTCAGTCAATGTAATCTGGTATCTTGTCAGATACTGTATCTATGTGCTACCAGCTTACCATTAAAGATACAGTAAGTGATATTTGTGTTGTTGAAATAAGTGAGCACTGTGCTGATAGAGCCTGCCTGCTTACTGACCTTCAGGTCAAAATTTGTGTCGAACCAGAAAGAGGATATAAATGTCTCAAAAGAAGAGACCAAATACAACCAATCACCCCAACTGTATAAGTTATATTGTATTAATATACTTTACCTTTACAGATTGGACAAATAACATTTTATTCACTAAAGAAAGAGTTACATAGTACAGTTTTAAATAGCTCTATATTCCCATATTGCTATAGAGTGCTTGTTCAGTATCAGGGGTCTCCGCAGCTCTTTACATGTTCAGGGCGGGATGTCAATCAATATAGAACTTAACAAAACCACCTTTCCCAAAAATATAACTTTCATTTGGTTATGTTTGCTTATACGTGCCAAGAAGATTGTTGACATTTATTTACCTAAGCTATTATGCTTAAGCTTGTGTTTGGATTCTTCTGTAGTGCTCGGTATCCTGTGGAGATGGGATAGAGAGACGTCTGGTCACTTGCCGGATTGGAGATCATTGCAGTGGGGACAAACCAGATGCCATGAGACCATGCAGACCAGGACCGTGTCACGGTAAGCCTGATCCCCCAGTGTTTTTATTTATCTATTAGACCCCCATCTACACTGTAAAATCCTCAGTGTTTATATAACTCTGAGAGTGTACAAATGGAACCAAATAGACCAGGGGCGCCGATTTATGTCCGCGAGCGAAAATGTGCGGTTATTTTCCGGGTTTGTTACCTTTTTTTTTTTTTTTACTTAAATGCGGTTAATTTGGTACAGAAAATGTACTCCATGAAGTGACGATATCGGAGTTTTTTTCTTTTTCTTTGTTTGTGATGAGTTTGTGATGGGTGCTCGTCATGTCCCCTGGGTGCTTTAGCCCCGAGGCACCCACAGTATCGGCGTCCTTGAAATGGACCCACTTGTACACTCTCATTCATTTCATCATTGGGGTTACAGCATGTGCTGTAGTACAAAGAAAAAGGCTTAACACAATGAGATTCAGTCCATGGCTATCTACACTTACCCTTACACTTCACTATGAACAGCCCTAATTCTCCATACTCAATTTTGTGTATTCATTATAAAAGCCTAGCTCCTACCTAGAGCCTTGCTCTACAATGTATTTAATTACACAATTTTGCACAGACAAGATGCAGGAACTCATCTCATACATATTGGAACGAGGGTAAACAAGGCTCAAGAAGTCCACTCTGCAATTCAATTCACATTTAGTACCCACTCAAGAACAATCTTCGGTGACCAGCTTTGGTGAATTGGTTATTTTATGCCTATTCTTGCATTACAAATCGTTTTATAACAATCCTGTTACGCTTAAAAGCCAGGCTGTCAATGCTTATGTTCCAGCATATTATAGTGTTCCTTAAATCCAGGGAACTTGGAGTTGTTACGTAAATGGACTGCATCTATGTAGTGCATTTATCCAAAGCTCTTTACACTGTATTTCACATCCATTCACACACACACCTATGGCAGACGAAACCATGCAATGTCTTGTTCGAGGACACTTTGACATGCAGCCAGGAGGAGAATCGAAATGTCAACCTTCCAAGACCTTGTGAGCCACTGCTGCCCATTGGTTACATAGCTAACATACGATTTTCAAAAGCTATTGCTGAAGCTTGAGGCTTTCAGGTGTAACAAAGCCATTATTCATGAATCATGTCAGGGTTTGTCAAACTCATTTGAAGTCACAGGCTGGATAGGTCAAAATGTGTCTAATCCGGGCCATATTACTTTTTATCTGTGCACAAATGCGTGCATGCTCCTGCTCCCAACGCTGAAAGGCACGAGTTATGTCAGTAATATTCTGTCACATTATACGCTACATGATGGATTGAATACTTAGGCTTCTGATTTGTTCTAGGACTAATAATGGGAATATGAAAACTATTATACATTTCATATTTTATCAGGCGTGTACAGGACATGTTTTTGCCTGCAGTGGCCTCTCAGCGCGCCTATGGTGTGCATTGTGTATTCTATGTCGGAGTGAGTGTCCATATGGCGCTGTTAGTAGGAGTCATGTCAGCATAATACCTTATATTGGAAAAGACCGCAAGGTCGAAACGTTGTATATTGCTGCTGTGCTGTGAATAAAATTGGAGCTTTTAAAGTGAGTTGCGAGCCCCCTTCTTGTTTAGCATAATACCTTCCCACATATTTCCAAACATGTACATTTTGATCATACCATTTTTTATGATTTTTATGATCAAACCTCATTCACGTTTCATCAATGAGGTTGAATGTGAGGGCATTGCTGCTTACATACATTCCATACATTGATGCTCCCCATTTCTTCTGTAGTGACCGTTTTTGGCCTCTTACGTACAGTATGTAGCGGTTAATCACTGTATCCAACCTTGAAACTCATATGTCAGTTTGGTCCATATGGTGGCCATGACAAGGTGGCCACGGCATTCACCAGTAAGTGGCAGTATGCAATGACCGTATGCGGCCAATTCGGCCAAGTCTGTAATATATTTGTTGTGGCCTTGTATGTTAACATTAAGCATATTTACAGTAAGTGCTCTGTTACACCCACCAAAAATGCATGATCATGAAGCTTGTTCAGGAATAGTCTAATTTCTGCAAGTAGGCTAATTGAACTTAACATTTGGGCACAGCCCCTGGACTTCAGTCTGGTAGGATAGGCCATGTCCAATAGGCTATTATAAGAGCATCTAACTTGGCTCTAAAAAAGGTTTACCGATTTGATCACTACCGGGGGTAACCACCATGCCAGCTTGTGGTGGACATTTTTGTCAACATTAGATATTTGCCACGGACATACAAAATAAGTGTATACGACGTCACACTGATAAGAACCAGTCTGTGTGCGCAGGCCGGCACCAAATGAAACCCATTCTGTCATGTCTCGCTAGGACGCGCCTCACTAGCCAACACACAAGAGGAGGTTGAATGTGCTGAAACCAGCGCACCCCGAAACAATATGTTGGGAATTGATTGCATGAAACAATCACCTGTGCGTCCAGTCTCGATGTTGGTAAACAAATAATTGGTCTATAGGGAAGGCTAATATTAGACCAACTATTATAGGCTATTTGTTTTAAGGACCAGGACAATGTGTAATGGAAATAACAGCAATTATATGCACTTACTGTCAACAATGCACAGCTAATAATGCAAACACCTCGTTGGGTTGATTTAATGTGGGAAGAATGGACCCAAGTTACGAGAACAAAGAGCAAGCTCTCGCACATCCCATACACAAAAGAAACGGCACTATTCATGGATCAATAGTCGACATTGAGCAGCGACAATATTAATTTCATTAGACTATGTGCACAGTAGCCGCAGCTGCAGTAGCTACATATACAGTACGTAAGGCTTACTGTAGCCTATCTGCCACCCCTGCTACATATTTTAGAATGATAGTATTATGCATGAATGAAATCGGTGTCCTACTGTATACCTATTACGAAGAACCATTAAGCTTTCTCTCGATTCATGAAAGCTGTCATCAGCTTTACTTGTCCAGTTCTGCCCTCCTTTGCTTTGGTAACAAACAGCTACTTCCCAACAGATGACACCAGTTTTTGCTCTTTTCTTGCACCATTTTTCACCGTGGTCATCTGACCACACCAAATACACTCATTAAATCTATTGTCTCTGAAAAAAGTCTTTCTCCCACAACGTATTGAAAGCAGGTTTTGCCATTTTCAGGAAATTAAGGAGGCTAGTAGCAAACCTTTCTTTCTCAAAATCAGAAATTTGCCACAGACATGGGCACGACTTGCCATATCAGTGTATGGCGTTGTCCATTTTGCCGTTGTCCATTTTCCGTCTTTTGCCTCATAGTACCTCAGCCCCAGCTCCACAAACTCTGTGATGGACAGCCATAGATGAATCTACACCACAAATACACATTGCCACGTCGGTACTCTCAATTGCAAAAGAGAAGGCAACGTGTTGTATCATAGTGTGTGATACATACTGTGTGATTCAGCCCATATACAGTACTGAGTCGTTGTAATGAGTTCTCTGCTTGTGAATAATGACTTTTGATTCCATTTTCAAGGCTATCTCGTATTGCTTTTCAATGCTTTGTGAGACGCGCGGATGTGACACTCTTTTGTGTTCTTTCTTTGACTTGACAGACGAGCCATGTAATGGAGACAAATCCATCTTCTGCCAAATGGAGGTGTTGGCGCGGTACTGCTCCATTCCGGGTTACAACAAGCTATGCTGTGACTCCTGCACCAAGCGCGGCGGCGTCCTCTCTCTGCTCTCCGAGGCAGCCGAGATGGAGGATCAGGTTCGCTTCGGCTCGGCCTCCCAGCTTTTAGAGACACTGACCGCCTCTATGGAGGCCAACGGCACCCGGAGCGGTAGGCGTGTTAACGGCAAAGGGTCCGCGACCCCCGGCAACGCCTCGAAACACAAGGCCACGCCCGCCCCGCTGAGGAAAAGCCCGTCGTCACAGACGAGCAACTCGCAAAGGCGCATCCCGCAGCACGTGAATGGCAGGAGTCTGCCCGCCATGGCGCCGTCATCCTTGGCGGTCTGGCCTGAACGTCAGGCAGATACTACTGTGGGTCAAAGGTCGGGCAGCGCGACGGAGAGTAGTCGGCCGGCGGCCTTTTCCGAGGTCGAGAGATGAGTAACGATATTAACCACTTGAACCCTAGCGTCCCTATTCTGGGCGTGTCACAGTAGGCGAAGGTTCTGAGGGAAATAGCAGATCTACAAGCTCACAAGCTTGAGCTTGTAGATCGGCTATTTTTGGCGGTGAGAGATTCGGTGTATAGCAGCGGTTCCCAACCTTTTCTGGATCGGGGCCCACTTGAAAAGCATCGGTGGCCCACCCATCTGAACACTTACATGAAGCTGAATGGCTGCCGTGTCAAGTGGTCAGATGGGTGGGCCGTGTGCATTTTCAGAGCACGTTTATTTTATTGATCAATCAATCAATTGTGTTCCAGCTTGGATGAATGAAAATAACATGGATAGTATACTTTACGTCATCGGTATCAAAATGAAAACCAATTTTTCAAGGTTTGAAAGAAAAAAATACCATGACTGTTTTTGGTCCATTTTTTTATATTAATATTATAATATAATATTAATGTAAAAAAAATTAGACCTAAAAAAAACATTTAAAATAAATAGACATGATAATATTATTATCATTAAAATCGTGTTGTTTTGCCACCAGTAAGCCCCGGACCACAGATTTGGGAATCGCTGGTGTAGAGGGAGCGGTCCAAGTATAGACCCCTGGGGGACCCCGGTCAACACAGTATATATACAGTAGGGTTTAAGTGGTTAACCCATCAGGACAATAATGTACAGCAGATATCCAGCATCACCCTGCATTATTTCACTTCACCACAACCAAGGGAGAGAGAGAGAGACAGAGAGAGCGAGCAAGAGATGATGATGAGATAAAGAGCAAGAGAGGAAGAAAAGTGCTGGTTCACTTTGATTTTAGTGTCTCCACTCCCCCCATTCCCTGCCATTTATTTGAGCTGTCTCTGTCATCCTACAGTAAGCTGCGTAGGAATTTGGAGAGCGAAGTGCTGTTTTGTTTTAGTTTCACGCTTTTCATGATCTAGATTGACGGTTTAACCCATACAATCCGGGAATGCATCTCTGTCATTTTAGATTTCTTTGGGCTATTCAAAAAAAGCAGATCAACTTGTTGATCTGCTTTTTTTGAAAAATCATGAAAATGTGTGCAAATCTTTACAAATGGCTTCTAAATCCTAACAGTTCTTTGAAAAAACTTATGTTGTTATATCAGTGGTTCTCAAACTTTTTCATGTCAAGGACCCCCAAAATGATCTGTTTTTGGCCGCCGAACCCCATCAAAATATGTTGTTCCGGGGACCCCAGAAGCAAAGATTTGAGTTAAAAACGTTTTTTTTTCAAAAAAGATTTGCACAATGTTCAAGATGTTTCAAAAATAGCCAAAGTTTAGAATAATGGTTATAGCTCAAATCTAAAATGACACAGATGCGTTCCCAGATTGAATGGGTTAAAGTTGTGGAAGATTTCAGTCATATCGGATGAAGAGTGAAAGAACCTCACTCCTTTTAGGCAATGGTTGCAGGGTGCCCAGATTATTTGGAACGTCTTCATATTCAACAGACCCTTTTCACAGTAGCTATTTTGTTTTGTTTTACAAGTGAACGCAGCTGAATGAAATAACGTTATTTGTGGCTATGTTTTATTTAGGTGTTTCTGTGTGCCAGCATGATACATAACTGTACAAGTGTTGTCCATGTTGACGTACAGTTAACACTTGGGTGAAACACACCAGCATCTATTATTACTACCTTAAGCTGTGTTTGCCTGTCAAAATAAATGTCTACTGTGAAAAGGGTCTATGGGGGTCTATGTAATAAAAACAAAGATCATGTTATTTATCTAGGACTTTAGACTCTGGCCTTTAACCACTTGAACCCTAGCATCCCTATTCTGGGGCTAACATAATAAATAGCACATGATAAATAGCAGAAAAGTAAATATTATAAATAGAAAATAGTCCATCTACATCTACAACACTTCACAACGTGTCGCGTTGTGAAGTGTTGTGAGCTTATAGATCGGCTATTTACGGCAAAGATATTTAGAGTAGATTGAAAACAGGTGAGGGCTTATTTTAGAGCCCTTGGGAATCCGGTCAACTAAGTATAGGGTTTAAGTGGTCAAGGTGTGTCTCCACAGGCTATGAATCACATAGGCGTTTAGGTAATAATGCAATAGAACTAGCCAACAAGCAAGTCTATGTTTCCAAGCCAGCATTGAATCATATCCCTGCAAACAATGCTTTAATAATGTTGGCATACTGTAGATGGCTTTTATTTGAAGGCTGTTTCTCCTGTTTGCCTCTGTGGGGGATCTTTTGTTGGTGAAACGTCCATCAAACGTATTTATTTATGTCACTTTAATGTACATCTATTTGATTTAAAGCCAAGCTGAATTCTCAGATGTACACTGAAGTGGTACAAAGAGAATATAAACAATCTAGTAATTATGGCTGTAGAGATCCCTGCATACTAATTGATTTGATATAAACACACTAAATATTTTGGACACCGTACAAAAAAAAGAGTTGTTCTTAAATTGTTCATCTGGCCTGCTGAAAGGACCCTTGGATTAAAACTGACAGTTTGCCATTTAACCTACTAGTTATTGTGTAACTGTAAGCCTAAAATAATATATAAAAAACGAATCAAGCTGAAGCAAACTTTTGGAAAAAGCTTCATGTCCAAATCCCTATGGAGCTCACTTTGTTGGGATTTTAATAGGCTTCCAACACTTTATGTGGTGATGGAATGAAGCCGGACATTATGTAATATCGCTAACCATAGGACGATGGTTCTAGTTGTATAGAATTTCTTTTATATCCGGCAATGTTCGTTTACTGGCACTCTTCAGTTTCTATGGAAAACTATAGATATTTATAAAGGTTCCTGTAAATACTGTACATGAAAAATATCAGTATTATTTTTAAGAAGGCAAGCTGAGGATATTTGAAACATTCAACAACCATTGCATGAATCGGCGTGACAAAGAGGTGCTTGACAATAAGTTTACGCTTTTCACAGCCATGTAGGATGTGTGTGTATTGTATGCATCACAATGAATGTTCATTGTGTGACACTCATAGAGTTTTGTGCGTAGAATCATGTAGCAGTCCTAAGTCTATATTGGTGCCTGATAATGGAGTTACTGTATTCAGTAAGAATAATGTATATTCACTTCAACTGTGCCTTGATTTCAAGCCAGTTTTCAAACTATAATGTGTAGCTAAAGTACAGTAAGCCTCATTGTACGCCTCATTGTAAGCAGATGGAGCTGGACTTTCAGAGTTTTTGTGGAAGATGTTTTTCCCCCAAAGTATTGTTGTTCTCGTTGTTGTTTTTTGTTGTTTTTCTAAATGGCTTTTACAGTGAAAGAAGATGATTCAGAGGAGAGAGGGAGAGAGCTATTTATTGAAAAAAGGATTTCTTCACAACCACATGCATCTGACTGCAATAGCAAAGACACAGTTTTGTGTTTCAGCAACGTTATAGCGTGCAACTATCCACACTCACTCCTGTGTGCCAATGTATAGTACTTGTATATAGCATTGAGTACAAAAAATATTTATTGAAAGTAAAAAAATAAAAAATAAGAATTTTTATGTGCAGTGCCACCTGGTCACTACCTTTGACATTTTATATACGTAACTGACGCCATATTTCAGCCACACTTTCAATGTGATTGTTGGATTGCTACGTAAAAACAAAATAACAATAAAAAAAAGAAACAGTAGAGTAGAAATGACATTGTTTTTTGCAAACAATTAGATGTAAATATACATGCTCAATTTTGAGATGTACTGTACTTTTGTCAGAAAGCTGTCTTTTCACAGCTGTTTTGTAGAATTCCCTAACGAAGCTGTGACCATCACAGCAATGTATTTAACTGTCAATTCTCCTATTTTTATCAATAAACCCTGAATAGTGGTATTTTAGCACCAGTAAATCAAGTCTAGTTTTGTTTTGTTTAATTTTTGTTTTTGTTTTTTGATGCTGCGTGTAGTTGTCAAATGTTGCCTAACCATTTTACCCTTTTCTCCCCAGTTTTGTTCATGTCCTTTACTTGCTGCCTATAAAACATTGCTGCTAATGTTATACTAAGCTTGTAAAGATGAATATAGGATAGTTTTAGATGATACATTGACAATCCCTGAGCCTCAGACAGATATTACTGCATAGGATATAACATGTACTGTATCTATACCCCTGCGCTATCCATGGCTATAAGCAATAAGAATCTCTTGCCTAGTGGTTCGTTCTCTTCTCTAATTGCTTTTCTGTGTATTTGTGTAGATTGAAGTGTACACTACTGATGCTGTTTGTTGTAATAGGGAGCACATAGCAAATAAAGATTGAATTAACTACATTGACGTCTTTTCTGTTTATATGTAGATTCTTTAAGGTGCTCTCTACTATTAACCCATCTAATTGCAATTTATATTGTGTGTCAGTAGAGAGGGGCAAAAATACATCAAAAAGTATTATGATACAAGTTACAATACTGGGTCAAAAATGTATTACAATACAAATTTAGGGTCTGAGAAATTTATTTGAGATACAAAATAATACGTATTTTGGAAAATCCATTTTATAAAAACTGATGCAATGATTAGTCAATTCATAGATTAATTCCAAATATTACATTAATTGCCTTTGTCAAAATTTCTAAGAATAAATAAAAACAGTGTTTTTCATGGTGTTTGGAGCAGGCAGACAAAATGTTTACTACTGTGTGAGAGCGCAGGCCAGATTGACCTGGTTATCGTCAAAAGCTAGACAAGAACTATGGCATGAGACTGAATACACAATCCTACTGCCTGTACAGGCGTAGAGCTGCCTCTACGCCTGTACTTCACAGACAAGGTCTTATTATTTCGGATTTAACTTTCGTTTCGGTGGTGACCAACTTTCGTTTCGGTAGTTTGATTACAAAATGTAAGTTGTGTAAAAAATAATCTGACTATACTAAGTTGTTATTTGTTTGTTTAAGTCAGGCTATACTCTACTCAGAGTCATAAGTTTACAAAATGTACTAAAGTACAGTGAACGTCTGTGCGGTTTGTCTTCATCACTGAAAATAACGTACATGTAAACTGATGTCATGTGCAGTTGGGGTGAAGAAACACAACCATTTCACTCCTAATAATACCTATTTGATTTGACATCCTGACTTGCTGCTGTAGCTGAGGCTTGAACCTGTTACCTGCAGCTCACTAGTCAGTGACTCTATCCATTCACCTACAGCTGTTTCCTTGGAATCTGTGGTTCTGAAACGTTTTGTTGTCAACCCCCCAAATTGACATGTATTTGGGCAGTGGACCCCAATGTGAAAAGATGTAGTCTCAGGGCCCCCCATGAAAAAGATTTATATTTATGCTGTAACACATTTTTTAAAAGTTATTTGTCTTGTTTGTTGTTCAAGTCAAAGCACCAGGAAGGCTGTACTTGTCAGCCATCTGTTAGCTCAATGGGTTGAGACGCAGTATTCATGATCCAGAGGCCATGAGTTCAAATCCCATTGATGTCTTTCTATGATTCTTTCCTTTGCAGACTGGCTTCCAGAAGATCAACTGAAAACTACCAGGAAGGCTATATTTGTCATCCAACTGTTAGCTCAATGGGTTGAGACGCAGTATAGATGATCCAGAGGCCATGAGTTCAAATCCCATTGATGTCTTTCCTATGATTCTTTCCTTTGCAGACTGGCTTCCAGAAGATCAACTGATAACTACCAGGAAGGCTGTACTTGTCAGCCATCTGTTAGCTCAATGGGTTGAGACGCAGTATTCATGATCCAGAGGCCATGAGTTCAAATCCCATTGATGTCTTTCCTATGATTCTTTCCTTTGCAGACTGGCTTCCAGAAGATCAACTGAAAACTACCAGGAAGGCTGTACTTGTCAGCCATCTGTTAACTCAATGGGTTGAGACGCAGTATACATGATCCAGAGGCCATGAGTTCAAATCCCACTGGTGTCTTTACTGTGATGCTTCCCTTTGCAGACTAACTTCTAGAAAAACAAGTTAAAACCACCAGAAAACCTGTAACTCTCAGCCAACAGCATAGCTCAACTGGTAGAGCGTCTGTCCAATAACATGACTTTACTTGAGTGGGTTCGATTCCCACTCGAGTCAAGTGTCCCCGGTAACTTGGGGCAACGGATAAATTGACTGATATCCTTAGTGATGCTTCCCTTTGCAGACTAACTTCTAGAAAAACAAGTTAAAACCACCAGGAAACCTGTAACTCTCAGCCAACAGCATAGCTCAACTGGTAGAGCGTCTGTCCAATAACCTGACTTGACTTGACTTGAGTGGGTTCGATTCCCACTCGAGTCAAGTGTCCCCGGTAACTTGGGGTAACGGATAAATTGACTGATATCCTTAGTGATGCTTCCCTTTGCAGACTAACTTCTAGAAAAACAAGTTAAAACCACCAGTGGGAATCGAACCCAGGACCGCTCGGTCCTGGGTTGTACTGGATTTGAACCAACACACTCCTACAAGTTATTCTACGGATATCAGTCAATTTATCCGTTGCCCCAAGTTACCTGGGACACTTGACTCGAGTGGGAATCGAACCCACTCAAGTCAAGTCATGTTATTGGACAGACGCTCTACCAGTCGAGCTATGCTGTTGGCTGAGAGTTACAGGTTTCCTGGTGGTTTTAACTTGTTTTCTAGAAGTTAGTCTGCAAAGGGAAGCATCACTAAGGATATCAGTCAATTTATCCGTTGCCCCAAGATACCGGGGACACTTGACTCAAGTGGGAATCGAACCCACTCAAGTCAAGTCAAGTCATGTTATTGGACAGACGCTCTACCAGTTGAGCTATGCTGTAGGCTGAGAGTTACAGGTTTCCTGGTGGTTTTAACTTGTTTTTCTAGAAGTTAGTCTGCAAAGGGAAGCATCACTAAGGATATCAGTCAATTTATCCGTTACCCCAAGTTACCGGGGACACTTGACTCGAGTGGGAATCTAACCCACTCAAGTCAAGTCAAGTCATGTTATTGGACAGACGCTCTACCAGTTGAGCTATGCTGTTGGCTGAGAGTTACAGGTTTCCTGGTGGTTTTAACTTGTTTTTCTAGAAGTTAGTCTGCAAAGGGAAGCATCACTAAGGATATCAGTCAATGTATCCGTTGCCCCAAGTTACCGGGGACACTTGACTCGAGTGGGAATCGAACCCACTCAAGTAAAGTCAAGTCATGTTATTGGACAGACGCTCTACCAGTTGAGCTATGCTGTTGGCTGAGAGTTACAGGTTTTCTGGTGGTTTTAACTTGTTTTTCTAGAAGTTAGTCTGCAAAGGGAAGCATCACAGTAAAGACACCAGTGGGATTTGAACTCATGGCCTCTGGATCATGTATACTGCGTCTCAACCCATTGAGTTAACAGATGGCTGACAAGTACAGTCTTCCTGGTAGTTTTCAGTTGATCTTCTGGAAGCCAGTCTGCAAAGGAAAGAATCATAGGAAAGACATCAATGGGATTTGAACTCATGGCCTCTGGATCATGAATACTGCGTCTCAACCCATTGAGCTAACAGATGGCTGACAAGTATAGCCTTCCTGGTAGTTATCAGTTGATCTTCTGGAAGCCAGTCTGCAAAGGAAAGAACCATAGGAAAGACATCAATGGGATTTGAACTCATGGCCTCTGGATCATGTATACTGCGTCTCAACCCATTGAGCTAACAGTTGGATGACAAATATAGCCTTCCTGGTAGTTTTCAGTTGATCTTCTGGAAGCCAGTCTGCAAAGGAAAGAATCATAGGAAAGACATCAATGGGATTTGAACTCATGGCCTCTGGATCATGAATACTGCGTCTCAACCCATTGAGCTAACAGATGGCTGACAAGTACAGCCTTCCTGGTGCTTTGACTTGAACAACAAACAAGACAAATAACTTTAAAAAGAATGTGTTACAGCATAAATATAAATCTTTTTCATGGGGGGCCCTGACACTACATCTTTTCACATTGGGGTCCACTGCCCAAATACATGTCAATTTGGGGGGTTGACAACAAAACGTTTCAGAACCACAGATTCCAAGGAAACAGCTGTAGGTGAATGGATAGAGTCACTGACTAGTGAGCTGCATGTAACAGGTTCAAGCCTCAGCTACAGCAGCAAGTCAGGATGTCAAATCAAATAGGTATTATTAGGAGTGAAATGGTTGTGTTTCTTCACCCCAACTGCACATGACATCAGTTTACATGTACGTTATTTTCAGTGATGAAGACAAACCGCACAGACGTTCACTGTACTTTAGTACATTTTGTAAACTTATGACTCTGAGTAGAGTATAGCCTGACTTAAACAAACAAATAACAACTTAGTATAGTCAGATTATTTTTTACACAACTTACATTTTGTAATCAAACTACCGAAACGAAAGTTGGTCACCACCGAAACGAAAGTTAAATCCGAAATAATCACTAAGTGTGGAGGCCAAAATCGTCCCCCCAAAAACCTGTTAGGAGTACGTTTCAGGCAATTTAGAGTTGATTGGTAGTACTTTGTAGTGACTTTTTTGGTCCCTAACACCAAAAATGGTTTACATACTCTTTACGAATGTCTTACGCATCATTTGCTTAACATGAATGATAATTCTAGTAATTGTTTGGTGTCTGCATTCATGAAAGCCAGGTAGTTTGCAACAGGTAAGTAGAAAGTCCACATTAACAGACAGTCATAAATGATGAACTGTCTTCACTTTACTGTAGGGCACATAATAACATGTACAAAGGATTTATAGATATTTTAGGAATGTTTTACAAAGCATGTTAAACATGAACAAACACATTAACAGACAGTTGTAAATGATGAACTGTCTTCACTTTACTATAGGGCACATAATAACATGTACTAAGGATTTATAGATACTTTAGGAATGTTTAACAAAGCATATGTTAAACATGAACAAGCTACCAATAGCTTGTATATATTATGTAACATCAGTTACAAATGATTTAATAATCATTTACAGATGTATTATACATGGCTTATTCATGAATAGTTACTAATACCTTTATAGATGATTTGTAACCGTAGTTATAAAGGTTTTAGTAATAATTTACGAATGTCAATAAACAGGTTGTTAATTATTTGTTAATAGTCTACAAACTGCTTATAAACGTTTATAAATGCTTTAGAATGGGTCGTTACAAATGATTTAATAATCTTTTACAGATGTATATAAATGGCTTATTCATGAATAGTTCACTACTTACTAATACTTTACAAATGATTTGTAAGTGTAGTTATAAAGGTTTTAGTAATCATTTACGAATGTCAACAAACAGGTTGTTAATGATTTGTTAATAGTTTACAAACTACTTATAAACGTTTATAAATGCTTTATAACGGGTCATTATTGTAAAGTGCTACCTAAATAGGTAGTGCTACCTAATTAGAGTGCTACCTAAATAGGTAGCACTCTAACCCATACTTTTAAAACCCCACCTAGCCTAACCTATAACAAATCAAAATTACAATTGTTCCCTAATCTAATCTAATTTCCCTAATGATGCGAAGCCTGCGTAGCTAGTTCAGGCAGGCAACTCAAGGCAGCATGCCAACCTGTTCAGGTGACCAGTCACATGCTCTCTTCTCCTGATCTGGGAGGCTATTTAATCTTCTCTGCCTACCTGTCATTCTGGCTTCTCTCCTGGCTGTGCTGCTGTTGCTGCCTCACTGTCTGCTGCTGACCGTCAATTTTGCAATCCCACCGCCTCCCGGGCATCCACCTGTAGGCTTTGTTTCTAGATTCCCCTTGGGGGTCTTAATTCATTCCCTGTAATTCTATTTGGCATGTAACATTAATTAAAATGTTCATGCTTACAGGGAATGAATAGATACAGAGCCTTGACGCCAAACTATGCGTCATATATCTATGCTCAATTATGCTCAATAAAAATGTATTCTAAAATCATCTAAGAGTTGCCTGACTGAAACCTAGTCTAAATCTAAAAGGTTGTTGGTCTTTCAAAAAGCTGGCGCTGGTCGTCGGAAACAAAATCCACAATGGGGTTATGGTTGGATTTAGAGTGACTCAAATCAAGTACAATTCCTTTAGCAAGCTGCTCAGCAACTCATTTATAGTCAACACTACTTTAGCGGTTTCAAACAGAGGGTATACAACACAGAGGGATTACTTAACTTTCAACACCCAACATACTGTATATGACGTGTAACTTTTTGACAGCGTGTAACATCACAGGCAGCATGCCACACACTGCCAATGTATACAGCTGCTGACAGCCATAAATAGCAGGAGGCCTTCTTCCTGATTGGTCCAGCTGTTGATGGAAGGTCTCCTCCCAGCCAGATCTCCTCCCACGCAGGACCTGAGCTGAATGAGTGAGTCAGTGGGACTACTAATATAAGCCCTGTGCAGTAAATAAAATAATAAATAGAACCCTTCTCAGATACACAAAACGTTCTTATTTTGGCCATCACCTCCATGGCCATCACCATTGAGAACGCTGTGGTGACGTCAACTCGGACTGCGAAGAATCTGGGTGTGACCCTGGACGATCAACTGTCGTTCTCGGCTAACATCGCATCAGTGACACGGTCCTGCAGATTCCTCCTCTACAACATCAGGAGGATTCGCCCCTTCCTCACGGAGAAGGCAGCCCAGGTGCTCATCCAGGCTCTTGTCATCTCCCGCCTGGACTACTGCAACTCCCTCCTGGCTGGTGCTCCGGCATCTGCCATCAGACCTCTGGAGCTTGTTCAGAAAGCTGCGGCTCGTCTGGTGTTCAACCGCCCCAAGTTCTCTCACACAACTATCCTTCTCCGTTCTCTGCACTGGCTCCCCGTAGCGGCTCGCATTCAGTTTAAAACCCTGGTGCTAGCCTATAGGGCAGTGAAAGGAACAGCTCCTTCTTACCTCCGGGTTTTGGTCAATGCCCACACCCCTGCCCGACCACTCCGGTCTGCCACCTCGGGGCGACTGACTCCCTCGCCACTCAACGGTCCTTCTGGTCGATCGACACGGTCACGACTTTTTTCTGTTCTGGCCCCACAGTGGTGGAATGAACTTCCCACTGATGTCAGAACAGTCACTGCCCATCTTTCGCCGCAGGCTGAAAACCCACCTCTTCAGGAAACACTACCCTTCCTCTTTGCCTGGCCTACTTGTTGTTAACTAGTTGTAGGAACTATTGTTGTATTGGATCTATTAGCTTGTGCTCATTTGATTTGGCTATTTTATCTCATGTGTTTATGAAAGTAGATAGCTGATATATTGCACTTTTACCTTAGCGCTAGGTATACTCTTGGTTGCTTGTTTTTACAGGAAATGCACTTAAGACCTCTGGTGATTAGTAGTTTCGTTCCCTACCTATGTTGAATGCACTTATTGTAAGTCGCTTTGGATAAAAGCGTCTGCTAAATGACTGTAATGTAATGTAATGTAATGTATTTTGTTCCTCTAATGTGTGATGAAAGCATAAACTGTACTGCCCAGTTATTGAAATCCCAAACACGGAATAAACCATGCTGCATTGATGCCTGTATACAGCCAGTATACAGTGAATAGACCTGGACCATGCTGCATTGATACCTGTATACATTGAGTATAAACAGACTTGGGTCATGCTGCATTGATGCCTGTATACATTCAGTATAAAGTAAACAGGCTTGGACCATGCTGCATTGATGCATGTATACAGCCTGTATACAGTGGCTGACTTGCCACTCTTCAGGTTTTCTTCAGAATAGGTACAGTAGGACGCTGATTTAATTAATGCAAAACGTTATAGGTGTCAAGTTACAAACTATGAGTACTTTGTTACAATACTTCGTTTTGGGGGGGATCTATACTTTACTTGAGTTCATATCACAGCTTTTACTTCAATACATTTAAAATAAGAAAATTATACTTTTACTCCACAACATTATCATTGGACACCTTGTTACTCAAATAAAATCTGAATATACTTGTTAGTCTCTCATCATCATGATATTGAATTATCCAGTCTGTTCATATTCACATGAGAACAACTGGCACTCTCGTCAAGACAATTTGCTTGGTGTCCATTGTTGTGTGGACAATTACAGGGACTTATTAGTGCCTGTTTCACAGTGTCCAGCCAGGACCAGCTAACTCCATTTTCAGTTTTTTTTTTTTTTTTCATAAATCAAGGCTATTGATCACCCTTTAGGTCTGTGTAAAATTTTTAATTCAATTTAAGGTACTACACCGGCTTCATTATTCAGGGGAGAAGTTGGCCAGACTCTTTAACATCCCAGAACCTGGCTGCCCGAGATGCAGCCAGACCCCAGCTTCACTGGGCCATATGTTCTGGACGTGCCCCTCCCTCAATACCTACTGGAGACGAATATTTGAAGTATTCTCCCATATGTGTGGAAAAGCAATAACTCCCTCTTTCCACACGGCCATTTTTGGCATAACTCCCCCTGACTGTACAGTCACATCTCCACAAGCAAACGCTTTGGCATTTGCCTCCTTATTAGCTCGTAGACTGATTCTCTTAAATTGGAAGTCCGACAAAGCACCCTCTTTCTCGCAATGGCTAAAAGAAGTCTTGTCTTTCCTACCTCTTGAGAAACTCAGGTATAGAGTGCATAGAGCCCGCAACAACTTTATTTTAGCTTGGAGTCCCTTTGTTGATTTTGTTGAAGAATTTTCATTTAACTAAAACTGTTCAGTTAATTGTTATTATTATTTTTGTACATATTTCATCTGTGTCCGACTTGTGATGTGAAGAACTGTCCCTGTTATATAGAATAAGGAGAGGTATCTCTGTCTAGAACTGTGAGAATTGTGTTTTGATTGTAATCTTGTCCCACTGCTTTGTTTTTTTGTTTTGTTTTTTTGTTTTCTTTGGAGCCTAAGGGGGGAGGGGGGAGGGGGGGGGGGTTGTATGTGTGTCTATATAGTCTTGTATGTTATATCAACGCGATCTCTTTTTTTGTATAAAATGCTATACATTTATACGTGTATATTCGTGTATGTAACATAAAAACTGTAAAATAAAGTTGTAAAAAAAACAAAAAAACAACAACTCCCCCCTCTCCTCTACAGCGCTGCTTTTCAACAGCATGAGTAGAGCGCGTTGCGCAGTGAACGAGGAGGAGGACCACGTAAACAAGCTCCCCGTAGTCTGTTAAAACTATGCAGTGTACCTGTTTATCAAACTTAGCACTGATGCTAATGTTATGAAAACAAGTAATTATATTTCTAAAATCTATTAAGTGTTTAATGAGGAGAGCAATGTGACAAGAAGAAAGGCGTTCATAGCATTTCTGTCGCGCTATTCTACTACCTCTTTGCAGAAGTTATTGTAATATTTAAAGTCCTGTTTATTATTGTAGGCCTATATAATAAGTGGCATGAAGCATCAGGGCATTAATTCACACGTTGTTGTGATGCATTGTGAGCTTGGAGATCCATTGTTAGCTTTTGAGAATTTGTACCCTTTTGAAACCTCTCCCTCAGCAGCGAGTGGAGCTATTGTTGTTTGGACACCTAACTCCACTTCAGCTTGATTTCTGGTTTCTGCTCGTCTGAAACTGCTAACTCCACTTGCGCTGGGTGTTGATTTACCCGCGATTTGGTTAAAGTGTTGATAATATAATGACACATGCAAGTATCTGACAATATATAAAGTCACTATACCAACTTTGATGAGGCAGTATTGCTTTGTTTTAAAAATATAAGGTTTTCTTCATTTCCTGAAAAACGTATATTTTGTTTTTGCGTTTCCTGAACAATGAGCGTTTTGGAGTTAGCAGTTTCTGGCTGGACAGCAGAGATATACTGCATTTAAGCATTTTGGTGTTTGATAGAATACATTATGTTGCAAGGCTTTGATTTTGAAGTAGATACATAAGATAAGAAGTAGATGTTCCAGTGTGTGTTACAGTATTTGCATGGGGCCTGGCACAGAAGTGTCTTTGTAAGAAGAGCAGTGGAGACAGGCTGGCCTGTTGCAAGTATTTCCATGTTCGTATGAATGAAAGGGTTTTGTTTGCAGTTTTAGTTACAAGTGGATGTAGACAGGGAATTATTTATTTGGTGTCATGGACAGCATCCACTTAAAACTAAAACATACGACTGTGTTAAAGCATGAGTGGTTGGATATGGAGAATTCTTTCTTTGATGTGATGGACAAAGTACACTCAAAAACAGTGAAACTCCAAACAACTAGAGTTTGGAGATGGAGAATTCTTTCTTTGGTATGATGGACAAAATCCACTCAAAGCTCAAACATAGCTGGATGGACATGAAGAATTCTCCCTTTGATGTGCACCCAAAATGTGCACCCAAAATTCACCTGTTGTGCTATTTTATGTTGATGTGTGATGTAGCTTTTGTCAAGCTTCCCAGCTCCATGGTGAAAAACATAGCTGAACTATTTGACTATTTATTGCTTTAATTACATTTTCAAAAAGTTCAAATCAGATAATGATAAAGCAGAGAGAGAGAGAGAGAGAGAGAGAGAGAGAGAGAAGCATTTCAGGTTGATTTGTTTCTTTGTACTGTGAAAAGGTCTCTGTACAAAATGTTAGATCTTTTATTCAATTAAACATTTCATTTGTATCAACTTGATCTCTCCTTTATTTAAATGTTAGCTACTTTAAGCTATGTGACTAACTTCAAAAAATAAATCTTAACTTTTACTCAAGTACGGCTTTCAAATACTGTGTATACCACTGAGAAATACTATCATTGTAAAATGTGTAGCAAATTGGTATGGGCACTGTGGCTCATTAAGAGTCCAGTAGTATACAGTACATATAGGGCTATATGCCTTTATGTTCTGGTAATATTATTGGCAGCTTATTTTGTATGTCTGTGGCAAAAGATAAGTTTGACGAAAATGTCCTTCACAACCTGGCATGGTGATGAGCCCTCAGTGTTGGCGATGGATACTGCATTTGGTCATGATGATGTAGACATCACCATGATCTCCTCTGTGCCTGTGGCAGACATCTTTGCAAAGGAAGTGATACACATACTCAGGAATTAAACTGATGTGCTTGTCTTGTTGGTGTATGGAGTGTATTGGGTGGACCCAGAGCCTTCTATTGGAGAGTTGCGTCAACAAGGGGGTCGAAACAGTGGTCACGTGGTTCATGTAAACTCGAAATAGTGACAAACACACACATATACTGTACTCCAGTGCATTCCGTAACTTCCGGTTCAGGGCTTTGTCACTATTCGGCTCCTCCAGAGCCGCAATTGGACTGGCCCGATGAAGTGAACGGAGGTGACGCAACTCTCCTTATATGGCTCTGGGTGGACCTACAGTGCAAAGCACATATGGAGCATTGGAATGGGGCCAGAGCCGCCATATTTAAAAAGAAATAAAGAATAAAGCACAGTGTTGTGAATTAAGTTGACCATCCATGTGGTCCTAAGAGTCTCCCTCCAACTAGTAAGGGTGGTGAGTGATGGTTCAGTTGAGTGACGAGCACGGAGAACAAGATGACACCAGGCAGTATCACACGACAAGTTCTGAAGTTTATTACACACATAGAGAATACATATACAGTATTGGACACATGACGTGACCAAGATATGAGACAAGGAAAAAGAACAGAATGAGTATAGAACAAAACAAGCATCTCGTATCATTGTGCACAGACGTCAGTCTATCTGATAAAGTAGTTGATGGTCATGGTATAAAGAGTATCAGTATGCGCTTACACAGATGAGAGTGATTCAACACATATGTACTGGGGTCAAGCAGATAAAGGTCAGTCCCATAATCATATAACACCTGTCATATCAAAATTGCTACATTTATCATATTTGAACACTTTTCAATGGCACCTGTAAGATACCACACATAGAGAACCAGAGGGGAGCACGCACATCCCAACAAAAACTTTTCATGTGCTGAACAACAATACGTACATTGGAGGAAAGGAAAGGAAGTTCAGTTCGCACACTGAAATTGTATTTATTCATATTTTTTTCAGCTGGGACAGACAGACAGACAGACAGACAGACAGACAGACAGACAGACAGACAGACAGACAGACAGACAGACAGAGAGAGAGAGAGAGAGAGAGAGAGAGAGAGAGAGAGAGAGAGAGAGAGACAGGCAGAGTTGCAACAATAACAACAACTGATCTGTAATTGCAGTCCATTGAAGCCTGTGAGATGAGAGATGACACAAAAACTGGGGAAGAACTTTGAAGAAGTCAAGTTATTAACATGTATTGATGGGACATGAATGCGAGAGAGAGAGAGAGAGAGAGAGAGAGAGAGAGAGAGAGAGAGAGAGAGAGAGAGAGAGAGAGAGAGAGAGAGAGAGAGAGAGAGAGAGAGAGAGAGAGAGAGAGAGAGAGAGAGAGTCCCCGACTCAGAGACTGTTTGCTAAGCCAGAAGTAGGCTCAGAGGGGCAGTCAGAGTGTGACAGCATTCGACAGCTCAGGAACACAATCAGAAAGTACAGAGAACTGCCTGAAAATTCTCTCATCTGTGACTGCACCCAAGTCCAAATGTGGGCCTGCAAGACAGGCTATGATTTTCTTTCTTTATGAACAGCATGACTGATAAGGGCTCATCCACTGAATTGACGTGCCATATACTTACTGTGTGCTTCAGGCCCCTTAATCGGCTAAGTCTAGCTCGTTCTGTGTGTGGGTGGATGGGAGAGCGAGTGGATGCACTTGATAATGGCAAGCGGGTATTGTACGGAGGTATTTGACGCGGGTCCCTCTCTAATCCAAAGTCAATAGGCCCTTTTCACATGAAGTGAGAAAACCTCAGTTCTGAGTAGAAGCAGGGTAAAAATATCAATACCTTGCAGCCTGCATTGCACAGTATATCTGTCACAAATACAGGTTATTATGACTTGGAGATCAACACATTCAAAACTTAAAAAGGCTACAGATTCTTCATTGAACAGCAACTTTTTGATTATGAAGGTAATTTGTCTAGCCCTTATGATACTATAGGATAACAGTGGTCAATCTGTTAGCTTTTTGTCTTGTAAACAAAACGTAGACAAAAATGTCAGTAACATATGAACACATTAAAACCGGGAAAGCATCTGTGTAATTTTAGATTTTTGCATTGACTATTCAAAAATAGCAGATATACAAGCTCACAGCGTGCTGCGAGCTTGTACATCTGCTATTTTTGAACATTTATGAAATATCTAAGTGTGAGAACTACTGATTTAGAAGGCATTTAGTTCAGTGTTTCTACTCCAAGAGAAAAAACAAAAACATGTGGGTTGTTTGAGGACAATTAAGACTGTGTGATACGTCAAAATGAAAATAATGTTAAAACCTTATACACTCACTGTAATCCTCATGTTTATATTCCATTATTCTTTGTTGATAATGAGATGTGACAAAATGTGTACAACGGCAACATTCATTGTTATGTCTCTATTAACAGGTTACACTTGATTCTGAAAAGGTTCCTTTGGTGATAGCCTACTGAGGTGCACGTCACATTCCTGCTGTGCTGGGAAGCCTACTTCTCACTTCTCAAACTGCTACATACAGTACCATGGGCTTCAAGACAGTATGTTGTCTGTCATTGCTCCCTACAATATGCACGCACCATTGGTACTAGGCATGATTTTGAGTTTTTAGTTTTATTTGTTTCGTTTCCTTCCCTTTTTATTCATTTTTTTCCTTCCCTCACTTATATTTTATTACCAAATTTTTTTACCAATTTTTAAACTTGCATCTTTTTTATTTACACATTGAATGTGTAAATAAAAAAGGTGCAATTTAAAAACTATGTTATACCGTTAATATCACTTGATGCCCATGTGTAAAACATGCCACAAACTTTGTCACAAAGTGACCAAGAGAACGAGAAAATGTTAGACCCCTTTCCAGCAGACATTTTGACAGGTTTGTGCTGTCTGTGCACACAGTGTTACCTAAAAGAAACAACCCAATTAATGTTATTACCTTAGTTAATACCTTCAGCTGTGTTTACTTGCCAAAATTATGCACTGTGCTATTTGTCAATGGTGTTTTCATTGTTGTGATGGATCAATTATTGGCAGTAATTGTTTGCAGGTGCAAGTCACGTTGTACATAAATCACTGATTTGGTTTTCTGAATAATCCAACTGCTGCCAATCACCAAATAAGTATTCTGTAGAGTTAAGCTAGCACACACACATGCACACTCGCACGCACGCACGCACGCACGCACGCACGCACACTCTCACTCACTCACTCACTCTCTATCTCTCAGCACTGTGCTGCCCCATGTTTAGGGCAGCACCACTGCCCTAAACATGTAATGATGTTGTCAGTAGAAATAAACAGACGCACCGGACGGAAGAAAGGGGAGGTGCCAAAGAGTTCCTGTCACTCCCCAAAATGCATATTGTGATTTCTTGGGACAAATGTGACCAAACGTCAAACAGTGACTGTTAGTGCCCAGTGCCTCCCCGGGCACTTCCTCCCCGGGCACTTCCGCACTCCAGGAATGCGGAAGTGCAGTTCTCAAACCCAAGACGGGTCCGACAAAAAATTGTTAAACCGACGGAGGCGCCCCGTCTAAAGCAGACTTGAACCATGAGAGGCATCGCCGAGCGAGCCGTCAGGCGAGCAAGTCGCCGTGCCGAGCGTTGCAAAGTCCGCTTGAGGCGACTCAGCGCCGTTCGAGTTAATGTCCCGATAGGGACAGAATCGTAACTCAAATCCCCCCTAGTCAACATGTGCCGTATTTGTCCCCCCCTTCCAGTCAACGTCCCAAGAAGTCAACCGTTTGACTTCTTGAGGTGAGAGTGTGTTGGTTTCTACACAAAAAAATGTGGTGGTTCCCCCAGAGGCAAAAACAAAGGGGGAAAAAAATCATGTTTAGAAAAAAAAAAAAAATTAAAGATTTATTTATGGGCTTTTATGCCTTTATTGATAGAACAGTAGGCTGACAGGAAGATGGGGAGTGACATGCAGCAAAGGCCATCGGGCTCGAACCCGCGACACGTTGTCATGTTACATTGAGCCTAGGTGCCTGGACCGCCACTCTCTAACATTTAACATTTCCTATGAAGCCCATGTCTATAATGCATATATAAACATACTTGTAATGCATTATAATCTGTTTGTAACACACTGCAGCACCACTTTAAGACCAGATGTGGTGCTGTGGTCTGCAGCCGTGAAGTCGGCACAAAATACGCATTGCTGGTTGCAGAGTGCAGGGAAAGTGGATGGAGTGCGAGGACGTGCCCGATGGAGGTGGGAGCAAGAGGCTTTGTTGGCAGCTCCAAGTCACGCCTGGCCTGCTCAAGGACGTGGTGGGGCTTCGGGGAGCCAGACTGAGCAAAGCCAACAAAGAACTCTCAGAGGAAGCAGAGAAAGCATGCCACTGGCTCTGGCTGAGACGACGAGACAAGGCTTGGGGGGGGGGGACATCAAAATAAGTTGAGCTGCAGGGGGTGTCAGGGAGACGTCCCTGCAACCAGGAGATGATCTGGATAGGGGGCGAAACATCCACGAACGTGGTCCCCAGCGGGAGACCCTGCAGCAAAACGTATTTTTTGGTATGCGGTCAGGTTTAGGCCTGGCTCAGGGAACAGGACGCCCCTGCCATGCATAGTCCACCAGATAAATATGTGAAAATAGCAAATCTGCAACGGCACAACGCCTCGCAAGTGAGGTTGTGGTCTATTTTCACAATTTTTTGTCTCTTTCTTAGGTGATATTTGACAATTTGGGCATTGTTTGACTATTTCTGATGATATATTTAGTTGATTACTTTTGACACAGTAATGGTCTTATTATTTATTATTTTTCATTTTAGCGGTATTTAAAAGGTCTTAAAAGTCCTGAAATTGTCACTTTAGAAATATGCAGATGCTCTGTATACACTTATACTGTGTTTGTTTACTGTTGAGTGAGAAGCAAATCATCTGGGGACCCCCCCCCCCCCCCAAAATCATCTGGGGACCCCCTGGGGGTCCCGACCCACAGTTTGAGAACCACTGGCTTAGAGTATAGTATACAGTAGTATACACCACATCCATGGCAACAGCTTAGGCTCACAATACTTGGGAGTTTCGGGAACAGACAGGATATTTTGTTCCAACATGGACCTGGGAGAAAACACTGGGTTGTTATCGGCCAAATGTGCCAAACTTGCAGCACAGAGGAGGTTGACTCCATGGCAACGCAGCCCCTGAGATGGACCGTCATTATTGTGGACATCAAAAGTAGTGTTTCTCACAGTAGTTGCCCTCCAGGTCAACAAGGTCGGTGGCCATTGACCATGAGGCAGTTATATAACGATATCACAACTCACTGAACTCAGTGTTCGGTGTCACAGGTGAGGCAGTGGCTGATTAGCTTGGCATTGCCACGCTGATCACGTGACAAGACAGCCATATAGGTATGACAGTCTTGATCCAAGGTTAAGTGCACTGTAATAATACAGCCTTCCTGACTGACGCTTTCCTGCTTTCTCTTTGCTTGACTTTCTGACAAATTGCTCTCAAGTTGACAAGGTTGCTTTAGTGTTAGTTTAACTGGGTGTAAAAATCGTCTTATACAGTTTCATCCTCTAAGTGTTAAACTAACACTCAGATTTTTGCTGTGTGGTTTCCTTGACATTTCTCTGTATGACAATAACAAAGCAAAGGGGAGGCTGGAATGTCCCAGGTGGCCTTTACCATAGAAGGACAGAGAAAGGGAGCTATGTAAGTGCATGATGTTGACATTGAACCTGGAAAAACTCAATGACATTTTTGCACAGCTCTTGTGAGGTTTCGATGGGCTAGGGACATTGCTCACAGTAAAATCCTGAGTGTTAATTTAACTCAGATTTTGCTGTGCAGCTAGAATATTAGTTTATAGTGTGAGAACCACATCGAGTTCCTTTTGTAATTGATCATATTAGAGTGCAAATTACCCTGAGTCTAATATTTTGTATTGCGTTTGCAAATATTCTACTCAAGGTCTTGCATGTTACCATATAGCCTACTGTATGTAGCCTGATATTTATAGTTGTTGTGAACTAGCATTACAGGACCTCCCATTACTCCAAATTATAGCCTACAGGAAACACTACAACTGAGAGTGACTTGGAATTAAGGTAATATATAGAGCTCTGATGAATAAATGTATATACTATTTTTGTTTGAATGTTATTTGTTCCCCGTTTTGCTGCTGTTGTGACCGTTGAGACCATGCCTGTTTGAAGGTAGTCAAAAATGTTAAACATGTTAAAGCATTTTGGGGTCATTATATTGTCAAACAATATAATAAAGGAAAAAGAAAAAGCTAAAATACAAAAAAATAGCCAATCTACAAACTCACAATGTGAGCCTGAAAATCTGTTATTTTTATTCATCATACTAGAAGTATATACTGTAGGCCTTACATGTAAGTGGTTAACATGTTTGAAAAACATGTGTGCGGGGGTGCGTGCATATATACAGTACACATGATGGGTTTCTCAGCTTGTGTCAGATGTAAGAAGAGAGGGCTTCCCAGGAGAGAAGGTTGGGAACCCGAGTAAGGATCAGAGATGAGTAAGATCAGAGATGTGTGCATTATTCATATTTCTATCTAAAATATTCTTTGGTTTTATCCCCATTTTGGTTGTTGTTTGTTATAATAATGTCTCTGTATTTTAGTTTCTGTGACAAATGCCAATCATTTCCTTTGTAAGAATGCACAATGGTTTAAAGACTTTATTTTGTTCACCAGAACACACTTGCCCAGTCATAATTTCTGACACATTGAAAGCATACACCAAAAGGCAAATTAGAAATTAATCAGACAATTTGTGAAAGCATTTATGAGAAATCATAATAAAACATCACACATTTTCCAATGACTCACAGCTCGTCATGACATGAAACATAGTACTATTAAAACTAATTACTCATCTTCACAGAATGCAATTATATCAGAATGAAACAAGGTAAAGTCTAATTCAGTGGTTCTCAAAGTGGGGTCCGGGGACCTTCATGGTTCCTTGAGGGTTTTCCAAATGGACCCTTACAAGTCTATCACTCTTAGAGTCATGGGGTCCTTGAAATTAAAAAAGCTTGAGAACCACTGGTCCAACTTTTAGCCAAGCAGACCAAGAAAAACACCTTTAAATAGCATGAGGAAGAGGCCCTTCTCCACCAGAAATAAATGACACATTTTCATCAAAAATGTAACAGTTTGAAGAGGCTCTGTCCACTTGGAACAAATTAATAACTGCATTTCAAGACATGGACAAGCCTTGGATATTATATTCATGACTTCTTAGGTTTTTAAAGCAACACATAATTGGGCCAGGATGGCTTCCATATATTTGGGCCAGAAATCATTAACATTAGCTATTCCACTTAACACTGAACTAGAAAAAGTAGGAACAAATTTCACAGAATATGAATTGATGTAAGTCATTTCAGGACTTCAGAAATCTTGATGGTGAAATTGACCATAAAATGTCTCACAGCTACAGATAAAAAGCACCACATATGTGGAAATAGTGGCACTCCAGAAGATAAAAATGCACGATTTTTTTTGGGAGTGCCACTTTTTCCACTATTTAATACTTAGTATTTAATACTAAGTATTGAATGTAGCTGAGCTCCCACAGCCAAGGGGGAAAAGCCCCTGCCATACAGTACGTGCTAAGGCTGGCATGGGCGATATTGACCAAATCAATTATCAGAATATTTTTGGGGCAAATACCTTGATATCGATATTGTGACAATAATATCGTATCGTGAAAATAATTATTTTTATATTATCTGTTCAAACATACCGAAGATACAGTAGCAGATGTTCAAGATCACAACGTGACACGTGAGCTTGTAGATCCGCTATTTTCTCTATTTTATTCCATTGTGATATTAAATCTAGTCTCGTATCACAATATCGATATAATATTGATTAATTGCCCAACCCTAAGAAGTGCTGTACAATTTGTCTTCGTTTAAAGTTCATAGAGAAAGGTTAAGGAATCCATAACATTCATAAATTCATTAGTGCTTCCACTGAGAAAAATGTCCTTACCAATTAATTCCTTTTTTTCTACACCACAGGCACTGAAGAACAAAAATCCATAACATATATATATATATATTATTTTCACAATTATTGTAAATATCATCATACCTGCTGCACATGTTGTCTGTGCCAAATAGTTGCTGGATGTGAAAACCAAGTACTACAATGTAAACAAGCCCTCTGGGCTTTTTGTGTTGTGCTCTTAGTGTTTTGGCCCACTTGCAATGGCCTCACGGCCCAGTTCTCGACCTGTGGGCCGGGAGAACCAGAGTGTTAACCCATAAGACCTGAGTCGATTCTTTTTTTTTTCCTAAATCCTAACAGTTTTTTGAAAAATATATATATTTTTTAAATTCAAGATTTTTTAAAAATAGCAGATCTACAAGCTCATAGCACGGCACTCGGTGCCGCGCTATGAGCTTGTATATCTGCTATTTTTGAATAGCCAAAGAAATCTAAAGTGACACAGATGCGTTCCAGGTCTTAATGGGTTAAGACATAGCAAGGATACAGTAAGTGAAAGTGGGGCTGATGCTGTTGATGATGGTGTTCAAACTGTATGTTTTGAACAGAAAGGGACATTCTCAGTCAGCAAGCTGCCCTGGCCTTAAAGGCTTATATATTTGAAGCTGTGGATCATACATTCTACGGCTTATTCATTGCTTGTTAGGCTGATCTATTATGCTCATTGTTAGTTCACAGTTGTGCCTTCGGATCCGCTCAGCTTACCCCTCATCACATGGAAAGCCATCGATTTACAAATTTGTTTGGTGCACAGAGTGAAGTTATTCAACCAGAAAATCACAAGAAATTGTGTTCTAGTCAAGCTCATTCTAATGAATGAGTCCAAATCCCTAACTCAGTAATTGCATTCAGTGGGGAGACATAAATTGCCCTAAAAGGGCCACACCAAGTTTATGGCGGAACTAGGAAATAATTACACTGCAAAATTGGTTAGGAGCAGAACTTGTCAAACATGTAATACTTCCTCTCAAACGTTGTTTGCTCTCATCTTCTTTGGGGATTTTTATATGATTATTTGAACAGTAATATTCCATAATCCATTTTTTTTTGTGTAATACATTTTTCAAAACAGAGCCTACAGCCCTTCAATCTGCTATGCAGGGCCCAATCCAAAGATTTAAAGGGTAAGTGATATTTTTTGGTTAAAAAATGTTAAAGCATTATATTCTGATAGTAATCATTGCTATAGAGTGTTTGCTCAGTAACAGGGGTCTCCCCGTCTCTCCAGCTCTTTAATAAGCAGAAAATACATTTTCAAGATTTCAGCCAATCAGGAGAGAGAACCCATTTATTAGCTTAATTTCTATAGTATTCCACATCCAATTGTGTCTGCTCATTTCTTTGTGTCATCACTTCCAATTTCATTTCTTTAATCTGTAACCTGAGTTCTCTATCCTGATTGGACAAAATTGGTGGCCCGACCTGAAAATGCATTTTCTGTTTAATAGAGAGCTGGAGAGACATGGAGACTCATGTTACCGCTCAAACACTCTATAGCAAAGCAATGATCAGAATCTGAATATAGAGCTATTTAACACTTATTTTAACCAAAGAAAATCACTTACCCTACCTTTAAAATATGGAAAATATTTGTGTTAGAACAGCACAAAGAGGTACTTTACACCACCAGCGTCAAATCATATTCTTAATAATCACAGCTCACACAGACACACAATTTGTTAGCAGGTGCATTGATATTGATTAGCAGGCATGTTGATATTGATCAGCATGTGACATCTTCTTTGAGGAGCTTTGAATAATTGATCTGTTAAAGTGACACAAGGAGGCAGTCAGATCGATACAGGAAACTTTTATTCTGAAACCTACTATGTAAAAACACAGAGGTTCATTTATAGATGAATCTCTTTGTGAACAATCTTGTGCATAGTATTGCTGGCAGTGGAATGTGATATCATAGTGGCAGTGATACCAGATACCATAGTGATACCATAGTGATACCAGATACCATAGTGATACCATAGTGATACCAGATACCATAGTGATACCATAGTGATACCATAGTGATACCAGATATCATAATGATACCAGATTGATACCATAGTGATACCAGATACCAGTGATACCAGATATCATAGTGATACCAGATATCATAATGATACCAGATTGATACCATAGTGATACCAGATATCAACAGGGGCCCTGGTTCTCCCATCCTGGATCACAGGAATAGTGGTGGAAAGGAACTAAGTACATTTACACAAGTACAATTTTGATACTTTTACTTTATTTGAGCATTTTTCAAATGTTATACTTTAGAACTAGAACACTAACGTCGGGTGATTTTCACCCACACAATTATGGTCATGTGATTTTCATTGTGTTGCTGATGTCTGGGGTCAGTGACATCATCGAAGGTAGGCTTGTTTCCCTGCCCGCATCCCTGGTTTTTGGGTTAGTGATAAAGAGGTTTTTTTTTTTAAATCGGGATTGTGGGAGCACAGTTGTCATGTAGGGAGACTGTGTCTTCACTGGACAAGGCTCACATGTTCCAGGAATGGGTGGACCAATGAAGAAGTTCCCAGCTACATTTTTTGGGGGGAATTCTTTGTTAACAATGATGGTGTGATTTTATTCAACATTAGTGTTCTAGGGTAAAGTATATTTTGATTCCAATATGTTTGTACTTTTACTCAAGAAGTACTATACAGGACTACTTTTACTAGTACATTCCACCGCCAGGAATACTATGTACAAGATTGTTCACAAAGAGATCCATCTATAAATGAACCTTTGTGTTTTTTTTGTAGGTTTCAGAATAAAAGTTTCCTGTATCGATCTGACTGCCTCCTTGTGTCACTTTAACAGATCAATTTTTCAAAGCTCCTCAAAGAAGATGTCGCATGCTGATCAATATCAACATGCCTGCTAATCAATATCAATGCACCTGCTAACAAATTGTTTCCTTATCATCTTACTCCAAGGTTGTCACCCATTCGGCTTTATCTATGGTTGCCTCCTAGCTGTTCCCTACAGCTCAGCTGTAATGGTACAATTTCAGTTAGCTGAAGTAGTTTCTCAAACATCTTCATGTCAAGGACCCCCAAAATGATATGCAATTGGTCAGGGACCCCCATCCAGAAATCCCATAAGAGAAGATTTATTTTAAATATTTGTAAAATTATTCAACCTTTTTCACAATAAAAAAAAAAATTAATGAAAAATATGTTTTTAAAGGACAATATAAGATATTAATATGGTATAATCATATAACTAGTATATCATATAATGATACGTGGCATCTGAATGATTTGTGCATGCGTGACATAACCACTTAAAGCCCAAAGTTGGTTGACCGGAGTCCCCCAGGGCTCTATACTAGTATCTTTTCCGCTTTCGCTCTACATTGAATATCTGTGAGTTTTGAATTCAGATGCTGGGGTTTAAGTGGTTAAGGGCCATTCACACCAAGCCACATAACTATAACTATAAAGAAAGATATAGTTAAAAAAGTCCACACCACCATTATAACAAAGACAATGGTGAAAGATATACAGTAGTTATCATTATAGTTACAGTGCTTGGTGGGAACGGCCCTTTATACTCCATCGTACAACGGGTTGCATGACAAAATTAGCAGATCTACAAGCTCACAACGCATTGCATCGCCGTCATATGACGGAAAATATCAATTAAGCAAAATGTTTCAAATCCCGCCTTATTTTGAAAATATGTTCTTACGTAGGTAAACCTTTCTCCAAACTTTCAGTGCTGAGAAAGCATGTGGTGGAAGTGTTGTGGAGTGGTTGAACTTCAAGGGTTCCCGCTGTTTTCATGAATTGTCCAAACTCAGCATCTCATCACCTACAGATGAAAATTTGCTGAAACTCTAGCACTGCACCATTTGACGCAATTGCGTAAATGTTGATTACTGTGTGTTGTCCCTTTTTAATTAAAATAAATCAATAAATAATAACCTTTTCAGCTAATTACAGTCCAGGGTAAAACTATGAAGTGTGGGGATGATCTTAGGTTTTTCAATACAGGATGCCAAGGGACGGGGTTGAAACTGATGGAGGCTAACCGCCCACTCAGCATCACAGCAAACCCAGTGCTATTCCCCATGAAATATTCAGTGAATCAGACTGTGTGTATCCTTGACATGAAAATATATACCGGCATGTACGTGCCACGGTATATTAATATCAGATTCAATTCTTGCAGATTAAAATACTATGGTATAACCTTGAGTTTCTCCTGCCATTTGGGGTGAACATTCACTTTTCTGTCTACATAATTTGCTCACAGCTTTATGGAGATGAACAGTAATTGGGTAAAAAGATGAATTAAGAGATTATTCCGCTCTGCAAAAACACCATCGGTGTATGAGATAAAAATGTTGCACTGACCAAATCAAAAAGAAAATCAGAATAATAATATTCAGCACTGTAAATGTAATTGATTATGAGGTTACTGGCCTACAGACGTTTAATATTCTGTGATGAAGTACATCAATGACTATGCTTGAACTGTGGCATTTGTGTATTCATACCATTAAATTATGCATGTGTGCAGAAGGGTGCAGAAGGGTGGAGAGGAGAGCTATTTAAATATAACGAATCAGTCTGCAAAGCACTTTTATCTCAAACATTAATTTAATTTAATATGCCAAGCAATTACACTACTACATATGTCTGATGACTTTATCTTTTTTTCCCCACTCAATTCATTATTCACTATAATAGATGATGGTGAAACTGGTCATTAGCATCGACCTGGTTGTTTATTATGCCCAACACAGCAACTGAACAGACTCTCTTTCCACTGACTGTGTCTCCACTTTCTGCTTGAAATTTAACATGGAACAGTTGTTCAACAAAGTTGTGTCTGTTTTAAAGGTGATAGGTACTGTATAGCTCTTAAGATTTATTTCAGGGATGATATAAGCGGTCCATGTGGCTTGCTAAATAAAAATAAATGTATTTATTCAGTGCTGAATTAGTCAATTAAGACAATAACTCCCCTATACTAACGTGTCGACTTTGCCTGTTATATATACAACGCATAAGATGTCATCTATATAGGAAGGTTGCATGACAGCCACCACATCACAGTGCTAAACTCATATCAACCTGCATTAAGTGTACTGTGCATGTCATCCATCATTTGTTTTCTGTATAACATCTGTTTCTCTGAATCTAACAGTACAATGGGAGGCAGAGCCTTCAACTGGGACCATCTTCCAGTCTTGGTCCAGAACGCAGAAACCCTCTCTATATTTAAGAGTAGGCTTAAAATCCTCCTTTTTGATAAAGCTTATAGGGACTTAGTTATGCTGCTATAGGCTTAGACGGTCAAGGGACTTCCTATGGCTCACCAAGCTCCTCTCCCCTCCCCTTCCTCTAATCTGCACAGTGTTACTAACTTGACTTCTTGCCCAGTTTATGTGCTTTCTCACAGGCTTGGACTGCAATGACGGACCCCCCAATTGCAGATCAAGTTGTTATTATTGTTCTGTCTGTCTGTCTGTCTTTCAGTATGGTCTTGACCTGCTCTACATGTGAAGTGTCATGAGATAACTCTTGGTGTGATTTGGCGCTATGTAAATAAAATGCACTTTGTAAGTTACATGTCCCTGCAGTCTACAGTACATGTTCACAGTCATACTATTTACTCCACTCTTATGTGGTTGCCATCAGGCAAGTCCTACAGCACATACCATCAGGCAAGTCCTACAGTATACATAAAGCGCAGAGCAATGTAGATGTCCCTTCCCTTGTGGGTATTCTGCCCACAAGTAAGCCATACCCTTCAGGAAACCACCTTAAATCTATCTAAGAATGAAATTGTAATTATCAAAGCGCCTTGTAAACTATACAGTCATAAAACTGTAACAAATATAATATCTATGCCATGCCACCTCCTCTCTTTGGTCATTTCCTGGACATTATATGTTTCATTGTTTTTTGTGTGTCTGTGTATCTTGATTATTTTCATTACAGTGTATATTATTTTGAGTAGGGCTACTCTACTGTCAAATTTCCCACTTTATTAGGATAAAGCCTTGAACTTGCAGTGTACTTTTCTTTTCCTTTTCTTTTTTCCGTTTAAGGTTAGGACTTCTTAGGGCTTATCACCTTCTTAGGGCCTATCACGTTAAGAATACTTTCATGTATGTTTCCACTTAAATCGACACCACAGTGACGCCACCACTGCTCGGAGACACCTTCTCCAAGTCCTCCATGACCAAGTCCTGCTCATTGACATGGTTCGTTCGCCTGGAGCCACAATTGTCCAGGCTGTTGAGGGAAATAGGCTCCATGGTAGCTTGCGGATTGGCGGGAAGCACCGAGTTCCCCTGGAGTCGGTGCGAGTAAGTCTTTCCGCGCTGGCCGTCCGCCGTGCACACGCCGAGCTTGAACGCAGCTTGGAACCCTCGGCGGAAATTCTCATTGAAGAAGCCATAGATGATGGGGTTAACGCTGCTGTTGAAGAACGCCAGCCAATGGGCGAAGGGATAAATGTAGATGTTGACAATCCTGTGCTGGTGCTCGGTTAGACTAGCATAGTCAGTCAACATCATGAGGGTCCACAGGGGCAACCAGGACAGGATGAAAAGCAACGCCACTATCAGCAGCATCTTAATCACTCTCTGCTTCTTCTTTGACACAGTATGGCGGTTGTCGTGGCCAGGCTTTCCCTCCAGAGGGACGGCAGTCTTGAACAGCGTTATGCCAATGCGGGCGTACATGATCACAATGAGCGACAGAGGAGCCAGGTAGATGTTTGCAAACAGAACAGTGGTGTATATCTTTCGCATTTCCTGATTGGGCCAGTTCTCCCTGCACCAGTACAAAGGCCTTGTCTTGTTGCCATATCCAAGTAACACCCGTACACTTTGCTCTTTGATCACTTGCAGCATGACACCGGAGGGACACATGATTGATATGGCCAGGACCCAGATAATGACTATAATCAAAGTTGCAGTGGATATTGTCAGTTTTTGCTTGAATGGGTACACGATGCATCTGAACCTGGAAGGAGAAAAAAAATAATGAATATGATTGGTGTTCTCCCGCCTGAGCTATTCATAGAGTTAAAACAACAACACAGAACACACAATATTATATCGTTGCGCTCAGGCAGAAACCTTGTATCTCCACATTTCGTGTTTTTTCCCCCCCGTACACTAATGACTTTACATAATGTCGTACTACAGCGTCACGATGCGACACGTTGTAAGCTTGTAGATTGGCTATTTTTGCTTTTTTAATAAAAAATGTTGACATTAAAGTGGTTACGTCTGTTGGTGGGTTTAATGAAAATATAATCAATGAAGAGCTTGTAACTAAATAACTACATTGGATCCATTGGGACGCAGGTTATTATTATCATTTCCTGAACATTAGCAGTTTTGGACATACAAGGTTTCCACCCGACAGCGACAATCTACAGTGTATATATCCATAATTGTGTTATTTAGCCAGCTGTGTGCATATGTAATTTTCATTGTCTGGAGGCAGCAATATCTGTGAACCTGTGACATAATTAATGTGTCAACTCAATATTATGTTCTCCGTGGGTGTTATATTCCCTGTTTTGTTTATCAAATGTATTGTGTTTATTCATATTGTAGGCCTATTCATCATACTGTCAAAGTCCTAACAGTGAGGTGAACAGAAAGCGGACTCAGTGTCCTTGATATTTCCTAATAGAAGGTTAAACCATAAAGCTCCAAAACAATTGTAAAGACCTTATTTCGACCTTCTTCGTCAGGTAGGTACTATATGTGCACACTCTCTTCTCTTTGAACTTGATATTTCCTAAGCCAGATGTGCACTTCGGGCATCGAAGTATATCAATCCATTTATCTTTAGCTTACCTTGAAATGAAAGCCATGGGGAAATGTTTTTCCCCCCCTTTCCCTCAGGTAACCATGCAGCTAATCTAAAGGTGGGGGTGATGGGTAAATCCCACTGCTCCTAAGCTTGAAGTGTGTTTTACACTTGAAACATCTCTCTGCTATGAACTCATCAAAACTGGTACGATTACGTGTCTCAAATAGCAAAGAGCTCAATGGGATTTTTATCCTTTTATGTCTTTTCTGCTTTACCTCTACAGGTCAGTGAAAAGTGACAGGTGAGGATAGATGGATGGACAGACATTTTTTTCACAATTTGTTTTATTTTTCATTTGAAAAGTGTTGGATAGGATATGACATTTGGTATGAGATCACCACCTAATCTGGCACGCCAGCGTGACGTCACATCTTTATTTATACATACAGATACAGATAGAACTAGAAAAGGTGCTCTTCGGAGCACAGGTTATTTGTGGTAGCCAGGTCAGGTTGGTTGTGGGCCAGCAATGTTCGGAATTCGCCAATCAGGATGGAATATGAAAAATCGGACGGATCCGTCTTGATCACTTGACTGTAGAGATAATGCATACCGATTTACTTGATGTTTGGAAACAAATTGTGGGATTAATGTAAGAAAAAATAATTTGCAAAAATCGGCCTCCTGATGGAGCTATAATAGGGCAATGTTAAAAGGGTGGCATTTGTTCCTCAATCGGACATTGCGTTCATGATTTGCGCCATTTTGTTGAAAACGGGCCACTCCTGCAAACTTTAGATGTCAATCTTAGCCAATCAGGATGGAATATGAAAAATCAAACAGATCCCTCTTGATTACATGACTATAGAGATCATGTGTACCGATGTGCGTGAAATTTAGATAAAATCTGTAGGAGTAATATAAAAAAATGTTTTACAAAAGTTTTTCTCCTGGTGGCGCTATAAAAGGCAGATGTTTTTCCCTGGCCTCTAGGGAGTGTGCATACAAAGTTTTACACAGATCAGTGTAGTTATAGGTAAAAACACAAATTGGCCCGTTATAGCGCCATCATCAGGCTGATTTGAAAAAAATAAAGTGGCATTTCTTCCTCGGTCTAGTGGGAATATGCGTGTAAACGTCCACGGAAATCGCACGCTGTGTTCATGATTTGAGGCATTTTGTTAAAAATGGAGCATTTTTGCAACCTTTGGAAGCCAATCTTAGCCAATCAGGATGGAATATGAAAAATCTGAAAGACCCATTTTGTTTAATGACTAAAATACTGTGTACCGATTTGCTTGATATTTGGACAAAATCTGTAGGAGTACTGAGTTAAGAGATGTGTTTTGTAAAAATCGGCATCCTGGTGGCGCCATTGTGAAAAATTTGGGACAGAGGTTCTGCTCTTTTACCCACGGAGTGTGTGTGCACAGTTTTGCTGCCATCAAGCCAACGGTGCCGGAGATTAGCTGTTCACAGACAGAAGGACGGATACACACACACACACACACACACACACACACACACACACGGACGGACGGACGGACGGACGGACGGACCGACGGACGGACCGACGGACAGACAGGGTGCAAAACATGAAACTTAGCACAGTCAATTATATCCACGTCTAGAGGACAACTTCCTACTATTATCCATAGATCTCCATAATCTTATTCTTATCCACAGAATCTTATTTGTGGTAGTTCTATTTGTATCTGTATGCCGGGTTCGGTGTTCAGCAATAAAGATGTGACGCTGGCGGAGCGCCAGATTAGGTGGTGATCTCATGCCAAATGTCATATCCTTTGTAACAGCCGTCCCTAAATTTGGTGTCTAAATGTACTTGTTCTTCCGTGGTGTCTGGCAAAGGATCTGGCCGGAGTGGCCGCCCAATCAGAAGGTCATTGGGTGTCATCGGATACATCAGATGACACAAGGCCGAGTGGTTTGGAGTTCAGTATGGCGTCTATTATAATTTCTGCTTCATTAAACAGAATGTGATAGGCACGACAGAGCGATGAAATGTCATGACATGCAAATGAAGATATGAGCCGGGATCCCTAACGATGTGCAGAAAGGCCTGTTTTACCAAGAGCTTTGTTCCCACAGCCATACGAGCTTTATTGTAAATAAGTAACTTCCTTTACAAACAAATCAATTCATCAATTCATCAATTCATCAATTCATCCATCGGATATAGCTACCTGGATATTCACTCCAATCTACAAATCATGTGAATCAACACCGTGACTTTGATCATAATTCCACCAAAGGGCTTCAAGCCTCCTCTGTCCTCTCCAAAAGGCAATGCCGCAGGCAATAAGGCCTCATCATATATTATATTTACCTAATGAAGAAATGGATGATGGTAAAATACCAACTATGTCATACGGGCATAATGAGGGGCTGCTGCCACTAGTCCACCCACCTTGGCACCATTTGGATGTGTGAAATTGCCAGTCGTGACTTGTGGCATGACTCAGCTCAAGGGGTGCAGCATTTGGAGCAGCCTTTCGTATCATCTCTAAGATCATTAGTGCCAATCACTGAATACCCCTACTCATCATTAAAGGGATATTTCACTTTCAAAAAAACTTTTGGTCATTTTATGGTCTACTCAGGCTTTAGTGAGCCCTCCAGACCGTTTTTAAGTTGCTTTATTCAGTATTTAGATATTTGATATTCATTTTACCAGCCACGCCCCCTTCCTATACAAACCCATTATAACTTAAAACTAAAAATGTAATCTGTTTAACCATCAAAAACACCCGTCCTTGGTTCTGGTGACTCACCCTGCCCTCCTAATGCGTGAGGGGGCCGTGTTTTTTTGATTACTTTTTTCATTTATTTTTAATATTTTTTTTTGGAAAATGAAAAAAATAAATACAAAAAATATATATTAAAAATAAATGAAAAAAGTAATAAAAAAAACACGGCCCCCTCACACATTAGGAGGGCAGGGTGAGTCACCAGAACCAAGGACGGGTGTTTTTGATGGTTAAAAAGGTTAAAAATTGAGTTTTAAGTTATAATGGGTTTGTATAGGAAGGGGGCGTGGCTGGTAAAATGAATATCAAATATCTAAATACTGAATAAAGTAACTTAACAATGGTCTGGAGGGCTCACTAAAGCCTGAGTAGACTATAAAATGACCAAAAGTTTTTTTGAAAGTGAAATATCCCTTTAAGCCTTCCCACCGTTCTACGATGCAGTGCAGTGGTGAATCATCTCCCACATCATGCTAATCATGTCAAAAATGACATCCTGGCAGCAGGATTAAGGTTAGTGGTCGTCAGTGGAGACTGAGACAGATCAGGTCTTCGACTACAAACGTACTTGGTCATTAATGAGTAAAGACGGGCACTGAATCATAATACGGAGTGTTTGACAGTGACTGTCAATCAGTGGTGGAAAGTAACTAAGTACATTTACTTAAGTACTGTACTTAAGTACAATTTTGAGGTACAGTATTTGTACTTTACTTGAGTATTTCCAATTTCCAATACTTTTACTTCTACTCCACTACATCTCAGAGGCAAATATTGTACTTTTGCTCCACTACAATTATTTGAAAACTTTAGTTACTAGTTACTTTTCAGATATAAACTATGATATAATGAAACACACATTAACCACTTCAGCCCTATTTTATACCTAGGCTATTTGAAAATAGCGATGCGACGCGTTGTGAGCTTGTAGATCGGCTATTTTCAAATATTTAGTACTTTTACTTTTGGTACTTTAAGTACATTTTGATGCCAATACTTTTGTACTTTTTCTCAAGTACATTTTTAATTCTGGAGTATTTTTTACATTGCAGTATTGGTACTTTTACTTAAGTAAAGAATCTGAGTACTTTTTCCACCACTGCTGTCAATGCTGTGGATGAAGAGCCACAACATGCCGTGTTGAAACATGAAGCTGTGTTACTGTACCTGTCCACTGCGATCGCAACCAGGGTGAAGACAGATGCAGACACGGAGATGCCTTGAACCATGCCGCTCATTTTGCATACCAGGCTTCCAAACGGCCATCCTGTCGAAAAAAAAAAAAAAAGCGGCATTCAGCTGTTAGTAGAAGAGCATGGCATTGGTGCTCATTTATTTGAGCCAAAATCGTCTAAATCAACACAAGCCAACACAAAATGATAGTCACTGATAAATACCATAATGGCACTTAATAACCAGGGAGGTTATCGCTGCAGTCGGTAAAAGAAAGTAACCAATAATTTCATAATAATGGTAGTCGAATAGAACAGCCTTTCCATAAATACGTTAATGCTTTGACAGAGGCAGATTGCAGTCTGAACTGTAGTGAGTTGTTCCTCTCGCAGTGCAAGTATATAGTACATACAGTATACTACATACACGGTACAGTACATATTCAGCTTTTTTCTTCACTTTTGTTTGTTTTTATTTTGTTATTGTTGCTACATGCTCAGGAACACTATTGTGTACTTGAATACTTATATGAGATGTAATTAATCAAATCTTCAATCTGAATCTTGAATATTTCCGTAACCATAAATAGCCCAAGGCTACTCAAGTAATAAGTCACACGTTTACGATAACAGAATATAATAATTGTTCAGTTTAATTCATTTGTTTGGATCACAGACGCTGTGCTATCTGATAAATGCTGGCTTATGGCTGATAAAAAGCAGGTCTGGAGCAGATAAAAATAAAAAGAATGAAAGTCTGACAGTGTTCCTGACCGTGGGAAGTAGGAGAATATAGCTATTCTTTGCAGTTTGTAACCTAAAAGCACCTGTAGAGTACATACAACTCTAGCTTTCACATAGGAAGGGTAGGCTGTTACTCAGAGAGGTGGAAAAAGTACTCTGATTTGTTTTACTTATGTAAAAGCAGCATTAACACAATGTAGAAATACTCTATAACAAGTAAAAGTCCTGTATTTACTTGTTGTGCTGGGCGCTACTCTCCCTCTGCCAGCCTGGGCCAGAACTGAGCTCATGCTTCCTTCAATCCAACCAGTTCCTTTCCCCTCCATCAGGCACCCTGGCTGACCAGATTACTGCATGAAACATGCAGTAATCTCTATACTGAGGCAGTATAGAAATGACTGCATGTTTTTTGTGAGGGTACCTATGGGGACTGATGACGCGGAGGAGAGAACACGCCCTCAGCGTCACTGGAGATATACATCTAACAATTCCCTCAGAAGTAACTCGGTTTATCTCAAGGCCTCAGAAATGTACAGATTACAGCAGAGAGGCAGCCGGGGAAACAGAAGGTACACCTGGCCCTAGCTATGTGTCGTAGTGTCCATGAGCAACTCGCGTAACCACTCAATAAAAGGCAGCAGCAAACTGAAATCTCTTTATCTTTGATTTAAAAGAAATGTAGCTCTAAGCGTGAGTTCAATAGGAAGATCTCTATCTCACACTTTCATCTTTATTGCTGGGGATGCTTCACAAACATCCTTTCATTCACTCCCTCTAACCCTGTCATTCTGTTTTCAGCAAGCAACGAGCAACCTACGTAGCAGACCTGTGGTGCATACAAAATGATTGCTGCTTCTTGCATGTGTGTGTGTGCATGTGTGTGTCTCGAGTTGTTGCGCAAAGACACATTCAGGACAATTGAAATGGTTTCAAAACTATAATAGGCATGTTGTCCAACAGTAAACTACTTCAAGACCCATGTCGTTACATAAGCCTGTAATGTAGGATATACTTCATCTCGTAACATTCAGACAGTGCGTTTGTAAATAATGTGTAATGTCTAGCCCATGATCCAACTCTACAACCTTCCTGCTCACTAGATGAGCTAACACAGGAAGGCTTCCCTGAAACACCCTGGCCAACGCTCCACACGTCCTAGACTTTTTCCCTCCTGGCTCCCAAAGTGTGGAAAAAACTCACCATTGCAGTCAACAAAAAAATACAACTAGATGCCCTCCAGCACCATGGACAGCGACGTTGCAAAGCACATGCAATCCAGGTTTTGAACTCTGATGAATGAACTGGGCTTTTTATTCTAAGAGACCTACAGTAGGCAATAACAATAATACATTTTGCCTCTCTTTCCCTCTCTCTCTCTCTGGTGTAGGGAGCGAAAAGAAAGACACTTTAATACATTTAAAATTGTAACCTTTGATTGACTGATAAACACAATTGACGCAAGGAATCAGGCTTAGCAGACTACAGAGAATTTACTGACTGAAATATGTTTAGAATTAAGTGTATCTTAAGATTTCAGGGACATTCATGGCATGGCGCCCCAACAGAACATAATACAGCATGGCATGGCGGCCCATCAGAACATAATACAGCATGGCATGGCGGCCCATCAGAACATAATACAGCATGGCATGGCGCCCCAACAGAACATAATACAGCATGGCATGGCGGCCCATCAGAACATAATACAGCATGGCATGGCTGCCCATCAGAACATAAACACAGCAGGCTATGGTCCACGGGGGCATAAAGCACTGAACAGAAAACAGTAACAGGCGGACAGTGACTTCTTGAAAATAAGTCATCGTCCGTATTTAAGAATATTTATCAAAAATAGGCCTATTTTCTTTTCTTCCCCTAGCCCAGTCCCATTATTATTTATGTGAATAACATATCATTTGTTCATTCTCAACATCCTGGGGGTCAGCCTGCCCTGCGAGGGAATGCTGCACCTGTGGGCGGGTTGCGGTCGCACCTTCAGCACCCCTAGTTCTCACAGCTATGTAAGTCACTCTGGATAAGAGCATCTGCTAAATGCCTATTGTCACGTGATGAAAGCTTCTATTAGTGTTTCCATTAGGAGAGCACAGTGCACACAACTGTCTTCATGCTCACAATACCCAGCATGCCCACATATAGTCAGGTGGAAAACCTGTTTATCCCCATATTTCTTTTTTTTAATCAATGCTATTGGTCACACTTTACGCTTCTCTGTGGGTTTTACAAATTATTTAACCACTTATTATTTAGCCCCATTTTGTACTTTGAAATTTCACCTATAACAATTGACCACAATATTTGAATTGATCGCGGGACAATTGGGTGGGTGTGACTGGGTCAGCACTTGAATGGCAGTTGGAAATGTGTCCTCCAGCCCTGTGGACATAACCTGTGGCGTCCCGCAAGGTTCAATCATTTGTCCGTTGCTGTTCTACATTTATATGCTGCCACTATGTCAAATTATCCTAAATTTCAACATCTATTTCCATTTCTATGCCGATGACACTCAAATGTATCTGTCCATAGACCCATTAGACCCAACCTCACTCACCTCACTGACGGATTGTCTCACTGCTATAAAGTCTTGGATGTCTAACAACTTCCTGATGTTGAACGATGACAAAACTGATGAGGTGATTGTGTTTGGACCAAAAAGGCACAGAGACAATGTATCCCTGCTGCTAGAAGCCCATGGTTTGCAATGCTCCAAGGAGGCCAGAAACCTTGGTGTAATTTTTTACTCTGATCTGAATTTTAATAAAGATTTCACCAATATCACTAAATCTGCCATCTTCCAACTAAGGAGCATCTCTAAAACGATGCACAAACTGTTATTCATGCTTTCGTCACTAATCACCTGGACAATTGTAACTCCCTTTTTTACGGACTCCCTCAAAAAGCAGCTAGGGTTCTTACTAGAACTAGGAAATATGACCATTTCACCCCCTGTTCTGGCCTCACTGCACTGGCTACCTGTGGCTTTAAAGGACGACTTCACCGCTTTTCAACCTATCTTCATATAATAGGTCCTCACTAATACTCATGATAAAATGGTACAATTTTGTTCTACTCGGTCTGTGTCTCAGAGGAGGGCTGTGGACAGTCCAGAAACCCGTCAACCAGTGACATCATCGCTAGGCATGATTTTTTTTTCCCAACAAGATTCCACATTTTTTATTTAGATTTTTATTAACACGAGAACAATGGCTTCTTTTATTGCATGGCAACTTTCCAGGAATAGAAAGCCTGCCGTTTCTATTAGCTTGGATTCCCCATTGATGATGTCACTGGTAGACGGGACTCTGAACTGTCCACAGCCCTCCTCTGAGACACAGACCGAGTAGAAAAAAATTGTACCATTTTATCATGAGCATTAGTGAGGACCTATTATATGAAGATAGGTTGAAAAGCGGTGAAGTTGTCCTTTAAGAATTGATTTTAAAATATTGTTGTTTGCTTTTAAATCACGGAACGGCCTTGCACCTGCCTATATTTCTGACCTTCTGTCCCCTTACATCCCTTCCCGCAACCTTAGATCGTCAGACCAGCTGTTACTCAAGGTCCAAACGTCACGCTTTGTTGCAGAAGGGGATAGAGCATTTGCCATTAAGGGCTCCACATTTGTGGAACAATCTTCCTCTGGAAGTTAGACAGGCTACCCCACTGGCCACTTTTAGAACTCTTCTAAACACTCATTTCTATAGAATGGCTTTTAACTAGAGCACTGAACAATGGACTCTGTGTTTATCTGAGGACTCTATTGCCTCTATTTTGTTGTTTTTGCTTTTTTTGTTGTTGGTATTGCTTTAATTGAACTGTCTGTGTTTTGTTTTTTGTTTTTCTTTCCCTACACTATTTGTTATGGCTACTTTGTGTTGTGAAGCACTTTCTAAACTTGTTTTTGAAAGGTGCTATAAATAAAGTGTATTATTATTATTATTATTATTATTAGAATGACATTCTAACTCCTTTAGAGCTATTGGAACAGTTTTTTATTTTCATTAACTGTGACGATACTGTCATGTTCTTTGTTGTAATGTTTTGTTTGTCTTTGACTTTATAGTTTTTTGATATCCTTGACATTTCTTTCTGTTTGCTTTTCTTTGAAACATAGTGTCTAATAAATCAAAGCAAAAATCTAATCAAACTTTTTAAGATCTGGTGAAATCTCCTTTCACTGACAAAAACTTGACAGCCAGGGGGAGGAAGTGAAATGATCATTTCAATCATTGTGATATGCAGCACAAGTCTTTTATATTTCCCAGCATATCTTGTCTTATCTGAAGACCTTCCAGATGTACCTGTAGCAGCAGTCACCCCTCTGAAACTGAAACCTATGAAAACCTAGTGATTCTGATTGTGTTTGGGATGTTTTTATCGTGCACTTCCCCCAGTGGAACCATAAAATGTGCTTTTCTCGAAGATGAAGCAGCTATACAGAGAAAAACAAAAACAAAACAAAACCTGCATGATCTCTCTATCAGCCACTATGGCTTAATTTAACCACTATATAAATATACATTTCATTTAACCCTATATAATCGTCGACCTCGGCCCCTGAGGGGTCTATAGGCCCCCTCCCTTTTCCCTCTAAACCAAATATCTTTGCCGAAAATAGCTGATCTACAAACTTGGCTAAACCGAAAAAAGCTAAAGGCATGTCTCTAATGAATAGATAGTGTTCACAATACCAAAATATAAAAATACTCTTTTACAAGTAAAAGTAGTGTATTCAAAATTTGACTTGAGTAAAAGTACAAAAGTAATGGCATCAAACAATATGAAGTACCAAAGTAAAAGTATTAACATTTTTCCAAATTTCAAAAATAACCAAACTTAGGGCAAAATGGTTAATGTAGTATGTTTTGTAATAAATATCACATTTTGCATAGTAACTAGTAACTAAAGCTGTCAAATAATTGTAGTGGAGTAAAAAGTACAATATTTGAAGGGTAAAGTATAAAACAAAAATGAAAGAATGGAAATACTCAAGTAAAATAAAAGTACCTCAATATTGCACTTAAGTACAGTACCTGAGTAAATGTACTTAGTTACTTTACACCACTGGAAGCAAGCATCTTTAATCATGCCGCAAAGATTCCTTAGAGAAATGGGCACTCACCTGTGATTATGTTGTCAAGAAGCGTTGTGGGCATGCAGAAGATTCCGACCAAAAGGTCACTAACCGCAAGGTTTAGGATGAAAAGGTTGGTGACTGTCCGCATGTTCTTGCTCCTCAGTACAATGAAACACACTACTCCATTCCCTACCATGCAAACCAGAAAGATCAGCAGGTAGGACACAATGAAGATGGCAGCTATGGACGGCTGATGCAGGTAAAATCCAACATACGTGACGTTTGTCTTGGGTGTGAAGTATTCATTTGAGGAGTTTGAAAACATCCAGTCGTCATACAAAAAGGTGAAGTTGTTCTCAAATCCTTCATTCATCTTAGACCTAGAAAACAAGAAAAGAAGTTGATTGGCTTAGTTTTTTCTCTTCATATACCACAACACTTTCTGTTAGAACGCTAGTCTGTTAAGAAAGAGGGAGGCTTGAATAGCTTTAGGCAAAGGCCTATGAAATAGTCATCTTTCTTGTGGGGAATAATTTGCCTTGGTGAATTAATCTGATGTTTCTAATACGTTGCCACACATTGTGAGTTTGTAGATTGCCTATTTTTGGTGAAGAGAAGATAGAAGGGGAAAAGGGAGGGGACCAAGTATAGACCCCTGTGGTACCCCATAAGTATATAGGGTTTATAGTGGTTAATGTGAACACTATTCAAATTCTCACAAACTTAAAACAAGCTTCTTTCATAAATCATAAATAAATCAGCCTTATCAGTCAAAACTTTCCTCATCCCATACAGTAGTTACCTGTTTATAAATAAGACAAGAGACCTCCCCACCAGTGGAAGTTTACTGCAATACTCAAATCACTATTTAAGCTAATGAAGCAGGTTTTGCAGAAATTCAACAACAGTGATAAGGCATTGAAGTGTGATGTCACATTCATCACTACTGCCGCTATCATATATGAAATTGTGAATAATGCAGCGCTTCAAGACATGCTGTATTATTCAGCTGGTAAATATGACTGGAATCACAATCAAAGTGTCCTGGGGGCAAATCCAACATAAAATATAGCCAATATAAATACGGCACAAGTGATCCCTGTGAAAATGGAGGACATACAGTAAAGATGAAATTTCGAATGAACCTTTTGTAGACCTATGTTTTGTATTTCTTAATGCATACATACCGTTACAAGTTCATGTGTGATAATGATAGCATGGAAGAACTACACAAACTATTCACCAGTTGTTTGGAATAAAATCATGCTCTTGGTAGAATCAGGATCATGACTCTGTTTGCACTTTATCTCACAATGCACTGATAATCTCTCGCACCTTACTGTCGGATCTCCTATACATACCTGCTGCTACAGTATGTGGATCTATCGAAGTGCTACCACCTTTGTGTCTAACCTTATGCACTTTATGTCTAACCTTGTGTACATACTGTACCAGCTGGATTATGCTAATGTGTATACAGTACAGTACATGTAGATCTCTTATCCTTGACATGTTTCTCTTTTACCGTTTGATTTCCTTTTATCCTTGCTCTCCTTGTCTCACGATTTACACCTGTGATGTGACAATGAAGTTCTGATTCTGAGTGGATTCTGATTCCGACTACAACTATACTGTATGCATGCAGTGATTCTCTCATATTGCATTACATCATGGTCACAAGCGTCTCAAAGCATGATTCACATCTGTTTTATGGACAGGCAGATCAGAGCTCTACTAGTGGAGCAACTACACAAGCTTCCACCTGTGGCCATTGTATTGTGCAAATGTAGGCTGTACAGTGCAAGACCTAGTTTGGTCAGTCTGTCTTTTCAGTACAGGTTAAAAACTCTGGTATTCTTTTCCAACTGATCTAAAACTAGAAACTGATCTAAAACTAGAAACTGATGTCAGTGTTTAGATAACTTAAATGTTGGTTAAAATCTAAACAACATGCTTACATGTCTCCCTGTGTCTCTCCAGCTCTGTAGTGCTGAAATAAAAATGTCAGGTCTTGATACCTATTGTATCCAATCCAACCAGGAGAGAGAACCCATACAGTGCACAGGATAAACAATAAATTGGAAGTGGTTATAGAATTTAAGCTGATAAATGATCTTTGTGAGGAAACCCTGTTACTGAACATTCTATTATCATTGATTGCAAGTTAGATATCAGAATATAACTTTTTAATAATTGTTTTTGAAAAAAACGTTTAAAAAACATACACCACCTTTTATGTAAATTATATCAATATCAGAATGGAAGATAATTACCTTAACTACATTAATAATAAAATAAATAAATGTATTAAATAACCATGCATACATTGTATTCACACAAACACACACACACACACACACACACACACACACACACACACACACACACACACACACACACACACACACACACACACACACACACACACACACACACACACACACACACACACACACACACGAAATTTGTTGGGCTACTTCGGATCATCGAAACTGATTCTGAGCCGTTTGCGACATCTGTTGGGGGAATTTAAGAGAGGCTTCAAAGATGAATTTGACAGTGTATATAATGGCTACATATACCGACAGCGCGTATCAGATCGTATAATAGTGATTAGTGATGGTGTGAGATGAGATGCGGCTTTCTATTCGTTTACTCGAGAGTAGCTACGTGCCAGAAATCAAGAGATTTGATTTGATTCAATAATAAAGGCTATATTGTGAAATATCCATCCATATGTTATTAAAAAGACCAGACAACATTTTGATGCGATGTTAAATGTTACTTTCCTGACGGCCGTCGTTTCTTTGCTTAGAGATTAGAATATTGACAAACTGTTGTGGAAGATTAACAACATCCAAACGGGACTGTGCGTAAAGACGCATTACCTCTCTTGGCAAAGGAGCGCTTTTGGTGTTCAGAAGATAACCAGAACACTCGCCCCAAAACACGCTCACCCCCATTTTTTCGCAGACCGCTCGCCCCCAGTGGTTCTTGTATTCTTGTATTTGTTTTACTGAGGATAAGGTTAGAAATAAGTTTAGGGTTAGGCATAGTTTTACTGAGGTTAAGATTAGGAATAAGGTTAGGTTTTGGCGCCTTTTTACTGAAGTTACGTTTACGAATACGGTTAGGTCTGTCTGTTTAAACATAATTTACTGAGGTTACGTTTAGGAATACGGTGGCAACCGTTCCGATGTCACTGGACTTGCCCCGGGGCGACTGTGTTTCGGGGCGAACGTTAACGTTCTGGTATTCGTTCAGATATATAGACCCCTTAACAGACGACGTCACACTGATAAGAACCAGTATGCGTGCAACCAGTATGCGCTAAATGAAACCCATTCTATCAGGTCTCGCCAGGACGTGCCACACTAGCCAACACACAAGAGGGGGTTGGGGTGTGCTGAAACTAGCGCACCCCGAAACAACAGGTTGGAAATTGATTGCGTGAAACAATCACCTGCGCATCCAGTCTCAATGTTAGTAAACAATTAATTGGTCTATATAAAACCAGCGAGGAACACAGCTGTCAAGCGCGAATAGAAAACAATCTGTTGCAGATCCTCACATTAAACTATGAATAAGAGACTAAAACGGAATTGAGTTGCAACTGAGTCCTGCTCGAACTGAACACACAGCTCAAGTCAAAAATAAAAGTAATCATTCTCCCTAAAGTTCTATCAAAGGCGTTTCTAGTAACTAACCAAGACAGTTTTTTATTGCACATTTGTATTTAAATAACTAAAGTAAAATAATCACTCTATAGGCATACATTATAATCAGCTGCAAATGTATCCACATAATTGCATAACTTTGCCTTACCTTTATCTAATTTTAAATGTGCCAGGTGAAGCATGTATAGGCTGCACTTTCATCTGAATCAGGCACATGGACAAAAATCAGACGGGATTCAAAAATAAAGGCAAAGCCATGGTTTACTCCTATAGGTTGTGCGTCGCTGCTAGAGGCTGCAGTTCAATTAGTAATATATACTACAGCTGGGATCCCACAGCCAGCCTCATCCGCTCAGTCTGCGCGCAACTGGAGAAAGCTCTTGTATTTGGTGCCGTGACGTCAAGGCCCAGTGGGCGGGAGGAAAACGTGCAGAAGGCTAATGGTTGAGTGATATAATTGCACTAAATCCACTTTATATTTCTAGCTGCTGATGAATCTAAAATGTCAGCAGACGGCGCTATGAAACATAACACTGGGAGGCAGCGTTGCTCAAGCCATGGACTTTGGCTGTGCTTTTACTGTCAGGGTGAGTGAGTAGTAGGACCAAAAAGCAAGAGGACTGAGGCCAAAAAAACTCCTCTCTGAGTCTCACAGCAGGTCTCCTCCAGGTCAGGTAGGTTATTGTGGGCCAGCAATGTTCGGAATTCGCCAATCAGGATGGAATATGAAAAATCGGGCCACTACTGTAAACTTTAGATGTCAATCTTAGCCAATTAGGATGGAATATGAAAAACCAAACATATTCGTCTTGATCACATGACTATAGAGATCATGTATACTGATTGAAATTTGGATTAAATCTGGAGGGGTAATATCTGGAGGAGTTTTACATAAGTCGGCCTCCTGGTGGCACTATAAAAGGCAGATAAATGAAATAGAAAAATGGGCCTTGGGCTCTAGCTAGGGAGTGCGCATACAAAGTTTTACACAGATCAGTGCAGTTATAGGTAAAAACACGAAACGGACTGTTATAGTGCCACCATGAGGCTGATTTGAAACATTTCAAGTTGCATTTCTTCCTCGGCCTAGTGGGAATGTGGGTACAACATTTCATGCTGTGTTCATGATTTGAGGCATTTTGTTCAAAACTCCTGCACTCCTGCAGACTTTGGAAGCCAATTTTAGCCAATCAGGATGGAATATGAAAAATCAGAAAGTCCCATTTGGTTTAATGACTATAGATATGTGTACCGATTTGCGGGAGTTTTGGACACAATCTGTAGGAGTCCTGTCAAAAAATGTGTTTTGCACAAATCAGCCTCCTGGTGGCACTAAGACAGGCCCATGTGAAAAATGTGGTTCTGCTCTGGCATCCAGGAAGTGTGTGTGCACAGTTTCACTGCGATCAAGCCAACGGTGCCGGAGATTAGCTGTACACTAATCTCTCAAGAACAGATTCTGCTCTGCGTTGGAATCTGTCGGGGAGGTTCGTCATAACGTGTACGCACTGCCTACAAGTGGGCATGCCTTCAGATCAGGAAGCAGGCCGCGCTTTACCCAATCAAATGTAGTGGGCGGGATTCACGTGTCCGTCGATCCTTCCCCACTCGAAACAAACCGAAACTAATTTAACAATAGCGTCCGCGGAGCAGACAAAACCACGGAAAGATATTCACATTTTAACTTACTCTTTCATCATAGAAACAAGTGGGCTTATAACCAAAACGATCCATGTTCTCTGGGAGAAGTGGTGTTAGTGTTCCGTGTAGAAATATTGTTAGTGGGAATGAAAACATAGTCGCACCACCGGAAGTGATGTGCTGAAGGCAGACCAAAACCCCGGTTTCCTTGCGCACGGGTGCTACGTTTTCTTCCTCCCAGAGCCAACTGAGATAGTAACAAACAGCAGAGGTCGCTGTTTTTCCTTTTCAGTTGGCTCTGGGTTCCCAGATTGGCTGTACACAGACAGAATGACACACGGACGGACAGGCTGCAAAACATACTCTCTCGCCATGCCGAACCAGTTGGAGGAGGAGAGACCGACCTCTCCCACCATGAGACACCAGAGCCCCCGTGCTGGGGTAAAATATGTAGCCGTACACTCCTGCACCTCCAGGACTTTGTTTTGGGTGCATGGGTTACTGGGGTTACTGGGGACAGCAAGACCCCTGAGGTGTGGGATGTGTAGCATCCTGGGGTGTGCACTGGACACTGGAGGGACTTCCCAGCATGTCTCAGGGTGCAAACACTTTGGTTATTGTTTTATTATCGTTGATTGCTATGGGAATGCATTGAGGGGGATTTATGTGTCATGTGTTGGAGCGACACAACACTCTATAGAAACGATTACTATCACAATATAGAGCTATTTAACACTTATTTTAACAAAGGAAAATCACTTACCCTTAACCCACAACCCATTTTCATCTAACTCCCAACTCGTCACATTTTGCAGCTCTGTCAGTAGCTCTCGCGACATCGCATGTTGACCCAAACCCTAACCATAACTTCACATACAAATATGCCTAATGTCTTAACAGGGTGAGCAACATGGCTCGCTGTTCTATCAATGTTTTGGATGTTATTTGAAGCGTTGTCCACTGACTGAAGCGCTATCCACTGATTTAAGCACTATCCAATGACATTGCTTCACGTACATGGCCACGTCCACTCCCAACTCCTCACATAATGCAGCTTTGTCAATTTTGTGAGAATGTGTTACAAAAGTCACCATGAGTCATGACCTCTTCTTTGAAGCAGTAACCCACCATTACAATATGCTATGGCCTTTGCAGTGAGTCACCAGATCTCAACTCATTTAATCACATATGAGAGATTTTGTACTGATGTGTTAGACAGCACTCTCTCCACCACCATCATCAAAACACTAAGGGTGCGTTTGGAAATGCGCACCAGGAGCGCACTCGCCTATTAGTGTGTATTGGCCAGTGCGCTCGGTGCTATATTTCCGAACACACCCTAAATGAGGGAATATCTTTTGGAACAATGGTATTCCATCCCTCCAGACGTACAGGCAGATTCTACAAATGCCTTCTAAATCAGTAATTCTCACACTTTCAAGATTTTTCTAAAATGTTCAAAAAATAGCAGATGTACAAGCTCGCAGCACGGCACGAAGTGACGCGCTGTGAACTTGTGTATCTGCTATTTTTGAATGGCCAACGCAAAACTCTAAAATGACACGGATGCTTTTCCGGCTTTAATGACTTAAAGCTGTTCTGACAGTGACAACTCGCGGTGGTCCAACATGTTCATTGATGTTCTTCTTTATATTTAATTGCTGATGGACTTATTCATTCATTCACTGGTGATAGATCTATAGCGATATATGTATATTTATTCATTCACTGTATTGATAGACTATATATAGCCTACATAATCATGTTCACTAATAAGGGAAGCACGCACATCCCAATAAAAATGTTTTATAGGTGCTGAACAACAATACGTACGCTGGAGAGGGAAGGGAAGTCCACACACCGTGTAATTCACTCATTCAGAGATCCACTGCAGATATCTAGGGCAGAAGCTCAATATTTCTTTTTTATCTTATCTGTCTCTTGTGTATTTCATTCCCACTGCTGGTGCTGCTATGACACCTGAATTTCCCCTCGGAGATCAATAAAGATTTATCTTATCAAGGTGTTGCATCAAGCTCAAGGCTTTGACAGCTTCCAAAGATCATTGTTCCCGAGTCATTTTTGCATTACTTGTCAGGGAGGTAGAGTGGCAGTGGGTTCAATCTCTGGCTTTGTGTCGAAGTATCCTTGAGCATAACAGAACTGCTCCACTTTCATGTGTCAGTGAGTGCAATGGATAATAATAATTTACCAACTTTACATCAAACCTATAGGCTGATGCGGTGTGGCTCATAAGAAATGGGGGGGGGGGGTGAAAAGAAAAACAGGAGTAAATTTTCCTAAATAATTATGTCGTATACGTCTTTGCAAGATAGAGATAATTGCAATCTACAAACTTGAGCGACTATTTGACGTATTTTTTAATTGAATATTTCTCGTAACGTCTGACAAATTAAGACAAAATCCCCAAATAGGGTTGACGTTAGTTTATCCAATATAAATAAACATATCAGACTGTCTACATCTTCCAAAAGGAAATGCATGTACTGTATTTATTCAGTCTGACCAGAAGAAGGGATAAAACATATCACCACTGATGATCAAAATGAATGACCAGAGGCACATAGTATTAACAATGTTGAGATTAAATACAAATATAGTAGAACGATTTTTTTGTTAGAACCATTGTGCTTTCTACTGTACTGGTGAATTTCATACTCATTATTTTTGATAGTATGGCGATGGTCCACCTCCAGCATGTGTTAAAGCTGAAGTAGTGCATGTTGTGTTCATGAAAACGATTTTTGCCCGTTCTGTTAGAACCATGTGATTATGGGTCATGATCACTTAACTGCTCATTGAAGTCATACTATACCTTCACCTCATGAGATAACATTTCACATCTTCTACAAAGCCTATTTTATATTCATTGGCCTGTTAAGTGACTTGATATGTGATTTACTGTCTTGTTTTCATGCTTTAATCTTGCTTTAAATATTAAAAAGCTTTGTTATGTTCCTGGGGAGAATGAAGCTCTTTAAATGTTGTCACAAAGGGAGAAAGCGCCACCGTTTCTTTTATTTTTTTCTCCTCAATTTAGTCGTTATGGAGGCACCGTGGAGGAATTCCATGCAGGCTCCGCGGTGGTGGGCAAGTACTTCACCTCTGTGCCACCCGGATGCCCCCCAGTGATTTATTCTTTGGTGAGACTGACGGTTGTAAAGCTGAGAGCTTAAACAGAGCATGAGGCATGCAGGAGGAAGTCTTCAGGTAGTGTTTGACAGGCTTTCATAAATATACATTTAAATAATCACCTCTGCTGTAAACAAAAGGTATCATTCATTAGTGGTCTCAGCCACTGACCATTATTTTTGCCATTATGCAGTGGGTCAACAGCTGTTTCCAGGAGTAAAGATGGAGTGAGAAGGGTCTCGTAGAGAACATGAGCAGTAATACATTTTTACATCCTTAAGCCCGATTTACACTTCCTCATCAGTAGTGGAAAGTAACTGTACTATACTTAATATCAATTCTGGATGGAATGTCGGAGTTTGAGATACTTGCGGGCATCCTATACAGGCTGATATCCTGTAGCCTGGTAAACCCTGCCCTAAAAAGGGAGGGTTTACCAGGCTAGATATCCTGGCCCTCTTCCTGTTTATTGTGGCGATGGACCATGCCCTGAGACATGCAATCAGTTGGCAGGAAGGAGAGAGACACTGGATTTCATGCTGGTCCCAAGAAGAGTCTGCGAGTACATCCCATCACGATCACTAACCTTGACTATCTCGGACACAACAGAGAAAGAAAGGGAACCGATTCTGTGGGAGCCGACCCAAGGCAAAATCTTGGGGGTGGGGGGGACCACCTACGTGGACACACAACACAGTGTGACAGCATAGCTAGCAACAATACAGAGCTCGGGACCCTGATGCTATGCTGGATAGATACAGTAGGATTGAGTGGAGGGCAGTGTTCCAGGAGTCCCGAGTTGGTGTCAGCTAGTCCACATCCTCGCTTTGCATCTCATCACATCGGAGAATATCCATGCCACCCATGTGATGCAGGATTTGGGGGTCCAACATCTTGACCATCTGGTTCATGTATCCACCTTTGAAAAGCCCTATGCTGCCTCCAATCACTTTGGCCATCTCGGAGAACTTAGTCAGTAACTCCTGAACATCACTGGTTGCAACCCCTGCACCCCGAGCAACCCTCTGGATCCTGTTGGGCTCTTTACTGAAGAGCTTAGAACCATCCTTGTAATCCAACTCTTGGTCATTCATACTATCCATGATTGTCATGTGTTTCTTCAGTTTTGCCATCATATGCTGTTCATTTTGTTTGCTCATGAAGTCACTACTGCCAAAACCTGGAATCATTTGCATAATCTGTCCAAATGGTCCCATATTCTGAAACAGTTCATACATGTGCCTCATAGTGATCTGACCATGTATCAGACTGTTCATGAGTTCTCCATTGTCAGCCAGTTTCAATTCGTTAATTTTGTCAAACAATCCTTCGATGTCTCCCATTCCAAGCAGTTTTTTGATGAAGGGCTGTGATTTAAAAGGCTCAAAATCATCTATGTGTTCCCCTGTTCCAATAAAGATGATTGGACTCTTAGTGGCAGCAACAGCACTGAGGGCCCCTCCTCCTTTAGCGTGTCCGTCCAGTTTAGTAACGATGACTGAGGCCACGTCTACTTTATCTTTAAAAGCTTTAGCCTGAGATTCACAGGCCTGGCCAATAGATGCGTCCATCACATACACTATGTTGTCTGGTTGCACAGCGTTGGAAACTTGCAGCATCTCTTCAAACAGAGATTCTTCTTGTTTGTGTCGTCCACTCGTGTCAACAATGATGATCTCAAAGTTCTCTGATTTAAACCTCTCTACTCCCTCTGCTGAAATGACGACCGGATCCATCTCTGTGTAACTTCCATAGAAAGGAATTCTGGCTTTTGTAGCATTCTGTTTCAATTGATCAAAGGCACCAGCTCTGTAGGTGTCAGCACAGATCAAACAGGTCTTCCAGCCTTTTCTTTGGTAGAAGTATGCCATCTTAGAGCAGGTCGTAGTCTTTCCACTGCCCTGCAGACCAACCAACATGATGACGTTGTTCTTCCCTTTGGTTGGATTCCAAGCATTCACGCCTGGATCGACCAGCTTAACCAATTCTTTGAACACAGCACATTGGATCATCTTTTTCTTGTTCAGACCAGAAGCCATCTCTTCCAGGACAATGGCAGACTTGACATTCTCTCGTAGCTGTTTGACAAGTTTAGTGTTGACATCGGCCTCCAACAGGGCTGTACAAACCTCCTTCAACATGGAGTTTAACACATCCTCATTGATAACAATGTCATTACTTAGAGACCTCAGTGCCGAGGTGATCTTCCTCCCCAGGTCGGCTAGAACCATGGTGACGTATTAATGTCTCTCTGAATAAAACCACAGTCTAATTGATCCTCAAAAACAAGAAATGGATGACTGACTCTGAGAAGACTTTGAAATAATGCTGGGCAAAGAGAATTGGTTGACTAGGATCGGTACCTGCCTTAATGTTTTATTGTACCACGTGCTGTTTTACATTTCTGACTAAAGTTTTATTCAATCAAATCAATCAATCAATCAATCAGTTCAGGTAGGTGACTAGCAGTGGAATATGTTGTATGGGTTCTAGATCGTGGTTTGAGAATCGCCAGAGTTCCTTGAGGTTCACAGACTCTCTGAGAATGTGATTCTTTAAATACTGTCTGGTTGGGATACCCTTGCCATCCCAATGATGTCACAATGTATCAGCCAGCTCCATATATGGACATATGCATATTTGGGCATAATGGTTAAGGCTAGGTCAGCCATGCCAAAATACCGAGTCCATGATGGCAGGCTCAAACATATTGAGTTACCATGGCGACCTAGTATCAACAAACCTGGATGCTGCGAAAGCCCAATGATGTCACAATGTGTCAGCCAGTTGAGCTCCATATATGGTATGGAATTCTAGGTCAGCCATGCCCAAATATGGAGTCCATGATGTCAGGCTTAGCCTACCAGTATTCTATGTCCCTTTTATACCCATACATGGGGATCTCTGTACTGTCTGTCTGTGTCCCTTTTATGCCCATACAGTATATGGAGATCTCTGTACTGTCTGTCTGTGTCCCCTTTATGCCCATATATGGAGTTCTGTGTCAGCCATGCCTAAGTATGGAGTCCAGGCCAGTCTATTGCATCACTAATATATATATACAATATGCTATATATACGCTGGAATGTAGGCCTATTTATATTTTTACTCCATTACATCCAATATTATTATTTTGTATTGTTGTCTCTGAACATGTCCCACCAATATTTAGTTTCTTGTACCTGTGATTGACTGACAAATAAACCCTTCTTGAATCTTCTTGATTCTCGGTGTCACACAAAGAATACTTCTGAACATGCTATTTTCATATCATGTTTCTACCTTGGTTTTCTAGGGTGTTATTTCCATGAAAAACATGAAGATTGAAACCTTAAATGGGACCAAGCTTGAAACATGCCTTGACAGTTTGTCCTACATGTAATCTTTACTCCATGTCCTCATCCAAATGGTGTGACTTACATAACTACAGTATATGAATACATAATTGTTTGAAGCATTGAATAGCCAATCACGATAATATTTTGTAACTAGAAAAGTGTGCTCCTCAGAGCACAGTTCTCCACCAGGCTGGGTTGCCTACCCAGGGCCTGCAAACTGTGGTCATAGCCTTGGAATGGGAACTTCAAACCACATCTTGATCACATGACCCTAGAGATAATATATATAGATTTGTGTACGTTTTGGACAGAATCTGTAAGGGTAGGAGCAAAAAGTATGAAGAAAACGTACTATGACATAAAATGTAATCTGGCACAAACAATGCCTAATATGATCCAAAAAAAGATGTTGATTGTACGACCTACGGTTCAAGAGTTATAAGCCAAAACGTGAAGTGGGCTGTTTTAGTGGCACCATGAGGAGATTTGAAATATTTGGGATTCATGATGTTCTGCTCTGGCCTCCAGACGTGTGTGTGTGTACAGTTTCACACTGATCGGGCCAACGATGCCGGAGAATAACTGTTCACAGACGGGCGGACAAACATGCACGCACGCACGCACGCACGCACGCACGCACGCACGCACGCACGCACGCACGCTCGCACACACACACACACACACACACACACACACACACACACACACACACACACACACACACACACACACACACACACACACACACACACACACACACACTTGGACAGACAGACACTTGGACAGACAAACAGGGGCAAAAACATAGTTTGCCCACCACAGAATTTTCACAGCTGAATGCATGCACAATAAGTACTCACATTCTTTACTTAAGTAAAGGTATCGATACTGCAATATAGAAATACTCTGTTACAAGTAAAAGTCTGGAATTCAAAATGTACTTGAGTAAAAGTACAAAGGTATTGGCATCAAAATGTACTTAAAGTACCAAAAGTAAAATAACTAATTATGCAGAATGTCCCATTTCAAGTTTTCAAATGTATAACAATCTTTTGAAAATAGCAGATCTACAAGCTCACAATGCTGAGCTTGAAGATCTGCTATTTTCAAATGGCCGAAATGTATATATGGCTGAAGTGGTTAATGTATGTTTTGTAATAATAATCAAAATCTACAAAGTATAACTAGTAATTCAAGTTTTCAAATAAATGTAGAGGAGTAAAAAATAAAATATTTGCCTCTGATGTAGTGGAGTAGTAAGTAAATTGGAAATACTCAAGTAAAGTACAAATACCTCAACATTTTACTTACTTACATTACTTGAGTAAATGTACTTTACTAAATAGTTACTTTCCACCACTGCACACAAGCACACGCATGCACGCACGCACGCACACAATGACAACGCACCTTCCTTTATTCTCTTACACAGCTCTTGACTGCCCTCTAGTGATTAAAAAGAAGAACAACATGTATAACTACAGGAATGCATTCTGTAGGCCCATGTCATGGTATTTATATTATAGCAGCCCACCATTGTTTTATTCCTCTTGTTTAATTATATTGTATTACATATTTTGTTCTACTACCAGTTGTTTATGTTGTGCAGTGCTTCAAGATTTGTCTCAGCAGATGAGAAACGCCAAGCAAACTCAATTTATTAGGGTGCCAAGTACGAAGTCCTTAGGCACCCTATTGTATCTGTTAATTTTTTGTATCCTTATTTTGCCACTGGCAGTTCATTACATAAGGGGTCATGCCATATGGTCACAAAATTAATCTTACTCCCATTGGCCAAAGGGCCACGTTATACTGTAGCAATCAATTGAAAATCTAACTAGATTTATGTAGGAGATTTTCTGCCATTTTTTATTTGATGAAAAACATTTGATACCCTGTTTGATCTACAGCCATGAAACCTCATTGCACATACAGTTGCCTCTCCTCATGAGGAACAAATTAACCATTGTAACCCATGACCTCTCAGAGAGATTAGGCCATTTTTTATTTGATAAAAACACTTAAATCCCTATTTCTCCAATATTTTAGCAAGCTGCACAAAACTCTCTACACAAAATCCACAGACCAATATTTAAGTATATGATTGATTGAATATTTTATTAGACAGAAATGTAAAAACAGCACGAGTACAGTCAAACAATTTGTCTAAAAGGATAACACCAAAAAAGTCCTTGCGGTCCTGTTTCCATTGGGGTCCTATAGGACCACCTGCAATACCTCCTTGCAGGTGATGGTTAATGCGTTTTTAGCGGTGCTAGCCGCTCTATACCTTTAGGTATAGAGCGGATCCTGCTCTATACCTGACTTTGTCCGTGTTCACCGTCAACGATCTGATTGGTCAGAACCGTCAACGTTCTGATTGGTCAGACCCGTCAACGTTCTGATTGGTCAGACCCGTCAACAAAGTGATTGGTCAAGCTTCACGTGACACATTTACTCAATTGTTAAATCTTGATTTCAACAAACATGAATATGAAACACATCAGCAGTCTACATTAAAAAGTGGTCGCTAGGATCTAATAGGTGGTTGCTAGGGCCTAAGATGTGGTTGCTACGGTCTAATATGTGGTTAATATGGGGTAAATTAAAACATGTGGTTGCTATGGTAAACAGTGGCTGCTATGGTCTAATAGTTGGTTATTGCTAGGGTGTAGTAGGTGGTTGCTAAGGTAAAACCGGTGATTGATATGGTAAAACTGTTTGTAAAGGAAATTGGTGGTTGCTATGGTAAACAAGAATATTATTGAGAAATGTCTTTTGAGTGTACTGTGCCTTTATGAGATTTACAATGTTAAACTTTGGAAAAGTGGCAGGGGTAGTTTAGTTAATTAGTGGGATTTGAGGGTGAGGGATTTGAGGATGATTTGAGGATGAGGGGACGGTGGGTGGGGGTGGGGGGTGAAGGATAGGGACAGTGGGTGGGGGTGGAAGGGTTTGGATGAGGGGATGTCTGACATTCATTTAACATTAATCCCCTGTACTGTGTTTTGTAAAGATCTTTGTGAAATCGTCTAGGTAATTACTGCTAAAACAAAGCATTTACGTGATGCCGATCAAAGACCGTGCCGGCTGCTGTCTGTGCAGCGGCAGCAGCTTCTCAGCTTCCCGGGGACGTCATCAGCGCACCTGCGAGGAGTTCACAGCTCGCTCGCTCCCGCGGATCGCGCTCGCTCACGGCTGATGCTGAAGACATTTCTCACCGTATCGTCCCTTGGCTTTGTTTCAAAAATGTTTCTAAAACCCCCAGTACCCGACCAAACGCCGGGCAAGAAACAAACAGCTAAAAAACGAAAGTCCCCGGAGGAGTTGAAGGAGAGTGAGAAAAAAAAGAAAAGAAAAAAAAAGAAAAAAAGAGAGAAAGCAAGTTCCAGCCTCAATGGCGAGACCGCTGGAACTGGCTGGGCTTTGAAGAGGCCAAAAATGAGGTATTTTGTGAGCTCTGCAGATCAATGCCCACATTTGCAGACAAGTAAGTTAGAGAAGTTAACGTGTATGAACAGAACTTCTGTTCATGCACGTTAACTTCTCTACACTTCTGTTATAGAAGTGTATGATAACGCATTGTTGTGGTAATACCAGGGTTGCCAAGTCCGCTTATTTTAGTCCGCTTATTTACCGCATATTTGGGCAAGATTTGGCCTGTTTTTGGAGTTCGGTTTTGATTGATTGATGTACTTTGTTTAGTAAGACATGAGAACAACAGTACATGGAAGCACAAATTCACAATACAAGGTCTACTAAACTGGAAGACTCATAAGCACTAGCCACTAGGCTTGTTTAAAATGAGATCCCCATGCACACAAATCATGATGAATTTCGCTTACTTATCTCACGAGACTTGGCAACACTGACCCACTGACACTCTGACGTATTTATATGACTCGCTTGAAAACGCAGATCTGCAAGCACACAACGCGTCGTATTTGCGACACACTGTGATCTTGTAGATCAGCGTTTTCTGCGTTGTACCGCAGCAATTCTTTATCATACACTTCAGTCTCTAAAAAATAAGCCTGTTCTGTCTTCTGTATAACTGATTAGCTGCAGCAGGAATGTACACAGTTTATAAATATGATGCATTTTTTTATGCCAGCATAAACCCCTAGCCCTAACCCTAGCCTTGGATCAAGACTATCATAGATGTATTTAATCAATTTTGACATTTTGATATCATATATGTAAAAATCGATAAAATACATCTATGATGGTCTTGATCCAAGGCTAATAAACCCCAAATGTATTTTTTAACTTTACATTTTAGTACAGTCATATAAGAATTAAGCAGGGTAACATGACAGGCAATCAGAAAGTGCATAATAAAAACAAATGTAGATATTTCACCCTACTACTAATTGGAATGATTATGATACAATTATTTTAATAATAATCTAATGATAAACAATTGCTTTATAGAATGTGTTGTAGCCTAGCTAGTTGTAGTAGTTATAATTTAATTATTTACACATGATGAATACAGGCAGCAGATGTAAGGTGTTTTTGCTTGTATATTTTAGGGATTCTCGTCTCTACAAGGGCCAGGTAGCAGAGCGGTCTACAGGGTTTGACCCTCATGAGAAAATCTCTTCACACCAGATATGTGTGAAGAGGAAGAAGGCAGAGCATGAACCACCTGGTGTCTTAGCTGGGGTTCATCTAAATTCTGACATGGATGCAGGCTTCCAGAAGCAGATGGAGAACATGTTCCACACAGCATACTATGTTGTTAACAAAGAGAGGCCCTTTAGTACAAATCATAAAAAAAAACAAAGAGAGGCCCTTTACCGACTTTCCTGACCTAGTGCAGCTCAACAGTCGGACTGGCTCCAACATGCCCAACTGCTACAAGTCAGATAAGGCATGTTCAAGGTGAGAACTACAAATACATGAAGGAATTCCTAATTTAATTACTTTTTTCAATGTATTCATCATTACAAAAAATCACTTTAATGTCCCTCCAGATTCATAATTGACATTTACGATGTGGAGCGGGAGCAACTCCTTACTGATTTAAAGCACGCTCGCTACATCAGTGTAATGATCGATGGGGCCACTGATAGTGGGGTCCTGGAGAATGAGATCGTATATGTCAAATTCTTCACTGAGGAGAGAGGAGTGGTCCAGTCCTTCCTTGGCATCGAGGATGTGAAACATGCACATGCAGATGGTGTGCTTTCTGCAGTACAGGCGGGTAAGCCAATAAGAATAGGTTAGTTAGTAAAGTGTGATCAAGTTAGGCTGTTCCTGGCCAATGAATAATTGCTTTACATTTTTTCCTTTAACTTAAGTGTTTGAGAAAGCAGGTCTGGGCAACTGGAAGGAGAAGGTGGTCTTCTTTTATGCTGATGGTGCAGCTGTCAATATGGGGAAGAAGAATGGCGTGGCTGCAAAGCTAAAGGGGGAGATGGGACACCTGCTATCCATCCACTGTGTGGCACGCAGGCTGGAGTTGGGGATGGTGAACTCCATTAAGGCCAAGCCAAGGCTTAAAAAACTGCAGGAGGTGCTTTATTATCTGCACATGCAGTACCACTACTCCCCAAAGGCACTGAGGGAACTGAGGATGCTGGAAGATGCCCTGGAGGACAAGGTCCTCAAACCAACAAACCTGAAGGGGGTCAGGTGGTTGCCCTACATCCACAAGGCAACACAGGTTCAATGATTGATACTTTTCCAAACTTGTGTAACGCAGAAAGATATGAGTAGATATGAAATAGGGAAATATGTCATGTTGTCTTTCTCCTCCAGATCCTGTGTAATGGGTATGCCGTCTTTGTGGCACACTTTGAGGACCAGGTCAGCCCAGAGCGGACACCTAGGCCTTCACCTGCAGTAGTGGGAAGAGCAAAGAATATTCTCCAATACCTCAAAAACTACGAGAACGTGCAGTTCATGCACTTCCTGCTAGATACGCTGGAGTTTCTGAAGACACTGAGCCTCCAGTTTCAGCAGGATAATCTGACACCAGGTAAATACTGTATGTTTTATTTTTTCTATTTTATATGCTTTATGTGGTCTTACAAAGTAGATAACAATCTCTAACTATTTTCTATAAGGAGAGGCAGTGGAGTACATTGAGGCCTGCATCAATGGCCTCACAGAGCTGTGTCTGGAGCCAGGAGAGAAGCACAGGAAGCTGTTGGCTGATGCAGTGACTGGCACATACAGAGGGGTGGAGCTCACTAACACCTCAACAGACAACACACTTGCTCCTGAGAGAAGAAAGAGAATGACAGGTCAATAAATAATGAGAAACCTTAACAGTTTTTAAAGCTTTCTTCAAAGCTTTGACAACAATTGAAACATGGATGCTGACACACAATTGTATTTTCAGAAATTCTCACCAAACATATTGAGAGCCGTCTGGAGGACTTGATGTCTGCCGGCAGTATTGTGGCAAAATTCTCTGCCCTGTGATTGGTGGTGTGATTGGTGGTGGTGATTAACCACATGTGGCCAAAACCTGGTAGCACAGATGACTCCATGGAAGCCTTTGTCCTCCATGGACGAGCAGACATGGAGTCCCTGTGCCACCATTATGAGACCATCCTTGTGCGTGAGGGCACCACAGCCACTCAGGTGATGGGAGAGTACAGGCTATAAGATCTGGGCAAGAAGAGACACTCCTGTTAATTCTCCAGAGAGGTATGTAGAGCTAAATTGTTGTTTGTCATATTTCTATTAACTAAGTTTACTCCCTGCTTTGCCATTAACAGCTAAGCAATTCTATTTTACAGCTGATCTACAGGGGAAGTTCAAGAACCTCTGCATCTTTGACCAGATTTACCTCATTTACCTCACAACCTGGCAATCAGTACAGCAGTATGTATGTGAGAGAGGCTTCTCTTGTATGAAAAGAGTGAAGAGCGACTGGCGGTCAAAGCTTTCAACTCCAAGTCTCACCCGTCTAATGTTCCTGACCATTGAGGGGCCAAATGTGGACACCTTTGATGCAGAGAGGTCTGTTTTGAGGTGGTGGCAGTCTGGGCCAAGAACCAGACGCCCAGGATTTACAGCCTGGGCATCAGGAGGAGGGCGTAAAAACCAACCAACCGAGGAGATGGAGGAAGAACTTACTGTGTTGCTTGATGATTAATGCACTTTTGGAATACAATTTTATTTGCACTGTTGAAATACTTTTATTTGCACTTCTGAAATACTGCACTTTTGAAATACAAAGTTCTTCAATTCTATTGAATGCATTTAATGCACAAAGCAGTATTAAAATAAATGCTATTGAATCAAATTTGTTCTTTTTCGTCATTATGGGGATCGATACCTGACAAATTGTCCTGGGCCAGTGGTTGCAATGGTGGGGCCTGTGATCTTCACGGCAAATTTCACTTAATGTCTACCCCTGACTGTCTTTAATCATAGAAAAGGGCAGGTCTCAAAGGCAACATTTGTTAGACATTATTTCATGAAAGGAAATACAGGGTGCACTAGTAAAATTGTATTGTTATTCTGGCAGAAATGTACAGCACTCACACTTTTCAGATTAAGTTCATGTCTGAAATTGCAGCAATTAATTTGTAATTGTAATAAAATGCAGGTCTCAATCACAGCATTTGCTTTTATCAAAGGTAGGCTTTGTATCTCATTGTCAAGTCTGCAAGACTTTTCATCCATACTCATACCCCAAAAATGATGCTATGGACAGATCAAATGTGTCAGTTACAAAATAATGGCATACAAATTGAATTAGTAGAGAATGGATGGTTTGTGTGTATGTTTTAGAGTAGCAGCGCTCTTATGCTGCCAGCTTCACTCTGCTCTTTGACAAAGACTTCAAAGTACTGGTGGATGGTGGTCAGAATCAGGATTATTCCTGTACCAGAACCAATGGCACAATGCTATTTTCACAATTCTAATGAAACCTTGCAGAATGGTACTAGATAGGATCATGCCAAAAGGCGTTGACACAAATCTTACTCCAATTGATCCATAACTAGGTCACCAGGTACAATATTAAAGCCTCCACTCTGCTGTTCCTGGTAGTTAGGATGGGCAAATACAGTAAGAAGTAAGAATTTCATGTAAATTATTTTGTGAGATGTACTTAACTGTTTATATTTACTACACACAAAATACAAATTAAAGACTGATTCACTAGTAAGAGACCACCGCTTAAAGTTAAACTGATTTTATTGAACGAAAATGGATGGATGTGAATGGACAAGGAACCGACTCAGGGTGGGGGTAGTATAGTCTCGGGAGCGGACGGCCACTGGTGCTCGTTTGGTCGTCGTCTTTGCTCAGAATACTACCCCCCCCCCCCCCCCCCCCGGGTTCCTGGAAGAAAGGGAAAAAGAGAAAAGGTATTTAGGTAGTTGGGGTGGACGGGGAGAACTTTCGAGACCACGTAAGTAGTAGGAACAAATGAGCGGTGGCTCGCAGGTGTATTTATGCTCTTTCTACTGTGGTGATTGTGACAGGGATTGGCTGGCTGATAAGAGAAGGCAGGTGTGGGTGATAAGGTGATGGTGAGCGGGAAGTTGCCGTGTTAAGCAGAGGGAGGTCTCTACTCCTGAACCTACGTTGTATACAAGTACATTTAAAGTGTTCATCATCTCTCCTGTTTAAGATTATATATTTCTTCAAAACAGGGTCTGGGGTTTGTTTTTAGTTAAGAAGAGATATTCACAAAAAGATAAACGACTGAGATGAAATCAAATCCTTTTCATTATTTCTTCACACATATATCATGTCTGCTATGTTGTGCGTGGGCGTGGTCACATCATGCCATTTGCGTTCCCTCTCATCATAGACTGGAGACCACCCATGCCACCCATTTGATGCAGGAATTGTGGGTTCATCATCTTGGCCATTTGGTTGGCCATCAGGTTCTTATTCTTAGACATGTCTCTGCCTTTAAAGAGCCGTGCGAAGCCTCCCATACTTTTGCTCATCTGGGAGAACCTAGTCAGTAACTCCTGAACGTCACTGGTCGCAACCCTTCGATGTCTCCCATTCCCAGTAGTTTGTTGATGAAGGGCTGTGATTTAAAAGGCTCAAAATCATCTATGTGTTCCCCTGTTCCAATAAAGATGATTGGACTCTTAGTGGCAGCAACAGCACTGAGGGCCCCTCCTCCTTTAGCGTGTCCGTCCAGTTTAGTAACGATGACTGAGGCCACGTCTACTTTATCTTTAAAAGCTTTAGCCTGAGATTCACAGGCCTGGCCAATAGATGCGTCCATCACATACACTATGTTGTCTGGTTGCACAGCGTTGGAAACTTGCAGCATCTCTTCAAACAGAGATTCTTCTTGTTTGTGTCGTCCACTCGTGTCAACAATGATGATCTCAAAGTTCTCTGATTTAAACCTCTCTACTCCCTCTGCTGCAATGACGACCGGATCCATCTCTGTGTAACTTCCATAGAAAGGAATTCTGGCTTTTGTAGCATTCTGTTTCAACTGATCAAAGGCACCAGCTCTGTAGGTGTCAGCACAGATCAAACAGGTCTTCCAGCCTTTTCTTCGGTAGAAGTATGCCATCTTAGAGCAGGTCGTAGTCTTTCCACTGCCCTGCAGACCAACAAACATGATGACGTTGTTCTTCCCTTTGGTTGGATTCCAAGCATTCACGCCTGGATCGACCAGCTTAACCAATTCTTTGAACACAGCACATTGGATCATCTTTTTCTTGTTCAGACCAGAAGCCATCTCTTCCAGGACAATGGCAGACTTGACATTCTCTCGTAGCTGTTTGACAAGTTTAGTGTTGACATCAGCCTCCAACAGGGCTGTACAAACCTCCTTCAACATGGAGTTTAACACATCCTCATTGATAACAATGGCATTACTTAGAGACCTCAGTGCCGAGGTGATCTTCCTCCCCAGGTCGGCTAGAACCATGGTGATGTATTAATGTCTCTCTAAATAAAAACCAACCGATCAGAACTTAACCAGAGATACAGTATCTAATCCGTGCAACTCAAAGGATAGTTCAGGTAGGTAAATGGCAGCAGAATATGTAGTATGGGTCTGGATCCTGGTTCGTGTTAGGAGGGTATTGTTGGAATCCTGCAAGGGATGAACTCTGATGGGCGTTGGAATGGTGGTCTCTGTGATATTGTTCGTAGACTCTCTGAGAATGTGAGTCTTTATATGCGGGATGCCCTTGTCATTCCAATGATGTCACGATGTGTCAGCCAGCTCCATATATGGGCATGGGCTTATACATGATAGTTCTCCAGGCAGTGCAAATATGGAGTGCATGATGATGGGCAAGTATTCTGACAATCAACAATGGTAACCCTAGGGGGCACGGTGGCGCAGTCGGTAGCGCTGTCGCCTCACAGCAATAAGGTCCTGGGTTCGATTCCCGTTGGGGACACTGTGGGCGCTGGGGGCGTGTCTTCTCCTCCGCGTCATCAGCGCCCATACCCTAGGTGGGGTTGGCGAAAGGGCCTCCTCTGTGTGGAGTTTGCATGTTCTCCCTGTGTCTCCCAGGGTAGTTAATACCCTCACAAAAACATAGTAATCCTGGTCACTATACCGCCTCCCCCATGACAGCCGGGGCGCCTGATGGAGGGGAAGGGAACTGGTTGGAATAACGTGTTCCTTCCACGCGCTACGTCCTACCAGGGAAACTCCACCCTGTCAGGTGACAAGAAGGTCAGTTGGCTCTCATGCACTGAAGGAAGCATGAGCTCGGCCCTGGCCTCCCCAGGCAGTGGGGGACTGGTGTAGCGCTGGTGTAGGGCTGGTGTAGCGCCCAGGATCACTTAGTAAATTGAACACTGAATTTGAAAACGTTGTGAACCGTTCTGACATGGGTATGGTGGCTGCTCTCAACTATAATAATAATAACTAGAAAAAGTGCTCCTCGGAGCACAGGTCTCCGCCAGGTCAGGTAGGCTATTGTGGCCTCCTGGTGGCGCTATAATAGGCCAACATGAAAAGGGTGCTATTTCTTCTTAGGCCTTGCACGACAATCGGACTCTGACTGCATTCATGATTTGAGGCATTTTGTTAAAAACATGTTTTTCGCTAAATTGGACCTATTGGTGGCGCTATAACAGGCCAATGTTAAAAGGGTGGCATTTGTTCCTCAACATAGTGTGAATGTGCGTGCAAAGCCAATAATGCAAACTTTAGATGTCAATCTTAGCAAATCAGTATGGAATATGAAAAATCAAACACATCCGTCGTGATCACATGACTATAGAGATCATGTGTACCGATTTGCGTGAAATTTCGATAAAATTGGAAGGAGTATTATAAAATAATGTGTTTTACATAAGTCGGCCTGCTGGTGGCGCTATAAAAAGCAGATGTAAACTAGAAAAAGTGCTCCTCGGAGCACAGGTCTCCGCCAGGTCAGGTAGGTTATTGTGGCCTCCTGGTGGCGCTATAATAGGCCAATGTGAAAAGGGTGGCATTTCTTCTTAGGCCTTTCAATGGGACACTGCATTCATGATTTGAGGCATTTTGTTCCAAAATTGTGTTTTGCTAAATTAGACCTGCTGGTGGCGCTATAAAGGCCAATGTGAATGTGAAAAGGGGGGCATTTCTTCCTCGGCCTAGTGGGAATCTGCATGCAAACTTTCACGGAAATTGCACACTGCATTCATGTTTTGAGGCATTTTGTTTAAAACTGACCAATCCTGCAAACTTTGGAAGCCACTGTAAGCCAAATAGGATGGAATATGAAATATCGGACAGATCCATCAGAATCACATGACTATGGAGATGCAGTGTACCAATTTGCGTGTTTTTGGACAGAATCTGAAGGAATAATCTCCAAAAATGTATTTTACATAAGTCGGCCTCCTGGTGGCGCTGTAAAAAGCAGATGTGAAAATTGCAGTCTAATGTTTTTCCTTGGCCTCTAGGGAGTGTGCGTGCAAAGTTTCACGCAGATCGGTGCAGTTATAGTTAAAAATGCAAATCGGCCAGTTATAGCGCCACCATGAGGCTGATTTGAAAATGTTCAAGTGGCATTTCTTCCTCGGCCTAGTGGGAATGTGCGTGTGCAATTTTATGGAAATGGCAAGCTGCGTTCATGATTGGAGGCAGTTTGTTCAAAACGGACCAATCCTGCAAACTTTGGAAGCCAACCATAGAAAATCAGGATGGAATATGGGAAATCGGACAGATCCGTGTTGATCACATGACTATAGAGATACTGTGTACCGATTTGCATGATATTTGGATAAAATCTGTAGGAGTAATGTAAAAAAATGTGTTTTGCACAAATCGGCCTCCTGGTGGCGCTATAACAGGCCCATGTGAAAAAATTGGGGCAGAGGTTCTGAATTGGCATCCAGGGAGTGTGTGTGCACAGTTTCGGAGCGAACGGACCAACGGTGCCGGAGATTAGCTGGTAACACACAGACAGGACACACACACACACGGACGGACGGACGGACGGAGGGTAAAACATACTCTCTCGCCATGCCTTCGGCCTGGCGGAGACAAAAATGCAGGGCAAAGGTTTTCCTTAGCCTCTAGGGAGTGTGCAAACAAAGTTGTACACAGATCGGTGCAAATGTAGGTAAAAACACAAATTGGCCTGTTATAGCGCCACCATGAGGCTGATTTGAAAAATGTCAAATGGTAGTTCTTCCTCGGCCTAATGGGAATGAGCGTGCAAAATTTCACGGAAATTGCATGCTGTGTTCATGATTTGAGGCATTTTGTTCAAAACGGAGCACTCCTGCAAACTTTGGAAGACATTTTTAGCCAATCAGGATGGAATATGAGAAATCTGAAATACCCGTTTCGTTTAATGACTACAGAGATACTGTGTACCGATTTGCGTGATGTTTGGACAAATTCTGTAGGAGTACTGTCAAAAAAGGTGTTTTGCCAAAAGCGGCCTCCTGGTGGCGCTATAACAAGCCCATGTGAAATCTTTGGGGCAGAGGGTATGAATTGGCATCCAGGGAGTGTGTGTGCACAGTTTTGCCACGATCAAGCCAACGGTGCCAGAGATTAGCTGTCCACAGACGGACGGACGGACGGACGGAGGGTAAAACATCCTCTCTCGCCATGCCTTTCGGCCTGGCGGAGACAATAAACCTTACAATAAATGCAAGGGATCGCTGTACGTGGACGTATCTACGTCTGTAATCCGCGTATCTCGAGAACCGTTCCACCGACCGACTTCAAATTTGCCACGCAAATTACCCTAGAGGGTTCCGTGCCCGGCGTCGAGTCAGTTGGATAGGTTGTTGTCCAGAACCGCCAGAAAGGCTCTGGCCATCGCCCAAATGAGCCAATTGATTGCCATTGATTGCCATTACAACCCCAGCTTAAGGCCGGGAGTTCCCAATGCAGCTACGTGCAAATATGGAGTGTGTTGTCTAACCTCAATGTGTCGTCATGGCATCAGCAAACAAACCAGTCAGCTCCATATATGGGCACAAAAGGGGCCATGCCCATATATGGGCTTATACTGATGACTTCATGTATCTCCACATATGGGTATAAAAGAGACTCTCCATACATGGGCATAAAAGGGACAAGGACTGACATACAGAAATCTAGATATATGGGCATATCAGCATGCCCATATATAGGCATGTACTGATGATATCAGGCATCTCCGTAAATGGGCATAAAAGTGACAAGGACTGATAGATACCGAGATCTCCATATGTGGGCATATCAGTCAGATCTGCAGTGTGACGTAGGTGTCACACTCACTAAATGTAAAAACAGCACGAGTACAGTCAAACAATTTGTCTAAAAGGATAACACCAAAAAAGTGTTCCCTAGGACCACCTGCAATACCTCCTTGCAGGTGATCCATGGGGGGGGGGGGGGGGGGTTAGAGTGTTTGTTATAGAGTGTTTGTTCAGTAACAGGGGTCTCCCTGTCTCTCCAGCTATTTAGTAATCAGAAAATACATTTTCAGGTGGGGATACCATTTCAATATGTAAAATAAATATTACAAATTACTCATTTTGACAAATATGCCCAATGGTTAATGTGTTTTTTTTTTTTTACTCAATTGTTAAATCGTGATTTCAACAAACATGAATATGAAACACATCAGCAGTCAACATTAACCAAAAGGAAATGCATGTATTTAATTCAATCTGACCAGATGCAGGGATGTAACATGTCACCAGCAGTAAAAACTAGCTTGCAATTGTTTTGGAAATCGTATGCAAGTTAGAATTATAGAGTTAAGAATGTTGGTAGTGTTAAGTTTTGAAAGTGTTAAGAGAGTTTATAGTGTTAAGAGTGTTAGTTTTAAGTATTGTTAGTGTTAAGAGTTGGTTTCTATGGTAAAACAAGGTGGTTGCTGGGGTAAAACAGTGGTTGCTATGGTCTAACAAGTGGTTGCCAGGTCTAATATACTGGTTCCCAAATTGGGGTTCGGGGTCCCCAAATTAATCTGCACATTTATGCCCATATATGGAGATACCTGATGTCATCAGTATATGCCCATGTATGGGCATGCCCTTTTTTGTGCCCATATATGGAGCTGACTGATTTGTTTGCTGGTGCCGTGACAACACACTCCATATTTGCGCGTAGCTGCATTGGGAACTCCCATATAGCTATGGCTGAGTCATGGTGACATGAGCGTGACCTCTGGAGCTCACCCGGCCTTAAGCTGGGGTTGCAATGGCAATCAATGGCAATCAATTGGCTCATTTGGGCGAAGGCCAGAGCCTTTCTGGCGGATCTGGATAACTACCTATCCAACTGACTCAACGCCGGGTACGGCACCCTCTCTGGTCATTTGCGTGGCGAATTTGAAGTCGGTCGGTGGAGCGGTTCTCGAGATACGTGGATTACAGACGTAGATACGTCCACGTACAGCGTTTCCTTGCATTTATTGTAAGGTGTATTATTATTATTGAGAGCAGCCACCATACCCATGTCAGAACGATTCACAACACTTTCAAAATCAGTGTTGGTAGGGCTTTCACTGCAACCAAGTTTGTTGATGCTAGGTCGCTTAAACTTGTCAAACAGCTACGAGAGAATGTCAAGTCTGCCATTGTCCTGGAAGATATAGCTTTTGGTCTGAACAAGAAAAAGATGATCCAATGTGCTGTGTTCAAAGAATTGGTTAAGCTGGTCGATCCAGGCGTGAATGCTTGGAATCCAACCAAAGGGAAGAACGACGTCATCATGTTGGTTGGTCTGCAGGACAGTGGAAAAACTACCACCTGCTCTAAGATGGCATACTTCTGCCAAAGAAAAGGCTGGAAGACCTGTTTGATCTGTGCTGACACCTACAGAGCTGGTTTCTTTGATCAATTGAAACAGAATGCTACAAAAGCCAGAATTCCTTTCTATGGAAGTTACACAGAGATGGATCCGGTCGTCATTGCAGCAGAGGGAGTAGAGAGGTTTAAATCAGAGAACTTTGAGATCATCATTGTTGACACGAGTGGACGACACAAACAAGAAGAATCTCTGTTTGAAGAGATGCTGCAAGTTTCCAACGCTGTGCAACCAGACAACATAGTGTATGTGATGGACGCATCTATTGGCCAGGCCTGTGAATCTCAGGCTAAAGCTTTTAAAGATAAAGTAGACGTGGCCTCAGTCATCGTTACTAAACTGGACGGACACGCTAAAGGAGGAGGGGCCCTCAGTGCTGTTGCTGCCACTAAGAGTCCAATCATCTTTATTGGAACAGGGGAACACATAGATGATTTTGAGCCTTTTAAATCACAGCCACAGACTTCGAAGGATTGTTTGACAATGTAAAGAATTGAAAATGGACGACAACAAAGAACTCATGAACAATCTGATCCATGGTCAGTGCACCATGCGGGACATGTACGAACAGTTTCAGAACATGATGGAGATGGGACCAAAGCAGCTTATGCAAATGATTCCAGGTTTTGGCAGTAGTGACTTGAGCAAAGGAAATGAACAGCAGAGCTTGGAGAAATATATTACCATCATGGACAGTATGAATGACAAAGAGTTGGAGAAAACCAAGGCATAGACAAACTAGAAAAAGTGCTCCTCGGAGCACAGGTCTCCGCCAGGTCAGGTAGGTTATTGTGGGCCAGCAATGTTTTGAATTCGCCAATCAGGATGGAATATAAAAAATCGGACGGAACTATCTTGATCACTTGACTATAGAGATAATGTGTACTGATTTTCATGATGTTTGGACACATTTTGTATGAGTAATATAAAAAAGAAAAATCGGCCTCCTGGTGGCGCTATACTAGGGCAATGTTAAAAGGGTGCCGTTTTTTTCTTCAACGTAGTGCGAATGTGCGTGCAAAGTTCCACCGCAATCGGACGATGCGTTCATGATTTGCGGCATTTTGTTCAAAACGGGCCACTCCTGCAAACTTTAGATGTCAATGTTAGCCAATCAGGATGGAATATGAAAAATCAAACAGATCCATCTTGATCACATGACTATAGAGATCATGTGTATCAATTTGCGTGAAATTTGGATAAAATCTGAAGGCTTAATCTCAAAAAATGTGTTTTACATAAATCGGCCTCCTGGTGGCGCCATAAAAGGCTAATGTGAAAAATGCAGGGCAGATGTTTTTCCTTGGCCTCTAGGGAGTATGCGTGAAAAGTTTCACGCAGATCGGTGCAGTTATAGTTAAAAACGCAAATCGGCCTTTTATAGCGCCACCATGAGGCTGATTTGAACATTTTCAAGTGGAATTTCTTCCTCGGCCTAGTGGGAATGTGCGTGTGAAATTTCATGGTAATCGCATGCTGCTTTCATGATTTGAAGTATTTAGTTCAAAACGGACCAATCCTGCAAACTTTGGAAGCCAACCTTAGCCAATCAGGATGGAATATGGAAAATCAGACAGATCCGTGTTGATCACATGACTATAGAGATACTGTGTACTGATTTGCGTGATGTTTGGATAAAATCTGTAGGAGTAATATCAAAAAATGGGTTTTGCACAAACTGGCCTCCTGGTGGCGCTATAACAGGGCCATGTAAAACAATTGGGGCAGAGGTTCTGAATTGGCATCCAGGGAGTGTGTGTGCACAGTTTCGCAGCGACCGGGCCAACGGTGCCGGAGATTAGCTGTTCACAGACAGATGGACACACGGAACGGACGGACGGACGGACGGACGGATAGACAGGGGGTAAAACATATTCTCTCGCCATGCCTTTCGGCCTGGCTGAGACAATGATATGAAAATAGCATGTTCAGAAGCAGAGTATAGTAGTATACTTTGTGTGACACTGAGAATCAAGATTCAAGAAGGGTTTATTTGTCACTCAATCTTACAGGTACAAGCAACAAAATGTTACTGTTGTACCTATGAGACAACAAGATCTACAAGCAGATCTACAAGCTCACAACGTGTTGCGAGACGTTGTGAGCTTGTAGATGTGCTATTTTCAAAATATTTTCTAGCGGAACCAAGTCAAACTCAATGCAATGCCTCAACTCCATGCCAGCATTGTTTTAAAGTGCTTGTCAGGGTGGGGAGGGGGGGTCCCCGGGGGGGGGGGGGGTCCCCAGTTCAAATATGATTCCTTTGGGGGGTCCCCAGTTCAAATTAGATTATTTTGGGGGGTCGTGGCCTGAAAAGGTTGAGAACCACTGAGTTAGGGGGTAGAAGGATAATTTAATGGTAATATTGCTCAACTGGAATTTTGAATATTGATCCATGGATTTTGTGTAGAAAATGTTGTGCAGTTTGCTAAAAACATTCAGGAGTAATAGGGATTTAAGTGTTTTTCATTCAAAAAAAGTCCTAATCTCTCTGATGATATAGTTAGCCTACTCTGTAGGTTTTGATTATTATTACAAAACATACGTATACGTTTTACCCACTACCCTTTACCCACTTGGATCAGCCCGTACATTTCGGCCATTTGAAAATAGTAGCAGATCTACAAGCTCACAATGCCTTGCCATGCAACGAATTGTGAGGTAGATCGGCTAATTTCAAAAGATTTTTATACATTTGAAAATGTATAAAAAATGTGTGTGTTTGTTTGTTTGTTTGTTTTTTTGTTTGTTTACAAATGATCTTAGCTACTAATAATGTGTTAGATCAGGGGTCTTCAAAGTTTTTCAGGCCAAGGACCCCTTAGCTAAGAGAAAGATGAAGCAGGGACCCCCACTACATATTGTATCAAATTGTGTTGCAGATCAAACTTTTTCATAGATTTGTGTTTATTTTCAGATAGTTAACCTTGCAAACCCTCAATATTTAGTCAACCATTGCCTCTGTACTACTTGGTCTGCTCTTTTTCCCTTTACACCAACTCTCCGAAAATAGCCGATCTACAAGCTACCCGAGGAGTTATGAGCTTGTAGATCTGCTATGTTTGGCTAATGTTCCCCATCATACGAAGACTTTGGCGGACCCGCTGTAGTATCTCTTAGGACCCCCTGTTGAAGACCCCTGTGTTTTATTCATGTTAAAACATAATTTCTGGTCCACTGCTGTCATTCCTGCAATAACCAGAAAAAGGTGAGGGATAACTTAACTCTCTCTCCTCTCACTGTCCTGTCTCTCCAATAACTCCCTAAACTATTTTTTTCAGTAGAATTTAATCTTTACACCCCCCCCCTCATGTCATGGGCAGATCGGGCTTATTTATACATTACAGGTGGCACTGGTTTAAGGCCCTTTATCTCCCCCAACAAAGGAATAACACCTCAGGCTACTCAGATCAAAGTTTTTTTTAGGGTAATAATGTGTCACATTGAGTAATGTGTCACTACTTTTGCTGCTTTTGTGAGACGCTGTAGTATGATCAAGTAGGGCAGTACCTCAACCAGTAGTCCGGGGACCACCAGTGGTCCTTGAGGGTGTTCCAGGGGGTCCCCAGCCAAATTAATAGTTAGGAACCAAATTGACCCTTATGTGTCTGTAACTCTGAGAGTGCACAAATGGAACCAAATGGACCCTAACGGGTCCATTTAACGGGTCCATTTGGTTCCATTTGTACACTCTCAGAGTTAAATGAACACTAATATGATGATGATACAGTGTAGATTGGGACCCCCAAGAGATCATAATGGTTAAGTCCCTGGCATCTTTTCAAATGGGGGGTCCGTGGGCTAATACGTGTGAATGTGGGGGTCCTTGAAGAGAAAAAGGTTGAAAACCACTGAAGTAGGACATTGATGTACGAAAGAAAACGCAAAAAGTTAGAATATGGAGATAAGAGGTTTCTGCCCGACAGCAACAGAATGGTATCCAATACTAAGATAACGGCACCCATACAATCATGAAATGAATGATACATCAGTATTTGACAGTCCAATATGTTTCATCCTAATTTCATCCAAAAATCCTAACCGGTGTAATCTCCATTTATTCTGACAGAACGACACAAAACACACGTCTCCAAGTTAATATGGCTCTAGAGCATGCACTCCTTTCTAAGCAAACCCTGTATAAGTAATTTGTAACTCCAATTCTTATTTTGTTATAGAGAAGCATAACAAAAGACACCCACCTCATTCCAATACGGAAATATACAAGGAAGAGGTGGAGGTGTGGCAGGATATTTATACAGGGGACAGAAGGAGGGGACTTAAAGGAGCTGTGACCACTAATGCACTGTATTATTATACATTTGGAGAATGGAGTCAGGCAGAAGCACTTATTTGTATATCATTTTGTGTAATTATATACAGTAACACTTACAATTAACACTGTTACACTAAACAGGTGTGCGACTCGCCCGCCGGCTTCTCCGGCTACAGCCTGCTGAGCCAGAACCCGCGCATGCCGGCATCGTGTGCACCGACGACGGCAGCAGCGTCACGCCATACTTCGTGATCACCGGGGGCGGAGGCGTTGGGGGCGGAGACTACACCACGCCGCCGCCGGACTTCGCCTCGCCGTGCGGCCTGGACGACTGCCCGTCCGGAGCCTCGCCGGAGGACCCCGTCAGCTTGAGCCCCATCTTCACCGACACCAACCCGGCCATGAAGCTCAAAGAGGTGCTTTTGATTGATCTATTGATTGATTGAATACTTTATATCTATCGCAATGTGTTGCATCGAGATGCGTTGTGAGCAGGGCAGGAATTTCAGTGAGGCACTAAGGCCATGGCCGTCGTTGCCCCTCAGTTTGCCCTTGTGCTCCTCAAAAAAATGGCCCTGAGGCCACAGTGGCCTTAATGCCCCAGCTGACTGTACCACTTTCTGCTGTGTCTCTTTCTCGTCATGTAGACACCAGTGTCTCTTTCTCGTCATGTAGACACCAGTGTCTCTTTCTCGTCATGTAGACACCAGTGTCTCTTTCTCGTCATGTAGACACCAGTGTCTCTTTCTCGTCATGTAGACACCAGTGTCTCTTTCTTGTCATGTAGACACCAGTGTCTCTTTCTCGTCATGTAGACACCAGTGTCTCTTTCTTGTCATGTAGACACCAGTGTCTCTTTCTCGTCATGTAGACACCAGTGTCTCTTTCTCGTCATGTAGACACCAGTGTCTCTTTCTCGTCATGTAGACACCAGTGTCTCTTTCTTGTCATGTAGACACCAGTGTCTCTTTCTCGTCATGTAGACACCAGTGTCTCTTTCTTGTCATGTAGACACCAGTGTCTCTTTCTCGTCATGTAGACACCAGTGTCTCTTTCTCGTCATGTAGACACCAGTGTCTCTTTCTCGTCATGTAGACACCAGTGTCTCTTTCTTGTCATGTAGACACCAGTGTCTCTTTCTCGTCATGTAGACACCAGTGTCTCTTTCTCGTCATGTAGACACCAGTGTCTCTTTCTTGTCATGTAGACACCAGTGTCTCTTTCTCGTCATGTAGACACCAGTGTCTCTTTCTCGTCATGTAGACACCAGTGTCTCTTTCTTGTCATGTAGACACCAGTGTCTCTTTCTCGTCATGTAGACACCAGTGTCTCTTTCTCGTCATGTAGACACCAGTGTCTCTTTCTTGTCATGTAGACACCAGTGTCTCTTTCTCGTCATGTAGACACCAGTGTCTCTTTCTCGTCATGTAGACACCAGTGTCTCTTTCTCGTCATGTAGACACCAGTGTCTCTTTCTTGTCATGTAGACACCAGTGTCTCTTTCTCGTCATGTAGACACCAGTGTCTCTTTCTCGTCATGTAGACACCAGTGTCTCTTTCTCGTCATGTAGACACCAGTGTCTCTTTCTCGTCATGTAGACACCAGTGTCTCTTTCTCGTCATGTAGACACCAGTGTCTCTTTCTCGTCATGTAGACACCAGTGTCTCTTTCTCGTCATGTAGACACCAGTGTCTTTTGTTGAGATTCTGAATTCTTAACTCCCCTGAGTCCCCATCTTTAAACCAATCCAGTGACTTTGATTGGTGCAGGGCTGAGCATGGATCATAGTGTAAATACCATACTTTATTTATTTCACTGCAGATAGTCTACACAATACATATTACATTAGTATCCTTAACCCTTAAATTCAATTAATTCTTTCAATGGACTAAAATCTTGTTTTATTTGATGGCCTTCCTACCGTCAAAAGATGTACAACACCAAAGCCCAAGTGGCCTTGCGCTAAAATGGTGAAATTCCAGGCCTGGTTGTGAGCTTGTAGATGTAGCTATTTTCATTACTTAAAGTTTTGAAAATGTTTTGAAAACGTTTTGCATAAAATGACCAAGCCCAAAATAAGGGATCGATTATTAATGATGATGATGATAATGATATTTATTATCATTGGCACCTTTCATACATAAAATGCAACTCATGGGTTTTACACAAAAAAATTAAAGATCATAAAAACAAGTACATCAAAATAAGAAGACAGTAAAACAGTCAAAACGAATACAATTTGCATAAAACGAAAATATACTCAGTATAAGAGCAAGGGAACACAAACAAAAGCTATCAAATTAATCATTGAGATAAGCAAAGCAAAAATAAATATGTCTTAAGATCTGCTTATTCAGCCATTCGTGGAATCAATGGCAGAGAAATACAAACTAAAAGCTGGCTCTCCATGTCTCTTAGTACTTACAGATGGGACTGTTAAACCAAACGTTCCAAATGTAAGTTATTAATCAATTATTTAACCAGATGATCGATTATTGATACTTTTTAATACATTTAAATGGTTGCACCCCCTTACAGGTGTTGCACTTGAGCGCTGTGATCACGGTGCAGATCCCGCGCTGTACATCCTGGTCCTCTACAACAACAGCTTCTTCACCGACATCCAGAACCTGAAGAGCCAGAGGGAGGACATCGAGCTGAAGAACCTCAAGCCACACACCGACTACACGTATGCAACGTTTGTTTGTTTGTTGATTTAAAAAAATATATATAATCAAAACCAATGAAGTTGGTTCAATGCGTAAAGAAGTCATTATGGCAAATATAGCACTTTGACTCCATTACAATTATTGGACAACTTTAGGTATTATTACTTAGTAGATTTTAAATATTATTAAAAAAGTTAACCACTTTAGCCCTATAGACTTAGGCTATTTGAAAATAGTCGATCTACAAGCTCACAATGTGTGAGCCTTGTGAGCTTGTAGATCTACTATTTTCAAATGATTTTATACATAGATTTCTGCATAATGATTACTTTTACTTTTGGTACTTTAAGTACATTTTGATGCCAATACTGTTGTACTTTTACTCAAGTAAATTCTGAATACCAGACTTTTACTTGTAACAGAGTATTTCTGCATTGTAGTATTGATATTTTTGCTTAAGTAAAAAAAAAGATTACTTCTTCCACCACTGGACACACACGATACATAGACAATAGAACAAAGAGCTGCAGTCGGGCAGCAACGAAAGGCAGCATGATCAAAACAATAAACCAGTCAAAATCTATTAAAATGACCACTTGTTGTTTTGATTTGAAAACACAATTTGAGTCCTCCATTAAAAACATGGCCATCAGTCTCTCTCTATACCCAGCTGACACGCGACGTCAGTACAACGTTGTCCCAACGTTGTACTCCAACGTTGGATGACCGTTGGATTTTGGTTGTAAATGAAAGTTTGTCTGACGTCATAACCCAACATTGGTTAGACGTCATAACCCAACGTTGTTTAGACGTCATAACCTGACGTTTGTTTGACATCCTAAACTAACATTGATGTAACGTCAATCTCTGATGATATGTAGACGTTGATTAAAGGTTGGACTCCCAACGTTGGATACCAGTTGTATTTTTGTTGTAAATGAAAGTTTGTCTGACGTCATAACCTGACGTTGGTTTAACGTCAATCTCTGATGTTATGTAGACGTTGATTAAAGGTTAGACTCCCAACGTTGGATACAAGTTGTATTTTAGTTGTAAATGAAAGTTTGTCTGACGTCATAACCTGACGTTGGTTTAACGTCAATCTCTGATGTTATGTAGACGTTGATTAAAGGTTAGACTCCCAACGTTGGATACAAGTTGTATTATAGTTGTAAATGAAAGTTTGTCTGACGTCATAGCCTAACGTGGTTAGACGTCTTAACCCGACGTTGGTTTGACATCTTAAACTAACGTTGATTTAACGTCAATCTCTGATGTTATGTAGACGTTGATTAAAGGTTAGACTCCCAACGTTGGATACAAGTTGTATTTTAGTTGTAAATGAAAGTTTGTCTGACGTCATAACCTAACGTTTGTCTGACGTCATGAACTGACGTTGGTTTGACATCTTAAACTAACGTTGATTTAACGTCAATCTCTGATGTTATGTAGACGTTGATTAAAGGTTAGACTCCCAACGTTGGATACAAGTTGTATTTTAGTGAAAATTTATATCGGGTTGACGTCATAGTACAACATTGGCTCAACGTTACAGTACAATCAAAATATGACATATTTCTAACGTTGTAATCACGTTGTATTTTAGTTGAGAATAAAATGTCAATCCAACATTAGCAGGACATCAACCTCCAGAGTTACCTTGTCACGTAGATATCTTGTCACAACAAGATATCAACGTTAAAATAACGTCCTGTGCCCACTGAGTGGGCGGTGGGAACAGGACATCTTCCAGACGTCATTTTGACGTCGATATCTCATCATCACGACGTCAGACAACCAACAACAAATTACATCTTGTTTCAGTGTCAAGTTTTACCAAGGTGAAAATACAATATCAGACAATATTATTTGACAAAGTTTAATAAAACAACATTATTAAATATTTTTTAAACTTGTAATTGGCACATTTGAATAGGTAGTATAAACAAACAGAAATTACAAGTCATATTGTTGTCCAAACAGTTACAGGTTTGGTGAATAGGTTCAGAGCCCAAAGTGCGTTTGTAGGAAAATGATTCCATTTGTGAAACTTTAAAATAACTAAACAGTACAAATCAATAAAAACAATGAAGTGCATTCTTTGAGGCATGTCTATAACATATGCACCAAGGGCAAAAACGTTAAAAAGAGAGAGAAATAACACTGAGCTCCCGTAAATCACTTGGAGAGTCTTCTCTGCATCATTCTGTTTAATTTGTTGAGGGTTGCATTCTTCTTTAGTTCCCCTAAAGATAAATGACAGAAATAAGCTATTTTAATAACTCTAACTTGATTTTTACATTATGAAACATCTTTATTGACTGACAGATATCTGTTCAAAAGTTTGGAATCAGTGAGAAATTATGATTTTGAAATTAACTGAGTTTGCAGATATGAGTACTGTCTCTGATGGAAGGGCCATCACAATTGCTTGATCTAAATCCTATGTTGGGAACAGCTATACCGTAAGGTTTATGAGAAGTTTTATACAAACCAGTCTCAAAGTACGGCAAATTCTACTGAAAATATGGGGTGAAATTTGACCTGGATATCTAGAGAATATGACATCTAGAATGCCTAAGGTCTTTAAAGATATTGCTGCACTTGGTGGATTATTTAATGAACAGAAATGTTGAAGAATATAAGTTATTATTATTATTATTACCCTTATTATTATTACTATTACCATTATTATTATTATTATTATTATTATTATTATTATTATTATTATTATTATTATTATTATTATTATCATCAGTGTCTTGGCTGTACTTACTTAATTTTCACAGTGATTCCAAACTCTTGAACTTAGGCATAACTGCCAACGTATATAAAAATCATCAACATTTTGTAGCACTCCTTTTTGAATTTGAAAGATAACGGAAAGGTCAAGGAAAAGTTACATCGGGCAATTAAAATGTTTAACTTACCATATGCAACGTCAAAAAGACACAGGCCCCGGGGACTTATTCTTGCCATGATGTCAACAAAGGTTGTACTGGAGTGTCAATTCATGTGACATGAGGAACGGCATCATTCTTCTGGGTGCATCATCCAATGAATTACCTCCTGTGTCTCCAACCATGACAACCTGAGAGTATGGTAAAGGTCACAGGAAGGAAAATGCCATATTAAGTGGACAGCTAAGATATTATTCTATCGTTACACCTCTTAAGGTCTTTAAACACCAGGGACATGACGAATAAATTATACAAATACTTCTTTAGAATATATTGATGCTATCGCATCAAAACTATTCATATACTGTAGATGATGCCTCATTTTTATAGCCGTTAACCTGATGCCTTTAATAGCGGTGAAAAATCAAACTTGTTTCAAATCAAAATTATGTTGCTTTATTGTCAAATAATAGTGAAGTTCAGTGTGGAGGTACTTACCCGATGTATTCTACTTGAGAGGACCTTCCACCTCTTGATGTACCACATCTAGCATGAAAATAAGAAATACACAACACATTATGAATGAAAAATATACTTGACGCAAGATAGAGACTTCTCACAATGGCCTCATGCCGTGGCACAACTACTTCAGAGAAAACCCAAGAAGAAATTGTATTGTGAACCCAGTATGGTGAATTATATCGAATCGTTGGTTGAGTGAAACTTCACATCCCTACCCTTTCAATATTAATGCTATAAGACTGCTTTTACATTACACTGCTGACTGTAGACTAATGTTTACTAGTTTATCTGTGCCTGTTATGTTTAACTGTGTCAAAAAACTATCATCAGGGTGCCCACAGCCCTGTGGGAATTTATAACTCAATTAAAAATGTTCCAGGAAAGTCACTACCGTGGGAAACCTGAATCATCTAATTCAATATATATTTTTAAATTACAACCAATTTAAAGCATATTACCCCTCAAATTAACGCCCTGATATTATACTTACTTCGGACTTGGTGGAGGCTCACCAAGTCTTGATCACAGGTGTTTGGAAGGGTTACATGGCGGCTTTCCGACATGTCGCCTTTCCGACGTTAACGAACCCTATACCTAACCCTCACCCTAACCCTAACCGCACGCGGAAGCCACTAGTCGGAGTGGCGAGATGTCGGCGTGGAAGACTGTTACCGTTTGGAAGCTGAAGTAGCACACGCACACGCACACGCACGCACACACACACACACACACACACACACACACACACACACACACACACACACACACACACACACACACACACACACACACACACAAAAAAACAGATTAGATAGGCTACCTCTGCCTTCCGAAACATCTGTGGACATTTAAATTCAATATGGGCTGGAACAGCGTCGAAAACGACAGCTATCAAACCTACAGTACACCTACTTCATTATCAGCTACTGTATATCAAGTATCGGTTATGGCAAAATACTAACTGTTCTTCACTCTGTTTGGGCCATTCAACTGTACAGGACTTACTTCAATATTTCAACTTAAGATGGCTTACCAATAGATCTTCAATATAGTGTTTACATTCCTCAGAAATGAAAAAAACTTTGAGAAAACGTTTTATAGTTGCTTAACAGCACAAATTAAAACCAACAAAATATCAACGTCTAATGGCGTTAGAATTTAACGTTGTGTAGACGTTAACGTCATAACGTTAAGAAGACATTGGGCTTTGGTCTCAATACCCGACAACAGAATGTCGGTATTCTTTGTCAATTTGACGTTAGCATGATACGTTGAACAGATGTTGGGCATTGGTTACTTACCAACACAACTTAAAACCAACAAAAATCAACATTTAATGATGTTAGAACTTAACATTGTGTGGACGTTAGCATAACGACGTTAAGCAGATGTTGGGTTTTGGTTACAATACCCGACAACAGCAGGTCAGTATTCTACGTCAATAAGACGTTAGCATGATATGTTGAACAGATGTTGGGTATTGGTTACTTACCAACACAACTTAAATCCAACAAAAAAACAACGTTTAATGTTGTTAGAATTTGACATTGTGTTAACGTCAGCATAATGACGCTAAGCAGACGTTGGGTTTTGGTTACAATACCTGACAACAGCATGTCAGTATTCTATGTTAATATGACGTTAGCATGATATGTTGAACAGACGTTGGGTATTGGTTACTTACCAACACAACTTAAAAACAACAAAAAAATAACGCTTAATGATGTTAGAATTTAACATTGTGTGGTTGTTAGCATAATGACGTTAAGCAGACGTTGGTTTTTGGTTACAATACCTGACAACAGCATGTCAATATGACGTCAGCATGATACATTGAACAGACATTGGGGATTGGTTACTTACCAATCAATCTTCAACATAGTGTTTACATTCCTCTATTATGTTTATTTTTTTTTAGGTGGGCTTTACTGTTAGGCTTGGCCAATATTAGACTGAAAATAATGTCTTACAAGCTAATATAATCAAAACTATGATAAAGGCTACACAAGGCTATTCAAATGCAACCAACCCTTATGCCTGATTTTTAGTTACACTGCACTGTCTCACACAAAAATCAGGCTGTGAGGCATGTGAGCTTTTACCCTTCAATAACACACATTCCCAACTGAAAACATGAATCATGCATGAACAACAGAACTTCACCTAAAATAAGACATTAGCTTTAAAAGCTGCAATTCAAATGTTTAACTCAGCAGCACCAAGCCAGTGAAGCCACCAACACAAAGCAATGGGGATCAGTCCATCTAGTTAATGCAGTATAGCCTCTTTCTAGTTCCCACTGTTTTGCCACAAAAGGCAGGTTCTGTAATCATTTTGGGCAAAGGATTTACTCAAACAATGCTGCCAGTTTCAAAAACATGCAAAGAAAAGGAAAAGAAAAAGAAAACAACAAAGCATGACTGATTTGCAATATGAAGAAATCACCTCACTCGGTCATAAACAGAATGTAGAACTTTATTTTAAAAACAAACAGTCAAATATTTCATTTCAAGTTAGAAGGAAATTAATTATGAACTCACCTGTGCAAAAGATTGTGATTCTAGAAGTCCTGGGATGGTCAAAAAAACATCTCCATGCACAAACAAGTATCTCTTCCTGTCTTCTCTCCCTCCAAATTCAAACTGCAGGCTCCTGCAGCAGTTACTGTTGCCCCGCCCAGTCTGGTGTTATACAACTGTGGTCCCACCCACAAGTCCAATGATTCGTCCAATGAAAGAGCAGAACGTTGCTATACTGCTCAGTGATTTGAGGAGACATTTGACAATCCAGTTTGAAATGTATTATTATGACAACATCCATACAACGTTGCAGTCTAACATCATTAGACGTAGATATTTGGTTGGTTTTAAGTTGTGTTGGTAACTAATCAATAACCAAAGTCGGTTCAACGTATTATCCCAACGTCAGGTTGACGTCAAATACTGACATGCTGTTGTCGGATATTTGACCAAACCTAAATGTCTGCCCGATGTTATTATGTTAAATGTCAGTTTACATTGTATGTGTCATATGGCATTATGCTGTAGGCCTAATGCAAAAAGTGAAATATTTCCCTCAATCATTTATTTGATTAGCAATTAATATAATGCAAAAATAAAGAACTGCAACAGCAATGAAACATGAACAATGGTGAAAATCAGTACATTTACTCAAGTACTGTACTTAGCATTGTATTTTTTAAATTCACTTGTGTGTTTCTATCTTTTGATACTTTATTATTTTACTCCACTACATATCAGGGCAAACAATTATTTTACTTTTTGTGATTGATTGATTACTTTATTAGTCAGAAATGTAAACAGTATGAGGTACAGTCATGCATTTAGGCTGAAAGGGTAACAAAAAAAGTGTCTGTCTGTCTGTCTGTCTGTCTGTCTGTCTGTCCATCTGTCCGCCCTTCCGTCCACCCAGTAGTACATACATAGTGGTGTGGATGATAAATGGTGTCACAGTCACACACTCTTGCTCCATATGTCACAACTAAGGAAGACCCTGGTTTTGAGGTAGGCCGGTGTCTATGCATTGTAATGTATTGATGCATTTCTTTTCATATGGGTTTATTATTTAGGGCAGCATAGGTTACTGGTTAGATAATCAGAAGGTCCCCGGTTTGCCTCAAAGGCCCTGGATGGGGCGAAGTGTCCTGAGCAAGACACTGTAGGGGTGGACCCCTACAGTCCACCCACCCCAAGCGCTCAACATAAAACATTTGAGCAGCCATAAGCTGAAACTGAATTTGCCCTCTGGAACTAAGGAAGGTCTCCTGAAGCAAACTAAGGGCAAATTATTGACGATAAAGAGTTGACATGGCTGTCTACCTACCTCACTGTCGGTCGCATTCCTTTAAGATTCAGCTGGCTGATCACCGACAACTAACATCTGCTAAAGCGGAAGGGAAAAGGTATAACTGGCCTTAACCATGTTGCCTTGGCTCTAAATCCACACTGGCAAAGAAACCTGTAGCTAATCAGTCTCATATACAGCCACAGGTTCACTATAGGTGGGATGCTGGCATGTGCCCCAGGAGCAACTTGATGGTATTTGTCTGAAAGTCAAATTCAGTTATCTGGAAAAGGCTGAGGGTTATAGAACTGCACAAACACCTTTCTGGGCCATGGGGTGGCCCTGTAGCTCATCTGGAAGAATATAGTTGAACCACAGATGAAACAGCTACCAATTGCTCTGGTTGGACTATTGCAGGTTAAACAGATGCTAGATCATTACTCTATGTCACAACCTTCAGTACTTATTGTCCATATTCTACAGCCAGACTATGTTGGATTTTGTTTAAGTAACAGCCACATTAACCCAGCAAAATATCTACATCTAATGAGGTTTGAATGTTGAGGAGATCTTTTCATTATGAAGTTTAGCAGACATTGGGTTTTGGTCACAATACCCGACAATAGCATGTCAGTATTCTACAGCACGTTGGCATAATACGTTGAACAGACGTTGATTATTGGTCAGTTACCAACACAACCTAAAACCAACCAAATATCAATGTCTAATGATGTTAGACTGCAACGTTGTGTGGACGTTGTCATAATAACGTTGGGCAGACACTAAGGTTTGGTCAAAAATCTGACAAAAGCATGTCAGTATTCGACGTCAACCTGACGTTGGGATAATACGTTGAACAAACGTTAGTTAATGGTTAGTTACCAACACAACCTAAAACCAACCAAATATCTACGTCTGATGATGTTAGACTGCAACGTTGTGTGGATGTTATCATAATAACATTGGGCAGACATTGAGGTTTGGTCAAATATCCGACAACAGCATGTCAGTATTCAACGTCAAACTGACGTTGAGATAATACGTTGGACAGACGTTGGTTATTGGTTAGTTACCAACACAACCTAAAACCAACCAAATATCAACGTCTGATGATGTTAGACTGCAACGTTGTGTGGACGTTCTCATAATAACGTTGGGCAGACATTTAGGTTTGGTCAAGAATCCGACAACAGCATGTCAGTATTCGACGTCAACATGACGTTGGGATAATACGTTGAACAGACGTTGGTTATTGGTTAGTTACCAACACAACCTAAAACCAACCAAATATCAACGTCTGATGATGTTAGACTGCAACGTTGTGTGGACGTTGTCATAATAACGTTGGGCAGACATTGAGGTTTGGTCAAGAATCCGACAACAGCATGTCAGTATTCGACGTCAACATGACGTTGGGATATTACGTTGAATAGACGTTGGTTATTGGTCAGTTACCAACACAACCTAAAACCAACCAAATATCAACGTCTGATGATGTTAGACTGCAACGTTGTGTGGACGTTGTCATAATAACGTTGGGCAGACATTGAGGTTTGGTCAAGAATCCGACAACAGCATGTCAGTATTCGACGTCAACATGACGTTGGGATATTACGTTGAATAGACGTTGGTTATTGGTCAGTTACCAACACAACCTAAAACCAACCAAATATCAACGTCAATTGACGTCAAATTAATACGTTGATACAACGTTGGAAGTTGACGTTGGTCCAACGTTGGATTTTGGTTACCTGACGTCACGACCTAAATCCAACCAAAAATCAACGTCAACGGACGTCGCGTGCCAGCTGGGTAGTTGTAGATCAGTGGACAGAGAGTTCCAGAGTTCCGCCTCTGAGAAGGCAGACAGTCCAAATGACTTCTTTACGCATTGAACCAACCAATGCAATTACCTTGTGTAGTTGCTCTACTAGAGCTCTGGAGTCTAACAACCAGAATACATTTTAGGATCAGTGCACTGTTAATATTACTGCCCATAGTGCCCCTATTCAGCAACGAACATTCTGCAAAAAATAGCACATCTTAAAGCTCATAACACGTCACAAGGTGACGGGTTGTGAGCTTGTAGATGGGCTATTTTCAACCAAGACAGTTGGTGTAGAGGGAAAATAGGAGGTGAAGTATAGACCCCTGTGGGACCCCGGTGACCCAAATATATGGGGTTAAGTGGTTAATATACTTTTCAATTTTTGATTAAATGTATGAAAGTATTTAAGCATTAAACTTTAATGTGCTATTCACTAATTGACATGGCAAATATGGATCAAATCAGATGGTATGTGTGTGTGTGTGTGTGTGTGTGTGTGTGTGTGTGTGTGTGTGTGTGTGTGTGTGTGTGTGTGTGTGTGTGTGTGTGTGTGTGTGTGTGTGTGTGTGTGTGTGTATGGTCTTTACCTGTCCACCTCCTAGCCTTCCTCCTCGTCCTCTTCATCCAACGGGTCCTTTTCAGTTTTCAGGAATTGTTGGAAGATGTAGAGGATGCAGGAGAAAGGTATCAGCTGATAGGAGAGGCGGACAATGTCGACCTCATCTCCATGGATGAAGAAGAGGCCCAGGGGGTAGAAGACGAGGAGGAGTAGGCGCAAGTAAGAGACAAACCTTTTCATCATCATCTTGCGCTCAGCTTTGTCGATGAGGAGGCCGATAAACTCCATAATCTCCTCATTTGCCTTTGCATCATCATCTTCCTCCTCATCATTTATGTCCTCCTCCTCCTCCTCCTCCTCCTCGTCCTCTTCCTCCTCCTCCTCATCATCTTCATCGATGTCCTCCTCCTCCTCCTCTTCCTCCTCCTCCTCCTCATCATCATCTTCATCGATGTCCTCCTCCACCTCTTCCTCCTCCTCCTCCTCCTCTTCCTCCTCCGAGGTGTCGTACTTCTGAAATGATATGAAAACAAGTATTTTATATGTCACAATTAGGGGTACAGTACTTAATCAAACTGATCGATTTAATCGGTTATAAAAAAAATCTAAAGTAGTAAAAATATCTACAAGCCCACGACGCATTGTGTAGATCTGCTATTTTCGTAAATATCTCCGTCCTTATGAGAGGCAACAGACTTTTCCGGGTGAGCAAGCACAATGCCAGTGTGCAGTTTTTAGATCAGGGGTGGGCAGAATATTTTTACAGGGGGCCATACTGACTTTGATAAAGTGAGTGAAGGGCCGCACATTGGACTATTGGATTGAAACTTGAAACACATAGTGCTGAATTGTGTTAAAACTGCATGAATTTGGTAGACACACTACAGACTACTATACAATGGGAATGGGTAAACTCTATATAGTTACGGGGCCAGAGCTCTGCTCTGGACACGTATTGTTATTCGCATTATTCTGTCACTTCTTCTTCTTCTGCCACTTTTCGCAGTTCTGGCTGAACCGCGCTGTCGGTTTTTACGAAACTCGGCCATATGGTAGATGGTCATGAAAAATGATCAAAAAATAATTCTCACAATCTTTCGTCCAAAGGTGGCGCTATAGCACTCAATTGAAAATGCCAACTTTGACCAGGTACAATTCATGCCCTGTTTGACCTACAGCCATGAAACTTGGATACACATATGCGTCTCCTCATGCTTAACAACTTTCACACTCTGACTTTTGACCTCTGACCTTTAGATCTCCCACCATTTTGAATTATATGAAACAGTCATTGGCTCCTAACTTCTGCATTTTTTCACTTATGGAAAATCCGTTGGAAATTTTTGTAGAAAGTGGTCCAAAGTTCAAGTACGAAACGTTTCGTGCAGATTGCTCAAAAATCCCAGGAGGAGATAGATTTTAACTATTACAGTTTTATGAAAATTATTCATCTGTGCCTAAAACATACATGCAGACTCACATTTCTTTGAAACTTTGCAGAAATGTACAGGGTCATTCCAAATATCACTGAAACCAATCTTACTCCAATTGGCCAAAAGGGGGCGCTATAGCAATTTTTTGAAAAGGCAGACTTTAAACAGGCATAAGTCATGCCTCGTTTGGCCGAAAGTCGTGAAACTTGCTTACACATGTGCCTTGACTCATGAGGAACACACGTATCGATTTGACCATTAAGCTCCGCCCTTAGATTTTCCGCAATTTTGAGCAGTTTGAAAAATACTTGTTTTTGCCAGTTCTGGCTTAACCGTGCATACGCTTTTTACGAAACTCGGCCATATGGTAGATGCTCATGAAAAACTACCAAGAAATAATTCTCACACTCATTCGTCAAAGGGTGGCGCTATAGCACTCAATTGAAAGTGCCAACTTTGAACAGGTACAACTCATGCCCTGTTTGACCTACAACCATGAAACTTCGATACACACATGCGTCTCTTCATGCCCGACAACTTTCGTGGTCTGACTTTTGACCTCTGACCTTTAGATCGCCCACCAATTTGAATTATATGAAAAACAGTCATTGGCTCCTAACTTCTGCATTTTTTCACTTATGGAAAATCCGTTGGAAATTTTTGTAGGCAGTGGTCCAAAGTTCATGTGTAGAAATGTTTCGTGCAGATTGCTCAAAAATCCCAGGAGGAGATAGATTTTAACTATTACAGTTTTATGAAAATTATTCATCTGTGCCTAAAACATACATGCAGACTCACATTTCTTTGAAACTTGGCAGAAATGTACAGGGTCATTCCAAATATCACTGAAACCAATCTCACTCCAATTGGCCAAAAGGGGGCGCTATAGCAATTTTTTGAAAAGGCAGACTTTAAACAGGCATAAGTCATGCCTCGTTTGGCCGAAAGTCGTGAAACTTGCTTACACATGTGCCTTGACTCATGAGGAACACATCTATCTCTTTGACCAGTAAGCTCCGCCCTTAGATTGTCCGCAATTTTGAGCAGTTTGAAAAACACTTAAACCCAGCATTTTTCAGCTATTTGCGTGAAACTGTATCATCTGTGTGATCTCCTTTTTCACAGTTACTTATCTGTTGGGCCAATGGCGTCTCCCTTAAATGAAGGCCTCACAATCTCAGGGTCGCCAGTTCAAGCCTCACTTGATGCAGACTTAATTTAAGTTGAATTGCAAACAACATGACTGTATCATTGAATACATGTGCAACTGTTAAAGGTAATGATGAAATGCTTCTTGGAGAGAGTATGTTTTTTTAATGTATGACAAACTTCATTGTGAAAATAACCGATCTACAATCTCAAAACTTTTCAGATAGCAACATGTTTCTGAGCTTGTAGATCGGCTGCTTTAACTGGTTCACTTTTATCTTCAACAGATGACCTCAGCCTGGACAAAGCTATAGCCCTATAGGTAGTGTCTCAGCCTGTGAATCCAAAGGTCGAGAGTTTGATTCCTGTCAATGGCAATAGGTTGAGATGTTAATGGGTGAGGTTTTTCACCTGGGATTGCCCCCCCCTGCGTCCTATATATGACCACCTCAGCTGGGTTGGGCTGAAAAGAATATTCGCCTGTTGGAATCATTTGCTTTGTCTCAATTTCAATCTATTCCCTTTCCATGTCTTATTGTGCTATTATTGCACTTTGCTTTTTGTCTGTCTGTCTGTGGGTGGGTCATTCCACTTTTCAATTGCATTGCACAAAACACAACTGCATCAAATAATGCATGTGCAATTGTTAAAGATAACATGAAATGCTAATTTGAGAGTATTTCATGTTAAAGATAACATGAAATGCTTATTCAAAAGTATTGTTGTCAAAACTCTCTCTCTCTTCAATCTATTCCGTTTCCATGTCTCTCTCTCTCTCTATTCACTGGCCCCGTATTATCGCTGCTTGCAGCTATATTTTGTTATTATTATTTATACCGGCGCTGTACTGTATCACTCACATTATCAAACACATTGCAGCATGTTATAAATATGGACTCAAGGCAGACTGTTTCACTGTCACATTATAAACATTTAACATCTGAGTACATGGACTAAGGATTTTTGGGGGGTCATTTTGTTTTTCTTTGAGGACTTCGAGGGCCAGAATGAGATGGTCAAAGGGCCGGGTCGGGTTTTTAGAGCAGTGGTTCACACCATTTTTTCTTGGAGCTCCCCAAACAGACAAGGCCTCACACGCCCTCACCAAGGGGGTCCCAGAACGCTTTAGGCCTGACTCACCTGCAGATCAGGCAGTGGTCCACATGGTTCTGTCACCTGCTCTTACATGGCATCTGCCATCACCCTCAGTTTCTGATAATAAGGACACAAGCAAACTGATATAAACTGATATAAACTTGTTGTAGTTTGAAGACCTAGGCTAGAGCAGACCAAGTACAGAGGCAATGGTCAAGTTGACTAAATATTGAGGGTTTGCAAGGTTAACTATCTGAAAATAAACACAAATCTATGAAAAAGTTTTATCTGCAACACAATTTGATACAATATGTAGTGGGGGTCCCTGCTTCATCTTTCTCTTAGCTAAGGGGTCCTTGGCCTGAAGAACTTTGAAGACCCCTGATCTAACACATTAACAAACAAACAAACAAACAAACACACAAAAGACATTTAAACTATAGTGCTGTCAAACTAATTGATAAAGCCATCAAAACTGCAGCAACCCAGAGTCACTATTATTAGGCTATGTTTGTGAAAACCTGTCAACACACTATCAGTGATGTAAAGTAACTAAGTACTCAAGTACTGTACTTAAGTAAAATGTTGAAGTACTTTGGTACTTTTACTTTACTGGAGTATTTCCAATTGTCTATACTTTTACTTCTACTCCACTACATCTTAGAGGCAAATATTGTACTTTTACTCCACTACAATTATTTGACAACTTTAGTTACTACTAGTTACTTTGCAGATATAAATGATTACATAATAAAACACATTATCCACTTTAGCCCTATTTTGTACCTCAGCTATCTGAAAATTGGATATAGCCACTCTATAAAAGTTAAAATACCTGAAAATTGTAGGCCTACTCACAACGCAGAAAGCGATCTTTTCTATGCACGAGCCATCTATCTCCAATGAAAGACCATATAACGTCTCACAGCTCGAGCGCCCACACAACAACACTTCATTGGGTTACACAAACTTGCTAGCTCACCCGAAAAAGTCTGTTGCCTCTCATAAGGATGGAGGTATTTACACACACGCACCAAAATGAGATCTACAAGCTCACAAAGCTTGTAGATGCGTTGTGAGCTTGAAGATCGAGTGGCTATTTTTGGCGTGTGACACCGTCGTACGACGAAGTATAGCCTATACATTCGTCTGTTGACAGCTAGTAACACACACACACACACACACACACACACACACACACACACACACACACACACACACACACACACACACACAAAAATGCTACTGGGGCCTGATGGAGTTGTGGGAAAAATGTGTGGTAAAAAACAGCAGTGTAATCTGCCACACCAGATTATCAGCATTAATTAACCACACCACTGAACTCTGATTAATGACAGTATTTACCATCTGATTTGATCCATATTTGCCATGTCAATTAGTGAATAGCACATTCAAGTTTAATGCTTAAATACTTTCATACATTTAATCAAAAATTGAAAAGTATATTAACCACTTAACCCCATATATTTGGGTCACCGGGGTCCCACAGGGGTCTATACTTCACCTCCTATTTTCCCTCTACACCAAATGTCTTGGTTGAAAATAGCCGATCTACAAGCTCACAACCCGCGTTATGAGCTTTAAGATCTGCTATTTTTTGCTGAATGTTCGTTGCTGAATAGGGGCGCTATGGGCAGTAATATTAACAGTGCACTGATCCTAAAATTCTACCATACCTTTTTCTGGTTATTGTAGGAATGACAGCAGTGGACCAGAGCTGTGAAGCATTATTTAAACACTCCAAAATGAAGCCCCCCCCTCTAATGACTGTCTACCTGTACCTAATGACTGTACATAATGACTGTCCATCTCAGGGTCTGCGTTGTTGTTGCACTTTGAAGTCTTGACCTGTAGTTGGAGGGTGATCAATATATTGCTTTATGACTGGAGTACTTATGATATTATTAAATATATTTGTGTATGTAAAACGTTTTTACTATTTATATATGGTATTCATATAACATCATATATATACTGTTTGTATGTATTCTATTATATTTATTTTGTACTTATTTTGCAAAACGTAAAAGGCCTTCTTTAGCCATGTACAGTATGTTTTATTTAATCTAATAAAGCTGTTCCCTTTCTATGTCTGATACATGAATTTACGGGGAGAACTTTCGAGACCACGTAAGTAGTAGGAACAAATGAGCGGTGGCTCGCAGGTGTATTTATGCTCTTTCTACTGTGGTGATTGTGACAGGGATTGGCTGGCTGATAAGAGAAGGCAGGTGTGGGTGATAAGGTGATGGTGAGCGGGAAGTTGCCGTGTTAAGCAGAGGGAGGTCTCTACTCCTGAACCTACGTTGTATACAAGTACATTTAAAGTGTTCATCATCTCATCTCTCCTGTTTAAGATTATATATTTCTTCAAAACAGGGTCTGGGGTTTGTTTTTACTTAAGAAGAGATATTCACAAAAAGATAAACGACTGAGATGAAATCAAATCCTTTTCATTATTTCTTCACACATATATCATGTCTGCTATGTTGTGCGGTCACATCATGCCATTTGCGTTCCCTCTCATCATAGACTGGAGACCACCCATGCCACCCATTTGATGCAGGAATTGTGGGTTCATCATCTTGGCCATTTGGTTGGCCATCAGGTTCTTATTCTTAGACATGTCTCTGCCTTTAAAGAGCCGTGCGAAGCCTCCCATACTTTTGCTCATCTGGGAGAACGTAGTCAGTAACTCCTGAACGTCACTGGTCGCAACCCCTGCCCCTCGAGCAACCCTCTGGATCCTGTTGGGCTGTTTATTGAAGAGCTTAGAACCATCCTTGTCATCCAACTCTTTGTCATTCATACTGCCCATGATGATAATATATTTCTTCAATTGCTGCTGTTCATTTCCTTTGCTCAAGTCACTACTGCCAGAACCTGGAATCATTTGCATAAGCGGTCCCATCTCCATCAGGTTCTGAAACTGTTCGTACATGTCCCGCATGGTGAACTGACCATGGATCAGATTGTTCATGAGTTCTTTGTTGTCGTCCATTTTCAATTCTTTACATTTGTCAAACAATCCTTCGATGTCTCCCATTCCCAGAAGTTTGTTGATGAAGGGCTGTGATTTAAAAGGCTCAAAATCATCTATGTGTTCCCCTGTTCCAATAAAGATGATTGGACTCTTAGTGGCAGCAACAGCACTGAGGGCCCCTCCTCCTTTAGCGTGTCCGTCCAGTTTAGTAACGATGACTGAGGCCACGTCTACTTTATCTTTAAAAGCTTTAGCCTGAGATTCACAGGCCTGGCCAATAGATGCGTCCATCACATACACTATGTTGTCTGGTTGCACAGCGTTGGAAACTTGCAGCATCTCTTCAAACAGAGATTCTTCTTGTTTGTGTCGTCCACTCGTGTCAACAATGATGATCTCAAAGTTCTCTGATTTAAACCTCTCTACTCCCTCTGCTGCAATAATGACCGGCTCCATCTCTGTGTAACTTCCATAGAAAGGAATTCTGGCTTTTGTAGCATTCTGTTTCAACTGATCAAAGGCACCAGCTCTGTAGGTGTCAGCACAGATCAAACAGGTCTTCCAGCCTTTTCTTTGGTAGAAGTATGCCATCTTAGAGCAGGTCGTAGTCTTTCCACTGCCCTGCAGACCAACAAACATGATGACGTTGTTCTTCCCTTTGGTTGGATTCCAAGCATTCACGCCTGGATCGACCAGCTTAACCAATTCTTTGAACACAGCGCAGTGGATCATCTTTTTCTTGTTCAGACCAGAAGCTATATCTTCCAGGACAATGGCAGACTTGACATTCTCTTGTAGCTGTTTGACAAGTTTAATGTTGACATCAGCCTCTAACAAGGCTACGCAAACCTTCTTCAACATGGAGTTTAACACATCCTCATTGATAACAGTGGCATTACTTAGAGACCTCAGTGCCGAGGTGATCTTCCTCCCCAGGTCGGCTAGAACCATGGTGACGTATTAATGTCTCTCTAATCAGATCAGAACTTAACCAGAGATACAGTATCTAATCCGTGCAACTCAAAGGATAGTTCAGGTAGGTAAATGGCAGCAGAATATGTGGTATGGGTCTGGATCCTGGTTCGTGTTAGGAGGATATTGTTGGAATCCTGCAAGGGAGGAACTCTGATGGCCGTTGGAATGGTGGTCTCTGTGATGTTGTTCCTAGACTCTCTGAGAATGTGAGTCTTTATATGCGGGATGCCCTTGTCATCCCAATGATGTCACGATGTGTCAGCTATAGCTCCATATATGGGCATGGGCTTTGTTACGCCCCGGCCTAGGGGAACCTTTAGGGCGCAACATAACAAGTGAGACCCCCCTCTTTCCAGCTCCAAAGGACCACCAGCAACAAGAGTTTGCAGCCTTTTTATGGGTTTTTATTAGAAGCCAGTTACTTCGGGGTGGTCATTACATCAAAACATAAACAAACGAACTTAACATAAGAACCTAAAGAACCTGTAGAAAGTAAGAACCTGGAGAACATTAGAACCTGGAGAACATTAGAACCTGAAGAACATAAGAACCTGAAGAACATAATAACTACCCACCCCTACGAAACCCAAGGCTGTTAAAATGCACACAATAACTCCTAACAAACATGTCTACACTGTAGGTTGGCTGGCAGTCTTGCTGGAACTGGAGAGAGGAGAGCCCCCAGGAGCTGTGGAAAGCAGGCCTTTTAAACTTCCCTCTGCCAAGGCTGGAACCAATCAGCTCCCTGCAAAATTACTCACTCACACAATCAGCTAGACACACCTGCAGCCCATCACTCACAGACACACACCAACCACACAGAGGGCATAGACAAACCTATACGAAGATTAAAACATATAGTCATTACATACATTATGACCTCAGGGTCATAACAGGCTTATACATGATAGTTCTCCAGGCAGTGCAAATATGGAGTGCATGATGATGGGCAAGTATTCTGACAATCAACAATGGTAACCCTAACAACCTGGACTCACTTAAGCATATTGAGTTACCATAGCGACCTAGCATCAACAAACCTGGATGCAGTGAACACTGAATTTGAAAACGTTGTGAACCGTTCTGACATGGGTATGGTGGCTGCTCTCAACTATAACTAGAAAAAGTGCTCCTCGGAGCACAACTCTCCGCTGTTGGGAATGTTGGGAATGTTCTATCTGTATAAGTGTCCTATCCGTCCTGTCTGTATAAGTGTCCTATCCCTCCTGTCTGTATAAGTGTCCTATCCGTCCTGTCTATGTAAGTGTCCTATCCGTCCTGTCTGTGTAAGTGTCCTATCCGTCCTGTCTGTGTAAGTGTCCTATCCAATTGTTACAGTATCCACCATTTCTCAACCATTTCGTGATTGTTCCTGTCTTACCTCACTCTTACCAGACTTGTGTTGGGAATGTTGGGAATGTTCTAATTCTTATGTTCTAACTGTCCTATCCATCCTGTCTGTATAAGTGTCCGATCCGTCCTGTCTGTATAAGTGTCCTATCCGTCTGTATAAGTGTCCTATCCGTCTTGTCTGTATAAGTGTCCTATCCGTCCAGTCTATGTAAGTGTCCTATCCCTCCTGTCTGTGTAAGTGTCCTATCCCTCCTGTCTGTATAAGTGTCCTATCCGTCCTGTCTGTATACTGTAAGTGTCCTATCCGTCCTGTCTGTATACTGTAAGTGTCCTATCCGTCCTGTCTGTGTAAGTGTCATATCCCTCCTGTCTATGTAAGTGTCCTATCCGTCCTGTCTGTGTAAGTGTTCTATCCGTCCTGTCTGTATAAGTGTCCTATCCGTCCTGTCTGTATAAGTGTCCTATCCGTCCTGTCTGTATAAGTGTCCTATCCGTCCTGTCTGTGTACTGTAAGTGTCCTATCCGTCTGTGTAAGTGTCATATCCCTCCTGTCTATATAAGTGTCCTATCTGTCCTATCTGCCAATTATGTATCAGCCATGCAGCCATTTCGTGATGGTTCCTGTCTTACCTCACTTTGACAGTGGCAAAGACACTGTCAAAGTGACGCCATGTATTTATACAGTATTTCACCGTATTGTCACGTGTCACGTGAGGCTTGACCAATCGGTGTGTCATATTTAGAAAGTGAAAACAATACTCTCCTGCGGAGAGTAATAATAATAATAATAATAATAAACCTTACAATAAATGCAAGGGATCGCTGTACGTGGACGTATCTACGTCTGTAATCCGTGTATCTCGAGAACCGTTCCACCGACCGACTTCAAATTTGCCACGCAAATTACCCTAGAGGGTTCAGTCACCATGATTCAGCCATAACCAAATGGGAGTTCCCAATGCAGCTACGTGCAAATATGGAGTGTGTTGTCTAACCTCAATGTGTCGTCATGGCATCAGCAAACAAATCAGTCAGCTCCATACAGTATATGGGCACAAAAGGGGGCATGCCCATATATGGGCTTATACTGATGACTTCATGTATCTCCATATATGGGTATAAAAGGGACTCTCCATACATGGGCATAAAAGGGACAAGGACAGCATGCCCATATATAGGCATATACTGATGATATCAGGCATCTCCATAAATGGGCATAAAAGTGACAAGGACTGATAGATACCGAGATCTCCATATGTGGGCATATCAGTCGGATCGGCAGTGTGACGTAGGTGTCACACTCAGTTTGCACTTATTTCAAATTAAGGTGTAAAGTGTTATTTATACACTATTATTCATAAGTTGACGATCAAAATGTGGTAGGAATATTTGATTTGCATTTGGTGTCATGATTATATGTAAAGTTCATATGCCACACTGATGTGGGAATCTAGGTGAATGGTGCACCTACTGCACCTGACTTAGTCACATGACCAGGAAGTATAAAAGCCTAGCTCCTCCCAGTAGAGAGCCATTTGTCTCTGCTGTAGGCTGCATGGTTCATGCAGGGAGACCAAAACATTTTTTTTTTGGTAGGCCAAAAAATGAACCTTGTAGATCTGCTACTTTGTGCGACCCTTTTTGTTTGTGGCAGCTAATGCTAATGTTAGCTTATTGTTTGAGCACATGTTACTGCTGGCTTTTGTTTGTTTGGTTGCCTATTTTCTGTTGAACACATGGAGGCTTCCCATGCTCTTTAGCACTTTAATTTAGCCAACATCATTGTGTTTTATTATCTTATTTTAATGCATTTATTATTTCAGTTTTACAAATGAAGTGACCTCCTGTGGTGTCTGTTCTGTCTGCCCTACCTGGAGACACGGATGAAGCAGTATACATTTTATGCATTGCCTCTTTGTGGATTTTAATGTATTTTAGTTTGTAACATCACTGTCTTTTATACAGCAGCTCTGGTGTTGAGGTTGCCCCCCTCGCCTTGGCCTTGCATTGTGTGCACAGTTACTGCAACACAAAGTAGGTTTTAAGCTGTTTTGTTCTTTTAATGATTTGAATATAGTGTTTTATTTAGTGTGATACTAGGGCTGGCAACTAATGCGTTTTGTTTGTCTCCTTAAAGGGACCCCACCGGCCACTGTTTTCCACTGCTAATTTACTCTTTTTGTTTTGTTTATTTGAGCCATCTAGCCAAGGTACACTGTAGGCATAGGTTTTAACATTTATCCATATTGGCATATTTTAACTGTTTCTCGCCTCTGTTCTGTTACAGTTTAATTCGTGTAACCCTGTTCAAGGCCGGGTCCGCCCTGCTGCACACGGTTTTCCTCTCAGCTTGGGACTGCACTGGGGACCCCTTTGGGTTTTATTGGTGTGTATTTCTTTTCCCCTAGTTATTTTGGTATTCACTGTGTGCACGGGCCGACCCGCCCTTCCTTAGACTGCGAGAGGTAACTGTTAGATTGCTATTGTAATACTAAATACCTTGCCTTAAGGACCTTAATTGTCGTGCTAGTTTGTAATAGACAACAGTGATGTGTTTTGTAATTTCATGGTAATAAAGTTATATTTTTCTACAAACTGCCTCTAGTAAAGTAATTGTTCCTGTTTAAGGAAAGTTGAATAGTGTAAGGTTTAGGGGTTCCTCCTGCCCCCTCCACAAGCGGGAGGTGGCGTAGTCAGGCATATTACAGTATTACTACTCAGTTACTACACTGACTATCAATAAAATAAAAACATGCCACATCATGTCATAAAGGTTGCAGACCCCTTCCATATACTCCATATATGGGCACAAAAGGAACACAGCCAGATACAGAAATCTCCAAATACGTGTATAAATAAAACTGCATAACTGGGTGGGGCATGCATTTTCAACTTCATCGTTCCAGATTAGGCTGGTCTAGTAATAATAATAATAATTATAAAATGCGAATGAGACATTTTAAACCATTGTTTTTTAACAGGACCAGACGCTTTTCAATGTCTGGTCCGGGGCCCACCAAGGGTCTAAATTGACCCTTACAGGTCTGTACCTGACAGTGTACAAATGCAACACTTTTTCATCTTTGGGACCCAAATCTACACTATAACATTGTCAGTGTTAATTTAACTCAGTGTACAAAATTGTTACGAGTTCATTCGGTTCCCAGACCCGACGGTTGAGAACCAGTGTTTTAAACAGAACTGCCTTGAATCTTGCATCATCATCATCAGTGCTATATATCCGAACGCACCTTTAGCGACCACCTGTTTTACCCTATCAATTGGCTGTTAACCCTAGCAACCACCTATAAGAGCTTATAGCCACTTGTTTACCCTAGCAACCACCTGTTTTACCCTAGCAACCGCATATTAGACCATAGCAACCACTGTTTTACCCTAGCAGTTTGGAGCCTGCACGCTTCCAATTCAACAGTATCAGTCTGCGAGCCAGTAGAGTCACAAATGTTACCATGTTATATTGAACGCTAGTCAGTTTGACATTAGGCCCTCTGACTCCCAGTAGCCTACTGCTGTCAGTGGATCTGGGTCAAAACGTTTTTTAACAATGTCTGACAGTGATTTAAATATATTTATCCAATATGACGTCAATGCGTCGCGAAGTAGATCGGCCATTTTCAAATGTCCAAAACCTGAGTACTTCCAACACTGAGGTTTTGCTCTTTTTAAAGCACAAGGGCACTTTGGTAAAGATTTGGGTTGTGTAGTTGCAGTACCTTGTCATGGTGTAACTTGTCCAATATTTCGCTAAGTGTGATTGTCCCCCCAATAGAGATTCAGTGCTAGCTTAGCGACCATTGCTATCCGCTATATGGCCTGTCCCGCTCCCATCACATATCGTAGGAGTCAATGTGAAATAGCCCGGGCCTTACTCGGACAGCGTTCGACCATTCGGTCCCAAACTTGCCGTGTGACCCAGTATCTCATCATTTTTAGAGGTATTAAAAAGATCTTAAGTCATTAAATTGTGACTTTGGAAATGTGCGATAAGCTTTATACACTTGTATGTTGGTTTGTTTACTGTTGATGTGAGAAAACACATTGAGCTAATCAGCTAACCACCCACAGGTTGAGAACCACTGTTCTAGATAACGTCCATCCATGTCTTTTTTATTCTCCCATCTGAATCTGACTCTGTTCTTGCCTCAGTCACAAATCCTTTCCCATGATTTCATGAACTTCCAGGGACACTGTATACAATTTAGGACGCCATGTGTTTGATAATTCTGTTTATTTTCAATATACATTTCATTTGAAAAATATAAATTCTAAAATAAACCATTTCACCTGTTCTATAAATTCACAAAAAAAAGTTAATTAAAAATGTATCATTATTTCATATAATATTAACCTTTAGTTTCTCATATTTTATGTTATATAATTTTGTCCAACATGCTTATACAATTCACTTGGAACTTGCAACTTCCAGAAAAATGTCCCAGACATAAGTCACACTTCTTATTTCCACACTTTGCTGTTTGTGGCTAAAACATCGATGTTCATAAGAGTATAAATTACGTATTTTGTGCTAATGTTTTGATATCTGACCCCCCCCCCCCCCCCCCACACAAAAAAAAAGGAATGTCTTGCATTTGGGTGTTCCAACATGCAACTATGTACATGATTTACAGCTGACAGAAGGTGTCTCATGGGCCAAATTGTTACAGCAGTCATTTTGCTCTCACTTCATACTAGGGGTGCAACATTTAATCAAACTAATGATTTAACCGATTATTTAAAAAAAATATATAACCGATAATTTATTATTTATTATATACATAAATCATTGAAATAGCCGGACAACCTTTGTACAACACTGTTAAGTGTGTCAATACGCTTAAGTGGTTAATCGATTAGTTTATTAATTTATATACAAAAGCGCTACTCGATTATTCGATTAATCAAAAGAGAAATCAATAGAATAATGGCTAAGATAATTATCGATAGTTGCAGCCCTATTTGAATTAAGAGCAAATTGTCCGCTTTGTGTATGTGGTCAGAAGATCATACAAAGAGACAAAGAGTGGTCTTAGTGGTGCTGAGCAAAGTGTTGGAACACTTCCAATTTATCTCTCTAGTCAATTCAAATGTGTTTGGCCACACACCCTCAAAGAACAAGGCATGTTACACAAACATCTATCAACAAATCAATCTTTTATATCATCGCTGTCTGGCGGAAACCTTGATATGTCCAAAAGGAAATGGAAAAATGTATATGTAGTTTGGTTAAATATTTATAAAAGTCACAGACTGTGTATTTGTGTATTTTCTTTGTGAATATATGTATGTCTACAGTCACTATTGGTACATGTTTATATGTACATTATATATCTGTGTGCATGTATGTTTATGTTTAAGGGCCGTTCACACTGAGCACTATAACTAAAGATAACTATAACTATATTGTTCACCATTATATATATTTTTATAGTTGGTGTGAACTCTGCCATCCACTTGACTTAGAACGATTTTTAAAACTATTTTTTTATACTTATAGTGCTCGGTGTGAATTGCCCTTTGAGTCATGCTCAAGCGAGTGGCAGCTTAGCAGCTAACAGGTATACGTACAAACACATCGGTTTCTTTTTCAAGTTGCAATTAATGTAACCTTTTTGGCTTGTATCTGTATTTCTTTCTCTTGCAAAATGATATTAGTTATCAAGTTATCACAAAGAAAAAAGAAAACTGACAGATCTAACCACTTTCAACTTGGCATCCCTATTTTTGGTTATTATAGGTGAAAATGTTCCAAATTGTTCTGCTCTTAGTTTTTCTAGAAGAAATAACTTATTCCCTCTCCTTTTGTGGGACAAAGTATAAAATACACGACCGAGTATAAAATACGGCATTCATTTATGAAACAAAAACGAGATGAAAAATATGGAGATTCAAGGTTTCTGCCTGACAGTGGCCATATCTAAGTGTGAAAGTTCATTAGTGTGGCTTTTAAGAGGAAGGTAGGTGTGTTGTCGCGACACCAAACGCAAGCCAAAGCACGGGAGCCATTTCCTCAATTTGTAATCAAATACAGACCATTCCAATTCACTTCCAACCACAACTGTACATCTTGAGGTGGAATGAATGTGATGCTGATAGGCAGCAACACGGACAGCCAGGGGTCAAACTATTGTGTGTGGTTGTGGATATAGGCCACAGTGGGACATGCAAGTTAACAGTGTACACAGTACAATCTCAGTGTTCATTTAATCTGAGAGTGCAAAAATGGAACCAAAAGGACCCGTAGGCGTCCATTTGGTCACTCTCTGAGTTACAAATGGATAAATTAACACTTATAATATGGATTTTACTGTGGAGTAAAAACATAAGCAAATCTGGAGGAGCACATTATGACAAAAAAAAAAAAAAAAAAAAAGAACAGAACAGGTGATCCAAATTGTCACATTCAGCAATTCCCAACAGCATTCCATATCATAACTGTGACACAACAAGGATTAAGGATTGCTGACTTGCCTGAAATAGTGACACTGTCCCATTCAAAGAAACTGACATGGATTTGATATTGTTCCTAAATCTTTTGTCAGAGATCTTCACATGAAATTCTGTCTAGATAATTCTCTTATAAGCCACTTAGGTAAATCATTTTGTGCAGCACAAGCAATGTACATGATACATATGCATTCCTAGCAGGGTTCAATTCGTAAAAAAAAAAAGAAAAGAAAAATAATATAAATACATAAGAAACAGAGGGAGGGGGGGCTCTTTCTATTTTCACTCTTTTGCATTATTGTTTTGGACACATTTTGACAAGGTTTCCCAAAATAGGGACACCAGGGTTAATGTGGTTAACCTTAACTCTTTAATTAATTGTTAAATTGTGATATTATCAAACATGAATATCTAACATATCAGACAGACTACATTAACCAAATGGAAATGCATGTATTCAGTCTGACTAGAAGCCAGGATAAAACATATCCCCACCGGCCATAAAAACTGACCAGAGGGGGGTACATCAAAGGCATGGACCCCCATCCATCCAGCAAATCAAACCCTGATTCCTAGTATTGTGAATTTTGGCTGAGGACCATGGGATGGTTATGTAATAGGACTGTATTCTACTCATCGAACAAACGCACAACAAGAAGAAAGAATAGAGAACCAAAATGTGCACAACAAAAACAAACAAAAAACATTGCAATGTATGATTTTAGTTTAACAAGTAATAAAAGCTTTAAAAACTGAAAGAAAGATTCACACACACAAAACAAAACATTTACAGAAAGAATATACATTGTTTCAATTAAAACTGCATCAAACAAATGAACAAAAAGATAATGATCTCCCAACCAGACAACATGCCATGTTAATTAACTGTTAATTAACTAGTGACATTATAGATACACTATTTTGTACATTTCTATCTCTTTAGTAATACAACAAATGTCCTGAAATAAAAGTACTTGAAAAGTTAAGGACAGGCAGAATAGTAGCGATATCAAAAACCCCATGCTGCATCAAAAATCAACATGTAGCATTTCTGTATTTTTCATAATAAGCCTTTAATCTAGAACAAGAGGTAGAGCTACAAAAATTATTACTTTCCTGCTACAGGAAAATGTAATTACAATAATAAAATTTTATATAAAAATTCAAACAGAGTATATATATATATATATATATGTATATGTATATGTATATGTATATATATATATATATATATATATATATATATATATATATATATATATATACATATACATATACATATGTATATGTATATGTATATGTATATATGTATATGTATGTATATATATATATATATATATATATATATATATATATATATATATATATATATATATATATATATATAGATAGATAGATAGATATATACATATACATATATATATAGATATAGATATACATATATATATATATATATATATATATATATATATATTTATATATATATATATATATATATATATATATATATTACTAGGGAGGGCAATCCATGGGAGAGCCGGGTCCGAAATCCCGGGCGTTACACATGCATGGTCAGAGATGGCTGCAGCATTTTCTATCCATCCGTGATATGTGAGAGACATTGCATAGAACAGCAGTAAGGAATTACACCTATCCCAGTGTTTAAGTAAGCGAGACACCATAGAGTACAGTCGTGAGAGAAGGGGGGGGGGGGAAACGTTGTGAGGAAGAGGGGGAAAAGCACTCCGTTCTCTTCATTGTTATCATAACTTCATACCTGTCCTTCCACTCACTACCCCCCTGTATTTTACTGTTTGTTGCCACTCGTTCAGAACAATGTCTTTGTGATCATGGAACAAATATTTTAAAGAAATAAGAAATACTTCTTGTATGTGGTTCACAATCTGCCAGGCAGGGAGGAGGCAGTGGGGGGGGGTTGGGGTCAGGGGGCTTCACTACAGGGATGTCTCGGACCCTCTGCCCTTCCAGAGGAATCTGTTGTCATCATTACTGTCAGGGTCCATGTCTATTCTAATCTGAGGCACAGATTTCAATGGACTCAGCTCAGGGCTAGGAGACAAAAGGAGAAACATTGTTAGCACATGTTGCAATCAAACACAGATATTAGAGTTGGCTTTAAACGGTGACCATTCATGATCATTACACTAGTGATTCTCAAACTTTTCAATTTCAAGGACCCCCAGGTTGATATGCATTTATAGTCCCAATTGAGTCCCCTCCTTGAGTCTTAATCTGTCTCTGCTCAGTTTGCGTGCCCGACTGTCGGCTCTGTGAACTGTGGGGTCGGTTGGGGGGGGGGGGGATCCTTGGGTCTTAATCCGTCTCTGCTCAAACTAATCTAATCTCATGAAATATACTTGAAACACACTAGACTAATCCACTAGATGACTGCATTGGTCACATCTGCTTTGAGCTATAATCTAAATGCTGGTGGGTTGTCTGTGTCTCTCCCCACCAGCTTCTTCAATATTGTGAATGAACAACTTAAGCCTTATCCCTCCCCTCCCTTTTTTATGGATTTCTTTATTTTATTATATATTATTAGTATTATTATTATATACATGCATGCATACATACATACATTGTAGGAAACGCTGAAGAAAGGGACCTTAAAAACTGGGTCCATCAACCAAAAACGGGTCCCAGCCTCTTGTTTGGGAAACACTGACCAAGCACATCAAAAAGAGGTGTTTGTCCACCCCAGGTGTACAGTATACTGCATGTCACTCTGTACACACGTTTGTCCACCAGAGGGTGCTGAAAACGCCAAGCAGGTTGGTACCTTGCATGGTTCTACAACACTGTGGTCAGAAGATTAGAACTGTGGTTCTCAAAATGTGGTCCGGGGACCCCCAGGGGTCCTTGAGGGTGTTCCAGGCGATCCCCAGCAAAATGATAATAAACAGTTTAATTTCACTATTATTATTTAGAGAATGTATAGGATCTGTCATCTGTTTAACCCCCGTAAGCCCTATTCAAATATATAAATATATATATATATATATATATATATATATATATATATATATATATATATATATATATATATAATTATTTTTTTAAAGCTCACAACAAGCTACAATTTCACAACATGTCACGATGCGATGTGTTGTGAGCTTGCAGATCATCTATTTCTGATGTTTGGAAAATGTGAAAATGATTATCTTTTATCTCCCCACCTACAGTAGACAGTTACTAGAAGACCAATCTCTGCAACAGTTAAAGTAATTGATTTAATCAATTATAAAAAAAAGAATCAATAATTCAATGTAATAATATAATCGATTCATAATTGGTCCCTATTTTGTCAAAAAAAATATAAAAAATAAACTTTCAAAAATGGTTGAAATAGCTGATCTACAAGCTCACAATGCATCGCGATGCAATGCTTTGTGAGTTAGAAGATTGCCTATTTTCACAATTATTAGACAAAGCATAACATGGGCACGAAGTGGTTAATTCATTCAATGTTTTTTAAACACAATTATTTGATTAATCAACAACGTTTTGATAGAATAATCACTAGGAAAAGAATCGATAGTTGCAGCCCTAAACTATACTGTATAAATGCAAGAGCAAGACCATGGATGATGAGTACAAGATGTTTTATGTCTAGTTCCTTTTGTCTGAATGCAAAAAACAATACTTCTGTTTCTACACTGCCAGGAGATCAACTTGTGAGATTATAGGATAAGTACAATCTAAATATATCCTGACAATCACTTTGACACGCAATGTGAAGTCCATAGTGAATATAATATCAGGATTTAAACTGAGGTCTTAATCTTAGCTAAGTATATTCTTTTAAGATAAACAAGCTTCGTGCCACGCTGCGAGCTTGTACATCTGCTATTTTTGTACATTTTTGAAAAATCTTGAAAGTGTTTAAAAAAAAAATACATCATTTTTAATTGCGAAAAAGCTTTAAAACGACTGATTTCGAAGGCATTTGTAGAATCGGTCTTAGGTCTTAATGGGTTAAAAACATGCTTGACCAACACAATATAAGGAATGGCCTGTCCCCAGGTCTCACCTGGACAAGCAGTTATCCTGGTAGTAGCGGAGCTGCTCAGCACGATGTGTGTCTGTCGAGGAAGGACAGGGGCTTCTCTCCTGTGGACAGAATGACAAACATTAGTTCCATGCAACTAACAAGTATGCTAACGTGTTGTAATGTTGTGTGCATCAGTGGTTCTCAAAGTGGGGTCCGGGGACCCCCAGCCAGGGGTCCTTCTGGGGGGGTTTCCAGGGGGTCCCCAGCAACATTTGTTAATGCAGCATCACAATCATTTAATCATTTCAACCACTTTATCCATATGTTATACTGCACTGTACTCTACACTTCTCTTTTCTATCATAGCTGTCATTCTGTGCCTATAGCAGCATGTTTACTTATATTTACCATAATGTCAGCAATTCAGTGCTACTGCTAAATTAGCTGCTATTTAAAATCTTCAAATGAAGCAACTACTGTGTATACAGTATATAGCCTACAGTATGTGTATATTACTTCTACTTTATATTTTTGAGTGGTGCCAACCACTCCTATATCTGACTTTGTCTGTGTGTCCGGGTGTATGTATGTATGTCCAATAAACATTGATGACAACATCAATACGGGGCTCATCAAAGGCACCACTCTCTTCACACAGGGTGTGATTTTTTACATTGCATCCTGAAACAAACGTTTTTGAAGATATTTAGCCAGAGAAATAGGTATTATTAATGCACAAAATACAGTATGATGATACACAGCAAATTGCTGTGTTAATTCAACTCTCAGAGTTAAATTAAAACTCAGGATGTTGTGTATATCTAAGATATCCAGTAACAAGAAGAGTCAGCATCTCCCTTGTAAAAAAAGAATATGGGAAAATATCAAAAGGCTATCAACAACACAACACTCACTGTAGGTCAGTGAAAAAAGAAAGAATGTTAGTGACACATATCAAAAGATTTCAAAAGGGGACAGAGAAATCATGAATGAAACAAATCAACAATATTAATTCAAATGCAGAGTCAGGGACACATTGTAGGCCTGATAGAAAAGGAAGGAGAGAGAGAAGAGAGAGAGGAGAGAGAGAGGAGAGAGAGAGAGAGAGAGAGAGAGAGAGAGAGAGAGAGAGAGAGAGAGAGAGAGAGAGAGAGAGAGAGAGAGAGAGAGAGAGAGAGAGAGAGAGAGAGAGAGAGAGAGAGAGAGAGAGAGAGAGAGAGAGAGAGAGAGAGAGAGAGAGAGAGAGAGAGAGAGAGAAATAAATCCTGTTAGTATCATGCAGTTAAAGGCAAGCGGTGAAAGGAAGGAGTCACAGGCCATCGAGGTGAAACAGAGAGCCACCACAAGCCCAGCGAGAACAGGAAGGGAGGAAGAGGAGGAGCTTGAAGGTGGCTCCTCCATTGGCTGAGGCCGGCGGTGCGCGTCTACTCACTGTCGGAGGCCTTATCACCTAAGAAGGGCTCTTGTTCCATCATGTCCATGGGGATTTTAATGCTGGGCACTTTCTCATTGTAAGGGTAGTCGGACTGTTGGGGAAGAGAACAGAGATGTACTGTACACATGCTGAACCTGGGTGTAGCCAGTGGCACATTCCAAGGTGCCTTCATTTATACACTTTTTTTACACTGCCCTCGTAGTTCTCTGACAGGGTCTGTACTGTAAATATTAGGGGTTCGCTATTTTTGCACACCACCATTAAATAACAGCATATGAAGCAGTGGTTAATCAGGCTAATCCATTTGATCAATTATACAATAAATCGTTTAGAATGTCTTCATGTCAATTTGTTGATATATAAGAAATAAAAAAATATATACCGTATAAAAAATACAGCTTCTACATTTTTCGTTTTTGCCGGTTAGAGGTCTTAATGTCTGTTTCAATATATTTTGGGATATTTGCCCAGCCCTAGGTGCAATGCAAGCTCTATACAGAAAGATCCCAGCAGAACTGTATTACTGTGAGGCAACCGTGCTAACGAATGAGACACTGTGCCACCCAAATGCACACTCAAAATCTGCAGAATGGATGCAAACAACCTGTAACGAGTAGGGTTTCTGCATTCTGTAGGTGCTTATTGACCATATTCACACATATACTCCCTCTGGTCATTCATTTTTATCGACAGTAGGGATATGTCTAATCTTATTCTGTTCAGACTGAATACATACATTTATTTTGGGAAATGTAGACTGTAGTCTGATATGTTTAATATGTATGTTTGATAATGTAATGTAATGTATTATATAATAATATCATATCATATAATATTGGGCATATTTGTCAAAATTGGTACAAGAAAAGAAGATCTGCTATTTTCACTATTTGTAAACTCCCAGATACCTCACTGATCAGAAGTCCCCTTCAGGACATCTGATGTCCTCAACCAGACATCTGACCAGTCTGTTTTGGTCAGAGTTGGCATCATTAGAACACATCTTCCATTGAACAGCTCCTGACTTAAGCTTGGCATCTGACTGGGTCAGGGTATCAGGGTATTATCACTTCTTTGTATCACTGAATATCACTGATATTTCCAACACAATCAGAGTATTATCGCCCCTCAATAAGAACATTATTGCTCCTTAATAATAGGGGGAAATGCATGCCATCATCATGCCAACTGTCAATTAATTGCTTACATCACGCTGTCGCACTCAATCTGAACAGATAGGCCTTCTCATATCATATCCTATCGAACAGATGGGTCTTTCATGGGTCTTTCAAGTCATTAAGATAAGAAAAAAGCTGGGGTCCTTGTCTGTTTGGAGGTAGTCCAACATTTTATAACTTGCATTTTTAGGTCATTATAATGTCAAAAATAGTAATAAAAAAAGAAAAGAAAATAGCAGCTCTATTTTAGAAACATTGTTAAAGTGAAAGTTATAGTGGTCTGTGGGTTTTATGAATATTTTGCCAATGACAAGTATTAACAAGACTTGTAACTACATAATAACTACATTGGAACCATTGGAACAGTCGTTATTTTTTCCATTTACTGAAAAGTAACGGTTTGTGATAAAAGATGGTTTCCACTGTGTGCCTGCGTGTGTCCCTGTGTGTGTGCCTGCTGATACCCCCTGCGCACATTTAGGGGGTATCGGCTTGTCAGCGGGGGCTCCAAGGAGAAACGGTTATGGCATGAGAGGTATCACATCATACGGTGTAATATGTTGTAGGCCTTACATCCACGTCGCTGTCTATGCTGCCCCTCTTTTTGTTCTTCTTCTTCTTATCGTCTTCCTTCTTCTTCTTGTCCTTCTCTGGGATGACGTCGTCCAGGAAGCTCAGCTCATGCTGGGAGAACATCCAGTCCATGGCCTTCCTCACCGCCACCAGAGCAAGGATCTGAACAGAGACAAGAGAACATAGTCGTTTGAAACCTTGCACCTCCACATTTCAACTTGTTTTGTTTTGGTCGTGCGAAAATAGTGAAAATAGCAGATTTACAAGTTCACAACGCATCACAATGCGAGCTTCTAAATCTGCTATTTAACTATTTTGTAAAAAAATGTTTTGACATTTTCGAAAAGGATTAGACTTAAAATTTTACATTGGGGCACCCCACAAGTTAGGGGAGGTAAATCACCAATTGATAGAAAAAAACTACTATTTTCAGACCACTGCAAAAGCAGTCCCAGATATGCCAACCCACTCCTGTAATCTATTCGCAGGAATATTGACAATGGTGTCAAATGCTCCACTCAAGTATTCAAATGACCATAAATGACCCTGACCCATAAATATGCAAAAGATTATTACCGCCGTCATTAGTCCATGTCTCATATCAGCTCATGGAGAACACAAGATAATGTTTAACAAGTGAAATATGATTAACAGAGCCAAACCATGTCAAGCTGACTCATTTGTGCTTGCTTTGTTTCTGTTATGGAGCAGATAACAGAACAGAAATTGCATGCACCCTAGACAGTTTTTAAGTGGCTTGATTCAATATTTAGATATTTAATATTCATTTGATCAGATAAAAACTGCTATCATATGTGTGTGTACATGTATAATGACTATAGATATATTATGTTCCTTACCATGACTGGGAATATAATGGCAGCCACGGTGGACTTGAGGACCCAGAGCATAGCAAGGCATAAGACCTGGATGAAGGTGAAGAGGTGGACCTTCCTGAGGGGAACGTGACGCAGGTACACCAGGTCTGGCTGATGCTTGGCGGGCATCATCATCAGCATGATGCGGTCCATGAACTAGAGGAAAAGGGAAGAGCACATACGGTAAGCATGAAACAACAGAGTTCATGCATGCGCTAACTAAAAGTGACAAAATAACTGAAACACAAAAACACTAAGATGAACAATGCAAAACTAACTAAAATGAAATTGAATTGCATGTCAAAAACAAATTCACTATCTGATGCCATGCATTTCTTAGGCCAGCTTTTCATTGAGCTTTGATGAATCAAGGCTTTCCTGAAAAATTAAAACTAAAACTAACTAAAAACATAAATAAAAACTAAAACTACTTATCCACTCATTAAACTAACTAAAAACTGAACTAAAACGAATGAATATGTCAAAACTTTAGTTGAGTTGAACTGTTGAACTTGGGAGGGTAGAGGTAAGACCTCTGGTTTCTCTGGTGTCCTATAGCGTGGTTTACAAGTAAACCCCTGACAGGGAAATGGTTTTCACACTTCAGCTTTTGCTGCAACAGACACTATCACTAAAAAAGAAACCTTTTTGCACCAATGAATCCTCAGAGGCTTTCTTTTTGTTCCCACTTACAGAGGGAGGGGAGAATCATTCAAAACATTCAGCATTCGTTTCAAGGGCCGCTGCTATCGATTATATTCTTAGCAATGAATCTATTTATTACTTTTTCAATTAATCAAATAATCAAGAAGCATGTATCTTTTTATTTTTTATATATCAACAAATCGATTAACCACTTAAGGGTTATTTTGTAATTTGTCGCACAACGTTTTCATGCAAAAATATGGAAAAGAGACGCTCTACAAGCTAACAACGCATCAAGATGTGATGCATTGTGAGATATTAAATCTTTTTTTTTTCTTTTCTATTTTAAAACTTTTCATTTATAATGACATGCCCAAAATATGATTATTATCAATCAATTACTTTATTAGATTATTAAAAATGTATAATCAATGAAATCAATTAGTTTAAATAACTGTTGCACCCCTATACATTTGGTACTCAACTTGTCAATTGTATGATCCATTACATCCTAAAGAATGAATGGGTTGAAATTCCACACAGTGTGAGACAATATTAACCCCTTCAACCTCGTTGCCCGAGGTCTCCCAGGGGTCTATACTTGGACCCCTCCTTTTTTTCTATATCTCTTTGCTGAAAATAGCCGATCTCCAAGCTCGTGGATGAAGAGCTTGAGAGATCTGCTATTTTCAGCGAATGTTTGCATATTATAACATGCCCTGAATAGGGATGCTACAGTTGATGTGGTTAATATAATGGAGTCTTAAGAACCGCCATCCAGGTGAGCACATCCACAGAGAAAGCCAGAGGTCTGAGGACAGAGTTCAGCACCACGGCCAATGTCGGCTCCTTTCCAACTTCTATTACTAATCAGCTTGACTTGATGACACCTGCACTCTGGCTGACAAGCTGCTCACAGCTGCGCTGAATTGGTTCTGATCAAGCTTCTACTATTAATAGTGGTCAGTGTTCCTTCAACTAGAATAGTTGGCTTTGGTGGAAGGACTCAGTGCTTGGGTGCTAAGCGATACACTACTTGTGTTACCTATTTAGGAATGCAATACAAAACTAACACTGTCTTGTTTCTCATTTATTTACTAATAACTACTTAGGACCTCGACTTTCTGCTTCACTTTGTGTTTGCAATTTGCATGGACAAATACCCCAGACCGGGGGGGTGCTCCTTCCATTCCGACATCTCGCCACTCCGACTAGTGGCTTCCGCGTGCGGTTAGGGTTAGGGTTAGGGTTAGGTATAGGGTTCGTTAACGTCGGAAAGGCGACATGTCGGAAAGGCGAAATGCACCCCAGACCGGGAAGGATTTGTATTTTGTCATTTATTTTTACTTCCCCGTTCCAGCTATAGTAAAAACAATCACTGAATAAACTGTCTTAGAGCATTGCATTGCCTATCTGTGTTGGTAACAATCAGTCTTCACAGTACCTGTACTCCATTGAGAGACGCCACTCCCATGTAGAGGAATACTCCATACAGCACAGGCATAGGAATGAACTGGAAGGAAAAGAAAAGCATCGCTCAGCATTTTTCACAGTAATATTTGGGCTACAATAACATGTACTTAGTTAAAAAGCATCTATTGAAGAGATGCGTTCACTTTCAAAATGCTTAAGTCCAGTGTCACATCGTCCAAACGCTTAAACACTTTTTAACCTACCTTCATATACTGTAATTGGTCCTCACTAGAGTTCTCAAATTCTGCCCGAACCCGACACTACCTGCAGGGCCGCTTCTCCCTACACGCACACTACGCAGGTTGCGTGGGGCCCCGTCTACCCGCCGATCAAAGAGGCCCCCTCTCCGCCCCCGTGCATGTGTCCCGTATCCTGCGTAGGGCCCCTGTGGAGTCTAAAGCGGCACTGACTACCTGACCCAACGTTTTCGGGCCGGGCCGGCCCAAAATCTTTGCTAATTAGTCGGGCCGAGCCGAGCCTCGGGTTCCGTCAAGAAAAAAAATCTATTACCCCCAAAAAAGAAATGTCACCTGCCCCTAGCGGCCTAACGGTAAGGCAGATGGAAATGGCAGTGAATGTGTTGGACGCAGCTCAAAGTGAACTTTACTCAGGTATCTAGTTTGTCGCCGTCCAACCTTCCTAGCCCATGTTATTAAAGAAAAACGGGTGACAATGGCCAAAACTCTGCAAAAGAAAATCTGCAAAAGTGGGCGTTTTCAAGATGTTTTTGCCATTAACTCTGGAAAGGAAGGTCCAATCTGCTCAGTTTGAAGCTAGTAGGATGCGTGACTTTGAGGACATTAAGCACATAATGACATAATGGCACATGTATGGTAATTGTTCGGGCTGGACCAAGCCTCGGGCCGGCCAAGTAGGGCCCAGTTAGGGCCGGGCCTTCATTTTCAAGCCCGTTGAGAACTCTAGTCCTCGCTCATTGTAAGATGGCACCATTTCTGTCTACTCATTCACTGTCTCAGAGGAAGGCTGTGGACAGTTCAGGAATCTGCCTATCAGTGACATCATCGGTAGGCAGATTTGGTCATCTCAAACAAGATTTCAAACATCAAACTTAACAAAAGATATTATATATATATATAATGCAAGAACAATAATTTCAGCATGCTAACTTTCCAGGTAGAGAAAGGCTGTACTTTCTATTAGCTTGGAATCCCCATCAGTGATGTCATTGGTAGGCAGGTTTCTGAACAGTCCATATCCCACCAATGAGATGCAGAGTGAGTAGACGGAAATTGTGCCATCTTATAATGAGCATTAGTGAGGAACGATTATATGATATATATAGGTTGAAAATAGGTGATGTGCTCCTTTAACACAGCCTTACCTTGAGAATAGGAGACATGAAGACAGACAACCCTGTCAGAATGAAGACCACCACCCCAGTGAGCCTCTGCTCTCTAGAACCACAGAAAAACAACATCAAGATATTATCAGTTGATCAATGAGTCTTTGACAGTCAATGACAAACTTTTCCATATTTGCCATATATACAGTAATATATAGTGGACACTGACAGTGAATGTACATTTACTATATTTCTAGGAAATTACCCCCGGGAGTGAAAATCATATAACCTTTTGAATATTTGTATTTTCTTTCTTTTCAACACAGCAATGCATTGTCATTAAAAAGGAAACGCACTTTTGAATACTTATGTATTTATAAAAGCAAGTACTCCAGTACTTTAACTCAAGTACAACTTTCACCTGTAGTTGAGTAATGTTTGACCAGGAGTAGCTATACTTTGTCCACCACTGCTCATACAGTATTATATGTTACACACCTAGTTAATGGTCAATAGGCCTACAGTAAGACTCTGTGTCTTACCAATGTATCTAATGTTGGAGGGAAACTATTCCAGTGTTGAACATGTTGGGGAAAAATGTTAATGTTCTACAAAGGCGGATAACATTAACCCATTCAATCCAGGAACGCATCTCTGTCATTTTAGATTTCTTTGGCTATTTTTCAGAAATGCGATTTTTCAAAAATAGCAGATCTACAAGCACATGAGCTTGAATATGTGGTATTTTTTAAAAAACGTTAACACATGAGCTTGAATATGTGGTATTTTTAAAAAAACGTTAACATTTGTGCAAATCTTTGAATATATATATTTTTAAAACAAACATTTTTAACTAAAATCTTTGCTTCTGGGGGGTCCCTGGAACAACATGTTTTGAGAGAGCATGTTTTGAGGGGCCCTTGACATGAAAAAGTTTGAGAAGCACTGATTATAGCAACATACTTTTCTTTTCTTTTTTTGTAGAAAATACATTTGTAGAATCGCCAGAAGTAAAGAGTTGACTTACAAATGTTCACTTTAAAAAATATTTAACGATTTGCACAAATGTTCACGATTTAAAAAAAAAAATGTTTTGAATAGCCCAAAGAAATAAAAAAAATGACACAGATGCGTTCCCGGTCTTAATGGATTAAGCTACAGTAATATTTACCGGTAGAGGTTCTCAGCCAGTATGGGCAAAGCAAAGACAAGCACTGAGTTCACATAGCTTGTTCCAGGCTTTATACGCCAGGGGTTTCCAACCTTTTCTCGACCAGGGCCCACTTGGAAAATCTGGAAAGCCTTTGTGGCCACATGCTTTTTTACCATGTTTAGTTTCAATCAATCATGTTTAGTGTCGCAATTACAGAAGAAAGAAAATTCTATATATATTTTTAAATATTAATCTTAAGAGTTTTGACAATTATCCTGATGGCCCTCCAGTGGGCCCCGGCCACCAATACACCAATACTGTCCTCAGTCCCTCCAGCAGGACATGAGAGGTTGTTGGTTCAGCTTACAGCTGGAACAATCAGGAGGCCCATCAGGTGGCTCGTAAACAAACCAAAAGTATATTTTAAAAGTGTCTATGGAAGTGTATGCATGTGCAGTAACTTGCAGTAATTGATTTGCAAATGGAAAATTGCATTTATTTGAAAGATTTTGCCTATAATGACATGCCCAAAATAGGGACCCATGGTTAATGGAGTTAAGTAAAAATGTAATAACTTATTCAATTCAAATTACATAATTTAGTTTTTCATGAGTTTTTCATGAGCAGATGCTCTTATGCATGTGTTTCTACTCTTATGATGGTGGACTGCTAATCTCTGACCATCCGGGGTCATGTTTACTCATATTCAACACGGGGATTGATTGATAGACTAATCATTTCCTTCCTATTTCACCCTAAAATGTAAGCCAGGTTATCAGCAGGAGGAACACTCTCAAAACAAACAGAGCCCTGTGAGAGAGTGAAACCAAGACAAGGGCTGGTTAGACAGAAAGCACTGCAATATCCAGAGTGTTAACCCGTAAGGGTTACACCTTACCCTCTTTTTATTTTGTTTTTAAGATATTTTTGGGGCTTTTCTGCCTTTATTCGAAACAGGGAGAAAGTCAAGGAGTGACACGCAGCAAATCCGCCGCCGGCCTCGGGAATCAAACCCGGGACACGCTGTCAGGCATCAAAGCCTATGTGGTACCCGCCATGTAATCTGCACCCCTATTATTACCCTCTAATGAATGAATGAATTAAATTAACAGGCCAACATTTGGCGAAAATAAGTGAAAAATCGCCTAAAATAACAGATCTACAAGCTCACAAAGCATCGCTTGTAGATTGGCTATTTTCTGCTTAATGATTTGGTGTAGAGGGAAAGGAGGGGACCAAGTATAGACCAATGGGGGACAAAACGTATTACAGCGTTTAAGTGGTTAACACTTAGAACTCTGCATAATCCTATATTAAAATTGGCTTAAGGGAGTACGGGCCGGCCGGCGGACCTCTGAGGTCACTCTGACTCTAATCTGAGTTCCCAGAAGTTTTCGCCAGCTCTCGCATACAACTCTGACTCAGACATAACCGTAAACAAACCCCATACGCCCATATATAGGCAGCCACGTCACTATGACTCAGACACAACCATAAACAAACCCGCGCATCGGCAAGGACTCGAGGGAGTGCGGTGCCTGCCGCCGAGTTGTTCGGGTATGTGGTTGTCCATAACCGTCGATCCAACCAATAGGCCCATATATGGGCATGCCAATATACAGGGTATGGGCATATACTAATGACATCAGGGATCTCCATATATGAGCACAAAAGGGACACAGACAGACTCTAGATGTATCCATATACGGTATATAGATATATAGATGAACTCTAGTAATACGTAAAGAACCATATATACATTATAATCCATGAATGATTCTGAAGTCTTAGTAACCTGAGACAGAGCTCAGTCCCAGGTATTGTATAGTGTCTCGTGCAATGCCTACCTCACACCCAGGAATTTAGGCTGCTCTCCGGGGGCCGATGTCTCCGTCTCCATTTTCAGACTGTCGATGTGAGCTATGGAGATGACGGTGGCGGCCACGTACCACGGCAGACCCATGAAAGAGCACACGATCATCAGAATGGCCACCCAGAACAGGTCCAGGTGGTAGCCTGCCCCTTTCTGACACACACAACAAACACACAGAGTGGACAGTTGGTTTGGGGGCATCTTGCTCAGGCATGGATATAAAATACTGCATCAACAATTGCAATTACAATTTAGTAGACGCTCTTATGCAGAGCTACTTACAAACGTTTATTGAACTCTAGTCAATAAACAAGGTAAATAAGCACATAAATAGAGAACCGGTAGGGCCTCAAAGAGACTATGACACCAGGTAAACAAACCTAACATCTGTCTAAAAAACTAGGTAATCAATGACCTTGTGTAGCGACCCCGCAAAAGACCCAGACATAACTAGCTCTTCTTGCACCCTCATACAGAGCATAAATTAACATTAGAACGTTGCATAAAATCGCAGCGGTCTGAATTACCGCTTACACACCCTCAGTTTGTGTTCCTTCCTGTTGACGATCACAGCGGTAATCTGTTGGTCCATGAAGAGCAGGATGGTGACCAGCAAGGCAGGCAGAGCTGACGCTAGGTAAACCCACCATGGGTTAATTCCTCCAAATGGGGGAACGAACCAGCCCCGGTGAGGACTTGTTGGCTAGAGGCGTGGAACACACAACAATATTAGTGGATTAGTGGATCAACGAGATTGAAGGAAGGGCTGATTTATACTACCAAAAAGTAGCATATCTACAAGCGTATAGACCTGGTATTTTCCTTCCAGGCGTCGCTGTTATCAAATCACATGGGAATAGTCTTTTGCACATACTAAAATCTACTGTATCAATTTTTCTTGTGTACAAATGTAACCAAATGGACCCATAAGGGTCATTTGTACTCTCTCAGACTTAGAAATGGATCATTGAGGATTGTACTGTGCAGCTGAATAAAAGCACACAGCTAAAAGAATTTGTACCTTTCATCAAATCACACAAAAATACACATTTGTCCTAATACAGCAAATCATTTGTAGACACTCTGACTCACCTTGAATTCAGTTGGCACAATGAGTTTCGGGGTATCCACTCCTACGAGCATATCAACACATACGAAGATAAGAATGGCCAAGATAATGGCAAAGTCACTGATGAGCTTCCTCACCTAGAAAAAAGACCAACCCATAGCTGTGTTACCTTTTGTATGTAATATTAATGATACAAATCATACAGTACAAAACATCAGTATTTTCCTTTTTTTTCTCCAATTTAAAGTCCTTTCCCAACAAAGAGAGGTAATTGCAACTGTAATACCTGGGATTGGCAAATTGAATTCAGGAGGGAATCACCCCTTGAGCAGGGGATATATTGAACTTTTGAGCTTCAGGCAGTACTACTGTCTAAATGTCTAAATCGATGACTTCATTAAAATAAGTCCTGGATTGCAGCATTAACATCAATCAAGTCCATTTTTATCTGCACTTTTTCAACTGAAAATACATTTATGAAAAACAAGCATGTCAAGCAGCACGGTCATATGACGGAGCAACAGACAAGCGTGACAAAAGAAATGACCCACCACAGTTTTTCTGTACATATACTTGTATTGCTCCTAGTATCGATGATTTCTTGTATAGTATTGTATGTCTTGTATATGTAAATGAGCATTATTGTATAACTGTACCTCTGTACTTTTTGCAAACTGTTAATAAAGTATTCAATCAAAATGAATGATTTATCCTTACAGTGGTGGGGAAGAAAGGGCTGAACTTGAACTTCTTCAGACACATGGAGGTAGTGTAGGTGCCGAAGAACAGGATGAAGGACATCAGGGCGATGTCGGGGACAAAGTGACAGGCCTTGCCCACCAGCTCGCCTCCGTACTTCACACATTCAAGCTTGGTCAGAGATGACCATGAGGCATTCTCCGGCTGTAACAGAAACAAGCAAGCAATAACGTATTGGGCCAGTAGGGGTCACTGAAGAATAATTTCGTAGGTCTTTATTTGGCCTTACCAGTATTAGAACAAGGGTTCACAAACTTCTCAGCTTGAGACCCAAAACTGAAATTTGGTGTCTCCCCAGAAACTTGGTGCCACACGTACAAAAATATATTATGAATTTGATTACATAAGCCCTATTTAAAAAATAGTGAAAATAGCCGGTCTACAAGCTCACAGTGCGTCGCATCGCGACGCATTGTGAGCTTGTAGAGCGGCTATTTTCACTATTTTTTAAACTTCTGAAAGGGGGGGGGGGGTCCAAATACGATTTGGGGGCCCTTGACATGAACATGTTACAGCAGAACCACAGGGCAGTAGAAGGACTTACTAAATCAGTGTTGTTCCAGAACCAGGTTGAGGTTCCTTCCAGAGGATCACCAATGACGTCTGTACTGTTCTCTGTAAAAACACAACAGATACCAGCTCTCAGCACATGCTGTACAACCCTATAACAACAGTTACACACAAAACAAGACAGGCTCTAATAATAGCACAGCTTCGTGTGGATTTCATCATGTCATCATGTTGATATGAATAATATAACGGTCCCCACTCCTTTGGGGTATTTTTTGGGTCAGAGTAGATTTGCAAATACGTGGAATTTGTCCTCTGGATTTAGCTATTACAGTAGGAACAGTGGGCAAGTGCCATTACTACAGCACCTGTGGAGTTGTTAAGGATTAAGTGTGTTGCTCAGGAACACTTAGACACATAGACCGGGGCCGGGGGGCAAACCGGGGACCTTCTGTTTCTCAGACGGCCTCCTTACCCATTCATCTATGGCCTCCATGTTGCTATGATGTCATATTGACCTCCAAATATGTTGTGTATTAGTTATTTGCCTCTCCGTTGACTTCCAGTATAAATTTAAGTAAAAAGAAAAAAGGTTGAATATTTCAAAAAGTATAAAACATATGAAAAATATTTGGGAATTTACTTCCCTGTTAGTTATTTGCCTCTCCATTGGGGATTTACTTCCCTGGCTTACTGGTATTGGCAGCATGCATTCGGCACTGATCAGGCCAGTGGTTTGCAATATTAGCAAGCAGACAGACAGACAGACAGACAGACAGACAGACAGACAGAGACTGACAGGCAGACTCACTCCATACTGTAGGGGTCACGCCATAAAAATGTAAATGTAACTCTTGTACAAATGTCTGTTGTATGTTGCTTTACATAAGGCATACTCAATTACTTTTTTATCAAAATGTACCAATGTACAAAAAAAGCTATTTCAGTGTATTTTAGGAGCATTTAAAAAAACATATTTTTTTTAACCTGACGTGTTTGTGATATATTACTATATGTGGTTTGATTATCTGATTTACTGCCCAAAGTATATCAAGGAAGGACTGGGTTCATGCCTGTTCTTTTGACTTTGCCTGTTTCACAAGCAGTGTGGTTTGTTGTGTCAGATGCTCCCCAGTCCCCACACCACGAGAGACTTTTTCACAAACTCAATATTTAAAGACTCAGCTCAGTGGTCAGCAGCCTTTCAGAGTACTCTGCACTGGCATGTTGACAGCTGTCCTCTCCCCTAGTGCACTACATGGAGCTGAAAATGTGTGCGTGCGCGCGTACGTGCATGCGAGTGTGCATGCGCCGAGTGTACCACCAGTGTGGTACTGTCAGGACAATCCTGAGTGTCAAAGGAGAGAGTACCCATTTATCAGCTTCAATTGTATAGTGTTGCAGCTCCAACTTTGTTTGTGTCATCACTTCCTACTTCACTTGTTTATCCCCTCCTGTATGAGTTCTTTCTCCTGATTGGTTAAAGTTAGTATCCGACCTGAAAGTTCATTTTCTGTTTACCAAAGAGCTGGAGAGACAGGGAGACCCCCCCCCCTGTTACTGAACACTCACTCCATAACAATCATTGCTATCAGGATATAGAGCTATTTAACACAAATAGTAACAAAAACATATCACTTATACTGCACCTTTAACACTCAGGATTCTGCAGTGACAGTGGAATCCTGAGTGTCTGTGCGTGCGTGTGTGCGTGCGTGTGCGTGTGCGTGTGTGCTCTGAAGCAGCAGGGGTGGTCAAGTTTGTGGGCCCCCCAAACTTTACATTTCACCATTGAGACGCATCTGGAAGGGCTGGCTCTGTTTCACTAATCATTTATTCCACACAGACAGGGGGATTATTTGTTATCCAGCCAGCTCTTGTAAAACCCAATTACTGTCATAAAAGTCCTTGACCTGGATCAAAGAAGTGCCAGGGCCAGGCCTGAGCCATGTCAAACCCCGATATTTAGTTGACCGTATTCTTCTGAGCCCTATATGAAGTTTTGCTTTTCTTTGTTCTTTTATATTTATTTACCCAGGGGTAGGTATGCTGAGTAAACATGCTGTTTTTCAGCAACCCCATGCACAAGTACATGCACATGTGGATAAAAGATTTGCGGTCTTACCTAAAATGGCCGGGGCCATACAGAGGCAGTCGTACTGCGTCACAAGGTTCTCCCTAAAGTCTGGATTGATGGGGTAGTGGTGAGCCATTTTGATCATCTTCTTGAAGGCATCGTAGATGAATATGAAGCTGATGAGCGAGGAGAAGCCTTCCTCCGTGAAGCGGGTGAAGTACTGCACCAGGAAGCTGGCATCGGTGGCCACCAGAACCAGGCAGAAGAAGGCGGACCACAGGCCAATCCACAGACGGAACTCCAAGTAATCCAATGAATTATCTCTTTAGGAACAAACAGAAAACAACCATCCACTGTTGTTAAGCCTCATGATGGTGTCAAGCCTGTTTTAAGGGCCGTTCAAACCAAGCACTATAACTATAATATATCTCTGCTGTCGTGTCGGGCAGAAACCAACTACAAAATGTTCATTTATCAGGAAATGAAAAAACAAGGTTTTGTCCATCATTGATAAGAACAGCTGAATGGGCCTCCAAGCTCACAATGAGGTTGGAGGTCCAAAGGGGGTGGAGCCTGGAGTCAACAAAACCAGCAAACTCCACCCCCCCTTTGGTGGACTTAGCTGGTTTAGCAGACTGTTTGAGGATCCAATGGAGTTAGCTGGTTTTGTCAGAAGCGCTTTTTAATACGTTTCATTGGTTCAATATTTGTATATTTTGTTAACCAACACACAGACGTAAAGGGTGTTCATTAGCACTGATTGGTTTGAAAAACAAAATTAAAGCTGAAAATGTAAAGCTGGTTTCTGCCAGACAGCGACGATATGTACTGTAGTTTCAAAAAATCTTCTAACTCAAAGACAATGGTGAATGATGATATATTTATAGTTATATCATTTTTTCTTGAACATTTTGTGACATGTGAAAAATGCAGCAGCCTCCCGCAAACATACGTACTTGCTGAAATTGAAGAGCAGCCGTTCAAAGACCAGAACGGGGCCTGTGCTGCTGAGGATGGTGAGAGGCTGTCCACCCAGCAGGCAGAAGAGACCACCGGCTATCGCAGTTCCCAGGAAGCTCTCCAACACTCCCTGCACGCATAGAGGGACATATTCCATCAAGTTCAAGCAGCAATGATGATCACTGTTAAAGCCCTGTGCTTTTTACCCCTTTGTCCTTAAGCCAATTCATTCCTCCCCACACACATTTCCACAGCATGTGCTGCCACTGCTCACCTGCCAGAGAGGAGCCCCCACCGGGAGGACGTAGAGCCACCGCTCTACTGCTCCCGCCCAACACTCCCTGCTGACAGGTGCCGCCCCACCCCGTAGGAGTACGTGCCAAATATCACCCTCTCCACCCGGCTGATGAGCCCCGTATTGATCCCCGTATTGATGTTGTCATCAATGTTTGTTTATTGGACAGACATACATACATACATACATACATACATACTGTACATACGGACACACGGACAAAGTCATGTATAGGAGTGGTTGCCTTCGGCACCACTCAAAACGAAGCATCACAGCATTGGGTGGCCAATGGGCTGCATGGTAATAAAGATGATAGGAACCACACAGAAATATGGTTCCCTAACCTAATCTACAAGCTGGGACACCTTCGTACGACGGAGTATAAATTAGGCATAACCTGACCTATAATCAGCCATTACCAAACATGACTGACCTGCATGTTTTCTGTAGCATCTCCCAGCAAACCACCAAATGTGATGGCATTTGTCACAGTTCCCAGGTAAATAAACAAAATGGCTGACAGGGCTTGGATGTGAAATGCATCTGTGAAGTCACTGACAAAAAACGGCATTTTCCTTTTGATATCAAGGATGAGACCACCGCAAAACCTGGAACGACAGAAGCAAACCACACATTTTGTTCATCAACATCCTAGGAAGCAGTGACGATAACAGCAACAACACAAGCTATCTATTATTTTCTTTGTGATTATTCCAATTTTTTGTATCTATTTTATATACATTTTGTTATTCACTGAATTGCACATTCTTTTCATGCAAAAAGAATGAAAATAGTCTACTAATCTACAAACTGACAAGAGCTGTAAGCTTGTAGATATTTTTTAATTGTTTTTTGAAACCTTTCGCCTATAATGACCAAAATAGGGATGTTTATTAATCAATAATTGTATTAAAGTATCGATTATTTTTCAAATAATTGATTCAATCAATTAGTTCCATTAACTGCTGCACCCCTACACAGTATATCAGTACTGTACCTCCCTATTATGTTTAGTTTGATCAGTCATACCTGCCAGTCTTCTTTAGCTCGTCTCCTATCTCATGACCCCCTCCACCTCCATCATGTGGCATGTCACCATTCATCTGTGAGCTGTCACCCCCCTTCTTTCTGAAACACACACACACACACACACGTTTTATAGAAGGGAACTGTTTCACCATCGATTACATACTGTAGATATAGATTAATACATGAAAACAATTACTGTAGTGACTGTAGGGTCCTGCAATTAAGTAGCTCAACTATCTTTAATTAAATAAGTATAATCATAGCTCAGTATCCTGAGCAACCATTTAATATGACCTCCCCTGGGTTCTGATTATGGTGATTCATAACTAAGCATGAATGTAGGCCTACTTGAATGTCCTCACACTGAACGAATATCACAACTTTTACATGACATCGCCCTACACTTAGACCGAGACTAACAACTGTACACAGTAAAAGAGTTTTAATTTATCCATTTGTAACCGAGAGTGTACAAATGTAACCAAATGGAGCCTCTCAGAGTGAAATTAAGAGGATTTCACTGTGTACACAATACATACTTTACTCATGTTACTACTGCTTTGAACGCACAGCCTGCGTAGCAAAAAAAAACAGAATGGCAGATGACAACATGAGAGCCACGTGTGACTACAAAGAGGCACTGTGTGTGTCCATGAATAAAGACCTTTTGTCAGCGGAGGGAATGGATTTTGGAGGTTCTATCCTGATGTTAGGGTCCCACTCTCCAGGGGGCAGCACAATCACCTCATCCAGGAACTCATCGATGCCGGCCAGCAGGTCGAGTCGATCCCTGGCCTTATACGCTATGTCATGGAAAACCTTAACAGAGACAGATGGAAGCACAGCATTGTATTAATGGCTTCTTAACTGTGGTCAATCCACTTCTAATCCAATCACTTCAAAATTGCGATTCGAAAGGGCAATTAGTTTTATATCGGCAGAACAGGTCTTTTTTTTTTTACGTATTGAAAATGTCTTTATTTCTTTGAAAATATGTAAGCTGAAAAGGAGGTGGCCCTCGATCCAGACAGATGTCTGTCCAGGCCTGAAAGTGTCACTTTATCTGCGCATGGGAAGACAATCGAGTGAGACAATCCTTTTAGTACATTCTACATTGTAATGCTTAATCTATTCTTAATTGCCTGCCAGTGTCTCACACCGAAAACAGCTCATCTAAAAGCTCATAACGGGTCACGATGCAACGTGTTATGAGCTTGTAGATCGACTATTTTCAGTGTGCGACACTGGCGCGCAACCAAATATAAATACGTTTTTTTAACCCATTAAGACCTGGAACGCATCTGTGTCACTTTAGATTTCTTTTGGCTATTCAAAAATAGCAGATATACAAGCTCATAGCACGGCACCGAGTGCCGCTCTACGAGCTTGTAGATCTGCTATTTTTGAAAAATCGTGAAAATTCTTTTTTAATATTTTTTTCCGACTTTTTTTGAGGATTTAGATTTTTTTAGACACGGCCTCAAGTCATACCTCATCTGTCATGAGTGTGGCAATGGCTCTCCCGATTTCATGGTATGACTTTCCTTTGCCTTTGGGTCCCAGAAGGATGAATAAAAATCTGAAAATGGCAAAAAGGGGAGAAAAAAAAGTATATTAATTAACAGGAGCACCTTGGACACTGAGTAGTCAGTAGAGTAATGCATTAAAATACCTGAGAAAAGATGCATGGGTTCTGTTGAGGACATTTTACTATTAATGATTATAAACTTTTATGAATAATTTATAATTCAATTAATTGTAAAAAAAAAAAGAAAAAGAGGAAGAAAGGATGCCGTTCTAACACATATTACTGTCTCCTTGAATACATCTCGCTGTCTCTCATTAAAAGTGTGTCAATTATCTTTATTAGAACAGGTACCCTATACTACACATACAGGCTAGGGGGGGGGGTTGCAGCAAAATGTGTGGTTATGGTATCAAAATATGAGTTATTTCAGAATAGCCAATCTACAAGGTCACAACAGAATCGCTATGCATCGCTGCGCAACGCGTTCTGAAAGAATCTTAGATTTTTTTTGGGTATATTTTTGTAACATTTTAACAACATAAATCTTATATGGGGGGTCCCCGGCACCAAATATTTTCAGATGGGCGTCCACGGCTGAATACATATTGATTTAGGGGTCCTTGACATGAAAAGGGTTGAGAACCACCGCTACAGGGACAGCACACACATGATGTTTCACAGTGGCGTGCACAGACATTTTGAGGGGCAGGTGCTCAAGTAAATTATACTTTTTTTTTTGTTGACTTGGTCTGCTCTTTTTTCCCTCTACACCTAAACCTCTTTGCTGCGAGACGTTGTGGGCTTGTAGATCGGCTATTTTTGGCTAAAGTTCTCCTCAGAAAAGGGATGCTAGGTATCGAGTGGTTATGGTAAAAAGAAAAATCATATCACATAAAGAATTGGCGGACCCCCTGTAGTAACTCTGAGGATCCCCTAGGGGTCCCGGACCCCCAGTTGAAGACCCCTGCTGTAAACTGAAAAAAATAAAACTTTTTTTCAAAAGGGCACCTCTGGTCGAGAGGGCAAAGGGCAGGTGCTCTAGCACCACCTAGAGTCTATCTGTGCACGTCCCTGATGTTTCACTGTGCGTCCTGGTTACCTGGTGGGAACAGGAACCTCTGTCAGGGCCCCAAGCATCACAGCTTGCTGCAGACGAACCAACGCCACAAACGGCGCGTCCAGGAAATCCACCTCCCCCACCAAGATGTTGGAGGCCTCAGCGTCTCTGGGTAACTTCTTCATGAACTTGTTCCTCAGCTGAAAAGCACAGAGAGAAGGTGGGGGGGGGGGGACAGGGAGGTAGGGGAGGGAGGCGTTAAATGTTACGTTCACACCAGCAAGCTACCTTTCCCTGGAATTAGACAAGAAATATATATCAAACACGACAATCAGTCTTTGGAATCCGAAACCTTCCCATTCAAGGCAAATACCAAACCAGGAGGCACCCGGGGGAAGGAGGTAAATGATTAGTGGCAACAAATCAGGGGTGGAAGTTTTTTTTTTCACTTAAAAGTAGCAAAACCACAATGTAGAAATACTCTGTAGTAAACGTCCTGTATTAAATATGGTACTCGAGTAAAAGTACAAAAGTATTGGCATTAAAATATATGTAAAAGTACTCATTATGCAGATTTCTTAAAATCTTTCAAAAAATAACCGATCTACAAGCTCACAATGCTCACTTACAAACACGCTGTAAGCTTGTAGATCAGCTTTATTCGAATACAATTATAAAATAAAGCTGAAATAGGTTTTGTGTTGTATAATGTTTTTGTAATAATAATTTATATGAAATAACTTGAAAATAAAGTTTTCAAATAATTGTAGTGGAGTAAAAAGTACAATATTTACCTCTGTGATGCAGTGTATTGAAAATGTACCTCAAAGTACCTCAAATCTGTACTTAAGTACAGTACTTGATTTGGATTAGATTTCACTTAAGTAAATGTACTTAGTTACTTTCCACCACTGGCATTTATGTGTGCGGCGGGCATGGAGAGATGGATGAGGACATGAAGAGAGACCTGGAGCTCAGCAGGACATTAAGGGCTTGTGTCTGTGTCTCCAAGGAAATGCTGGTGAGCAGCTAGTCCATTATGTTCCTGTTTTTATCTTTACTGGCGTGCAAACTGAGAGAACTGCTATTCAAAGTTGTTTCAACGGACCCCTATCTGAAAAGGTTTTGTAGAGACCCCATAAGAGAAGATTTGTGCGTTAAATGTTTTTTTCCAAATGATGATGAAGTTCAGTAAGTATAACATAGGGTTAAAGTGTTTAAAGTGATTAGGAGGCTGTATTAACCATTTTGCTGGTGACCCCCTGGAACCCCCTTAAGTACCCCTGGGGGTCCCCGTACCCCACTATGAGAACCGCTGATGTAAACACTCCTGAACTCATCAAAATGCTCTGGTGTAAAAAGTCCAGCTCTTTGACATAAAGGTGCATGTGTGCGCATGAGTGCGTGTGTGTGTGTGTGTGTGTGTGTGTGTGTGTGTGTGTGTGTGTGTGTGTGTGTGTGTGTGTGTGTGTGTGTGTGTGTGTGTGTGTGTGTGTGTGTGTCTGTGTGTGTGTGTGTGTGTCTGTGTGTGTGTGTGTGTGTGTGTGTGTGTGTGTGTGTGTGTGTGTGTGTGTGTGTGTGTGCATGTGTGCGTGCATGCTTGCGTGTGTGTGTGCGTGCGTGCCTGTAACCCCCCCCCCCCCCCCCCCCCACACACACACACACACACACACACACACGCACACACACTACAGCAAGTACCGACGATAGTGAATAATGATGTTTGGTCTTTCAACTTGTTCTGTTAAATGGTGGTTGAAAACTCCAGCGATGCATTAGATTCCAGTGGTCATTGAACCACGAACCCTCCACCCACAGGTCATGTGACCATGACACTTATTCAATGCACAACTTGAACTTCCACTTTTATCACATAAATCAACCACGCTACACTTTGATCCATCATAATATTATGCCCCTCATTAGATTTGTCTCTAATGATAACAACTGTAGCATACCTGTGTCCAGATTTAAGTCATTAATATAAAGACTTCAAAGACTACAAATCATAAACATTAAGATAAGACTGTCATGGAACACCGCTGTGTTACAAATTAACTTGAAAACACCAGAAGCAGAGTGGAAAATATTTACAACGGAGCACCCAAGGACAACTATGGAATAATGAATATGATGACAGATGTTGTGCACTTATACTTTTTGTAATAATAACAGAATTAACTAAATCATTTCATTACTGACTAAAGTACTTTAATTAGCCTCAGCCTCATCATTCTTTGTTTCCATCACGGTACCCATGCAAAGACTGAGCACTATAACTATATCGTTCACCATCATATTCTTTTTTATGTTTGGTGTGAACTCGTCCATCCACTTGACTTAGAACGATTTTTAAAACTATATTTTTACAGTTATAGTTGTAGTTGTAGTGCTCAGTGTGAATGGCCCTTAACAATTAAATGACTGATTGCATCTGTGAGAAACTGCAAGGTTCATTTCCCCTCCGCTCCACAAGGAGACACCACAATGGGATTCAGACTGGTACCTGTGGTGGTGACCTCACTTCCTCCCACTATAAAAGCAGGACTGGATTCCCATTTCCCCTCTTGTCCTTTGTTTCCAAACACATGCAGCCGGCCTGTGTTTGCCGTGTGCTGCTGATGTACCACTGATGTTTGCCGTGCGTCTGTTAAACCTGGTATAATGTAAGTTCCAGTGTTTTACTTCTAGTGACGTGGATTATATGATTATATTTAAGAATTGATGAACTTGAGTTATATGGATATTTAGATGTTTAATATTATGAAGTAAATACTTGGCCTATTATTATTTTGATGATATACCTTCATGTATAATATAATTTAAAGGCCATATCTATGTTTGATATTTTATCTGGCATGATATTATAATTTGTATCTTTGTGTCTTTGTTTAGAACCATGGCATCATCATGAAACCCAATGTCAACCCTATTCATCATTATCCGGCTAAATAAACTGGATATTTGATTGCAACCTTTGTTTCCTGGTGGTTTGTGGCTCCAGTATGAACTTTAAATCCTAACAGCATCTGACCCTGAATCAATGCAATAATATCACCACATGATTGCCGATATTTATTATTATTATTAACATCTCTCAATCTAGTTAACAATGAGGGATAAAATACAGCAAAGACATACACACTGAAATCTTGAGCATTCATTTAACCACTTATTTACAAAAAAGTAGGACACCAGCCTACTCTGGGACCAAGCAATGTATTTTTATCAATCGTGAAAATGTGTGCAAATCTTTGAATAATATGTTTTTTAAGTGAACAATTGCAAAGATGTGAGTTACATTTTTATTATATTCAAAGATTTGCATAAGTGTTCACAATTTAAAAAAAATAGCAGATCTACAAGCTCAATGAGCTTGTAGAACACAGATGCATTCCCAGTCTAAATGGGTTAAGCATCTACAAGCTCACAAGCTGTGAGCTTGTAGATTGTTTTTTTGGGGCGGTGTAGCCGCCCCCTATAAGAGAGTTTTGGACACCGACCAATCCTGCACCGTGATTGGCCAATAGTCTACAACGCATTGTATACCCCTAACCCTTCCATTGTTAATGCAAATCGATACTTTTGCAAAGTCAGCCAATCACATTACAGCTAGTGTCATCACCACTAACTGTAATGTGATTGGCTGACTTTGCAAATTCAGGACTGTGATTGGCTAGCGAAACACATGACATATGTGCAGCCCTATGAATAGCAGTATGGACTTTAAAAAAAGTTATTTATCCTTTTTTAAATTGAGTTATGTTGTGATGACCACACACCGCCCACTTGGCCCAAACATAGAGGTTACCAGTGTGAGACCCCAGGTGTTTGTACTTGACCCCGTCCTTTTTTCCCCTCAACACCAAATCTCTTTGCCAAAAATAGCCTATCTACAATCTCACAATGCGTCTCATTGCAAGGCGATGTGAGCTTGTAGATGGGGTGGCATTGGCTCTGGAGGTAGAGCGGCCGCTTTGGAATTGGAAGGTTCCCGGTTCAATCCCCCGGTTCCCCGAGTTAGTATCCTTGAGCAAGACACTGAACCTGTAACTGCTCCTGATGGTTTTCTCCGCCGTTGGTGTGTGAGTGTAATGCACATTGTAAAGGAGGCCTTTGGATAAAGGCGCTACATAAATGGACCATTTACCATTGAGATCGACCAAAAAATCGCCTATTTTGCTGTATGATCGTGCTGTGATGACATGATCAGAATAGGGACGCTAGGTGGTTAAGGCGAAGGGCTAAACCTGTTTAATTACATGCCCAGTCACTGCTAATCCAATTAACACAGTCCTGTGCCTTGGATCTCTTATTTTGTTGAGCTTCGTGTGCCATTTGGTGTTGGGTTTCTTGTTACGGGGATTTTTCTATCGAATAGGTTAAATAGATTTGCCATAATTGATTCAAGGGATTGTCTTTTAAAAGTTAGTTTCTTTTGGCTGACATCCATGTGTACTGTACTGTATGTTTGTCTATTTTGGCTAGACATTGACGTGTGTGATTGATTGACATTTGAATATACTGTACAATTCTCTTGGTGCTTAACTTTTATGTTTCTTACATATTATGTAAAAAGTCTGGATGAAAACTGAGACAGTAACTAGGCACCTGTGCTTGGAGAATTTTTAGGTTACCTGAAATGGAAACTAGCCTGACATGGTGCAGACCGCAGGTAATTAGAAATAAGCCAAATTAATAACTAAGATAAATCCTCATGTCTGGTCCTCAAATATACCGTCTGCAACCAGATGATAAATTATTTTGGAAGAGCAAAGCGTCACAGTCTCCCACATGAGGCCAGTTTGAAACAGGTTAGTGTGCGTCCACAGTGATACAAATCATGAACAGCGCAACCAGCTCCCACAGTGGACGTTTAATAGGCCAGTGATAGGGGTTCAACCACTGAGAGGGCTTATCTACCTTGTTCTCCAATCTGTCTCCCACTCATTCTGTCACACAGCACCTCATACTAGACCACTAAGACCCAATTTTGTTGTCCCAGCGGTATATCCTGGATGAGATCATTTGGAAGCTGTGGACAAATGCCAACTGAGAACTGTAGTTTGAAGTGTGTCTATGTGGGAAAGAGCAATGAGCTAAGAGTGGTGTGAAACCATTACCCACTTAGCTAAGTTAAATGCTCATGCTTGCTTTATACGTGGTTGCGCCGTGTGGCACACCGAAAATAGCAGACGTACAAGCTCACAATGAATTTTGTGAGCTTGTACATCTGATATTTTTGGTGTGCAACACTGGTGCGCAGCTAAGTACACTACTCTACAAAGCCAAAGTGCTATGCAAAGAATCAAACAGACTTTTTTTTTAAAGGCTTTAAAGTGTTTCAACTGGCCAACCACATGAAGTATATACGTAGGTTTTAAGTGGTTAAAACAGAGATTGAAAGTCAATGGTAAATTGATCCAATGCAATGAGGGATAAAATACAGCAAAGACATACACACTGAAATCTTGAGCATTCATTTGACCACTTATTTACAAAAAATTAGGACACCGGCCTACTCTGGGACCAAGCAAGCATGGAATGGAATGGTTGCCGAGTGCCGCGCTATGAGCTTGTATATCTGCTATTTTTGAATAGCCAGACAAATCTAAAATGACACAGATGCTTTCCCGGTCTTAACGGATTATGGTAAAATAAAATGTGCACGACGTGCGCGTGCCGTGCGCGACGTCATTAAAATAGCGTTCCGCCAATAAAATAAATCACCATTACACCCCTGGTGGCGGGTGGTTGTGGCCCTGTCCAAAGTACACCGTACCAAACCCCCTACTGTCTTGACACAGTCTGCACTGTCCCCCCCTGCTCTCCTGTAAATGGCACACCGGGGCGGTGTGTGATGCACAAACAGGCACAGTTTGACGGATGACTGACTGACTGGTTGCACACTCATTGAATGTACAGGACGTCGAGGCGGGGAGAGGGCACGCACCCCCGCTGTGCTATAAAGCTTTGTTCAAAGCATGGGGGAGGGGTCGGTCGGACAATCCAAGCAGCACAGACACTGTCCCAGTGTATCTGTCAGTCCGCTTGGTATGCATGCAGGACTGTACAGAAGCATCACTGTCCAAATGCTCATGAGGCTCATTGTACACTGTGGCGTTCTTATCGGTCTATTATTTGGCATTATGAAGTAACGATTAAGAAAGCCCTGCCATAGTGATAAAAATGACTTTCTGTAAGCCATACTTGGTTCTTGTAGAGACATAATAAATTGCAGAAACAGGATGGATAAGATATGGAGAGCCGCATGCTTTGAGTGCCAAAGACAAATAGAGGGGGGGGGGGGTTGCACTCTCTTATCTTCACCCGACAGATCAAATAAGACCTAAGACAATGTAAAGTATCGTGCAGTACAGTCAGCTGTGATGGTAGACTAGAAATATTACAGGTGTGTGTGTTGTGAAGTTTCTCAAAGTGGCCATGGTAACGTTTATGTGATCCTATCACCTTCTATGGTTCAGAACAGCCGGTGCAGACTGGATCAAGACAGTAGGGGTTTGGTACAGTGTACTTTGGACATGGGCCACAACCAGCCCTAAGCAGCAGGCTGGCTGGCTGATCTCTTGAGTTGCTTTGCATTGGATCAATCTACAACTGACTTTCAATCTCTGCTTTTAACCACTTAATCCCTACACTGCGTGTTGCAAAACAAATAGTAATCTACGCCGATCTACAAGCCCACAACGTGTCACACTGCAATGTGTTGTGGGCATGTACAGTACATGCGCTATTTTCGCGGAATGTTCGCCTATTTGTGACTGGGTCCAGCGGTTCGTGCCAGGCGTAGGCCCACATAATTTTCCAGCTAAAAGTACGGAATATAAGATTCTAAATTATGTGTCATACATTAAAACTAGAAATTATTTGAATCATATTATGCTTCTATAACTGTAGTTAGACTTTTCTAAATTGCGGACTTCGGTCACATTTTTGTCTATTTACGCTTCACGGCAAATATGTAGCTGTACATTCGGTGGAATGTTCGCCTATATTCGCCTAATACGACATGCCCAGAACAGGGGACGGTAGGGTTCATGTGGTTAATATAACGGGTTCACTCACCTGTTCTTTGTCTGGTTTGTCAGAGATGTCATTCATGCTGCTGGAGGTCAAGTTCCGATGTGTCATGGCAGGACTACCTGTTTAAAAGAGGAAAAAAGCCAAGTGGTTATGCTGGACTTAGCACCACCTGCCTGATGCATGAACTGAATAGAAAGTTGGATGGAAGTAACCCCCGGAAAAGACAGTGGCCCAGTTTGCCCTTCATGCAGTAGGCTACCCAGTACACACACACACACACCAAGGGATAAGAGAATATTCTTCATGCAATCCACTGGGCGGAAATGTCAGAAGAAAACTACATTTAGGACTATCTGCAAATAAAGGCTATGACAATCCCTAATTAAACATTCTAATGAACTACATTTACCGTCTCAACCTTTCAAGACCAAAGAATTGCGTACAAAAATGTCATGCCGTGTCTGAGAATGCACCCTTCAGCTAAAAAAAAAACTATTACACTGAGAGCTTTTGGGACCTGATCAGCCTAAGGGGCGAGAAATAAATGAATAGATTTGGACAAGAGCACATTCTGATGCCACTGTAGCCTTTCAAATGGCACCCCACCCCCCAAGCAAAAAGAGCGACATGGTAATAACATAGTTGTCAGTATGATGCAGCCAACAAAAAAACGGTCCGTTTATAAAATCAGACAAACAAAAAAGTATATTTATTATTTAGAGTTCATATTTGAGGGAATGAGATCCAATTGAACTTTAAAGAAGATAATGTTGAAGACCAATTTCAGTGTTTCCCTGACCAAGCCTTGTCGAAATACCTACATGCAAAAAATATATATGTACAGTAAATTGGTGTCAGTGGGCACACCAAGCTAAAGCTAGATCTGAGGTGGAGTTCAAAGTAAATCTAAAGTTCTTGATGAGACTTTCTTTTAAAGATGCTTCAAACTTAAGAATACATTGAGAGCTTCTGCAGTACTTAACCACTCTACCATAGCTCTATATACTAAGCCCCCTCCTTTTTTCCCCCTCTACACGAAATCTGTTTGCCGAAAATAGCCAATCTACAAGCTTGAGCTTGTAGATCTGCTATCGTCACCGAATTTCCGCATAGTTTCGCCAAATGTTCGCCTATTACAACATGCCCAGAATAGGGACGCTAGGATTTATGAGGGTGGCTAAGTTGTCGCGACAGCTTGGCGGTCCTGATGGCACTTACAGCCTAGGTCTGGTGAACTTACTAAGCCGATCCATACTGGAACTCCTTTGGTCCTGCAACTCCTCCATAGAGGTGCATAGAGGTGACAGGCATGTCACCGAGTTGTCAAGAGGACTACGGGCTTTTAGTGGTAGAAACGGTGCATCCCAGGTCAATCCCCGGAAAGGAAACGAAGAAGGAGAAATAGAAAGAATGGAATGCGAGGAAGGATGAAGAGAAAGAGTTGACAGATAGCACCCGTTAAGCCAAAGCAAGTGGTTGTTAGAGAAGCAGTAAAAACAGAATTAACAGAATTAACAGCGTAGTGTAGCTGGTATTATGGGTATTATTTAAGCACCATGAGTCTTTGGAAAAAATATTTTGCTTTAAAATGCATTTTGACTAAATGTGTTGAAAATCCAACAGCATGAATAATGTAGTAAGCGTATCCAACCACTCACATGTAGATAGATAGATAGCTTTTCATATCGGAAATAAATGGTGATCAAGTTTCCCTTTGACCTTTGAATTGAGATTACTTGCTTTTGATGAAGTCATTCACCCGACAGTTTTATAAATCTTACAGGTAATAAATCATTTTCCAAAGACCCAGGGTAGGTGTGGGATTAATCACCATGTTAACACAGTGAAATGACAGTCAGTGTGCACATTTTGTTAACATGCACATGTATTGAAACAAGTTGCATTATAAACAAATAAAAAATAAACATCACAAAATTAGGCAGATTTTGTGATCAATTTGTTATAAAGGAGTCCATTTTATGATACTGGAAAATATTTCAAATCTACCTACATGGAGACGTTCTGTGAAGGGACATTTTTCATAGTGACACCAATAAATAGGAATGTAAAATATTATATTAGCTCCACTGATCCAAGCCGGAACACAGTCGATTGATTGCTCATTAAAATGAACATGCACGTGGTCCACCCATCTGAGCACTTGACACAGCAGCTGTTAAGTGGTCAGATGGGCCCTGATCCAGGAAAGGTTGGGAACCCCAGCTTTACTTAGTTACTGCAACCTTTAAATCCAAAATTGTCACCATTCCCACATGGGAGGTTTTACTGAAATAATTATTGAACGTCTCCAAGTAAGAGCTTTTTTCACAATATAAAGTGTTTCATCCTTAGCAATAAAAAGCAGTTGAATAAGCAAAAAAAGAAGGAAAGAATATAAACAATTCCAATCAATCTTATTGAGTTAGATATGCAAGGTTATGCAAACATAAATCACATGAGTTTTGTAATTCTAGATTTCTGTAATTGGCCGACAATTATTTGTCATCTCAAAAATTGTCACTGGTGTCTCAATGAATTAGATTTGATTCATATGACATAATTTATGTCTGTCAGATTAATCTGCACATGAATGTGATTAGTACAGTTAGTCAATTATAAGTGAATTGTGAAGGTGATGATATGAAACGTTAGGGCTAACATTAAAGATACCATACACAAGATGTGTATGGCATAGTGGTTTCATTAAGGATGTGACCAGGAACTAATAAAGAAAAACATCACATGGATGCAACTGGGACGTATCGTCAGTGTTGTAGCCTGGGGTCATCGGGTCAACTGATGAGTTCCTCATAACCTATAGTGTCGTTTCATACTGTGGCTTCATATTCCCTGTGCTCAAAAAGAAAACACTAAATAATTGTGTCTTATTTAAAGACGAAGATGCTATCATTAATTACTCAAATGTTTTTTTTTTTTTTTTGTTTTTAACTAAATGATTTTGTAAAAAATAAATAAATAAAAGTTCTATCCCAAATAAAAATGAAGACTGCACCAAACTGGCATCTGTATTACCGTTCTCCTGGTTGGTAAACAGCCTACTTGCACTGGAGACCGTCTTGCCGATGTCAGCCAGTGAGCGCAGGTTGGACTTCTTGGTCTGGTGGCGATGTTTCCTCAGCAGCGTGTACATCACCTTGTCCTTCAGCTCCGCTTTCAGCTGGCCGTTGGCTATCTGGTTGTCTGTGATCATCTCTGCGTGTGGACAGAGCAGAGTAGCGGTGCAGCGGTTAATCACACCGATCGATACAATCGATTATTTAAAAGATGATCAATAATTGATCATTTAATGAATAAATCCATCAGTAATCGATTCCTATTTACAATCGCTAAGATGATAATGGATAGTTACAACCCTAGAGCAGAGAAAGATACATGAAAGAAGGCTGTTGTTTCAACGGCCATCAGAAACAATAAGATTCAGCAGTTTGCTGAACTATGATTTGCCTCGAGTGTAAAAATAAATTGAGTTAGCCTATTTCTGAGCTATCCTGTTTTTTTGTTTTTTGTTTGACAAAGACAGTGAGCAAAAGCTGAACGTGAAATGTCAAAGCCACAGCATCACTCAAAGCAGTCAAGTCACCGTAAAATGTCTTGTGAGGACTCAATGAACAAAGGCCAGACTGGAATGCTCCTAGACATGATGCCTGTGCGCCTGTGTCGCAGAGCAAAATATAGCAGATCTACAAGCTCACGACGTGTCACGATGCAACGCTTTGTGAGCTTACAGATCGGCTGTTTTCGGTGCGCGGCACTGGCACGCAACTAAGTACAAATCACCCCCCAGCCTTCCATAACATCATGAATGGCTCAATCAAAAGGTCTATTTTTAAAAAATAAGGTCAGATGCCTTAAAAGTAAGCTGCCTCAGGGACTCTGTCAGACTGTCTGTCTGTCTGTCTGTCTGTCTGTCTGTCTGCCTGTTGCTTCGTCTGTCTCTTCATCTCTCTATCAGTCTCTCTGTCTCTCTGTCTCTCTGTCTCTCTGTCTGTCTGTCTGTCTGTCTGTCTGTCTGTCTGTCTGTCTGTCTGTCTGTCTGTCTGTATTTCTCTCTCTCTCTCTCTCTCTCTCTTCCCATAGAACGGTGGTGCTGCTAATGACCCATCAATCAAATCAGTTGGCCTCAAAGCAAGGGGCCTAGCTCAGCCCAGTTCCATGTAGCACAACCAATTACATCACATTAATCATTCCCAGTGATAAGTCTTCCCCTGGCTCTATCATGCAGGGGAAACCATGGCATGCATGGTGTCCTGAGCTGGAGGCGTGGAGAGTAGGACTGGGCGATATGACTTCAAATCAATATCATATCACCATTATTTTAAAGTTTTGCCCCAATTACAATAAACCCATTAAGACCTGAGGCCGATTAAAAAAAGAAAAATCTAAATCCTAACGCTTTAAAATATATATATTTTCAAAGATTTGCACAAATGTTCACGATTTTTCAAAAATAGCAGATCTACAAGCTCGTAGCGCGGCACTCAGTGCCGCGCTACAAGCTTGTATATCTGCTATTTTTGAATAGCCTAAAGAAATCTAAAAATGACACAGATGCGTTCCCGGTCTTAATGGGTTAATGAACGATTATTTTGTTTTATTTTATTTTGGTACGCCTCCATTGTACAATAAAGTATTATACAGTGTTAAGTGGTTAATCAGACTCATTGATTTTATCGATTATAAAACAAATTGTATTGATTTGTTGATATATATGAAAAAAGAAACTGCTTCTCAATTATTCGATTAACCTTCAGTATATTATGAGCAAGATTAAGTCGGTTATTGGTTCTAAATGTCTGTAATATTTAATTTGTCTTATATTTAATTCCCCAGCCCCAGTAGAGTGATACTGTCATCTCAGAGGCAATTGTACTTCCAATGTAAAATTCGAGTCACTTCCTGACTTGCCTACATAATGCTGACGTTTTTAAATACGAGTCATAGGACCATGGCGAATCAGCGAATCGGAGCGAATCAGCCTGGATTCCAGGCTAGTGTTTTTCAGGCGCTCAATTTAAATGTGATACGCTGTACAGTAAACACAATGATATGACACACATCTCTGAGGGGAAAATGAAAAGATAAAAAAAAAAACAACTAGTGCGACGAATAGCCTAAGCTTCTATGAAGAAGCTGATAGAACCAAGAAGATTTATTTGTCATTAAACACGTACTGTACAAGCAGTACTGTACCTGTATACGGTCTTATATTTAATTCCCCAGCCCCAGTGGAGTGTACTGTACCTGTATAAGGTACGGTACTACTTATACAGTTACTGCTTATGCAGGTCCAAGTACCTTGAAATAGCTACTACAGAGTGGCTTTAAGCTTTGTGTATCACATGCATCCATCCATCAACCTGTGCCCACAACTGTTCTGTTATAAAACGTAATGACACGCTCAGGATGATCGCAACATACTTTTTTTTAACCCATTAAGACCTGAAGCCGATTCTACAAATGTATTCTAAATAAACAAGAAGACAAGCAAAACAATATTCCGAAAAGTTCTTGATGATGTTTCTATATCAGTGGTTCTCAAACCTTTTCATGTCAAGGACCCCCAAAATGATATGTTTTTGGCCACCAACCCCCATCTAAAAATATTGTGTTCCAGGGACCCCCCAGGAGCAAAGATTTGAGTTACAAATGTTCGCTTTAAAAATATATATATTCAAAGTTTGCACAATTTTTCACGATTTAAAAAAAATAGCCAAAGTGTAAAATAATGCTTTTTTAGCTCAAATCAAAAAATGACAGATGCTTAATGGCTTAAAATATTCCACCTCTTTCAAATATAAAGTTGGTATGGTGGAGTTATGGTGAAGGAATGTTCCAATGATCTGGACAGGATCAACAACACCTTAGAGGCGATAAAAAAAGGCAGATTTATCCCGCCGGCTGTGATTATCGTTGAATATAAAAGTACGCCAGACTCAAGACTTTTAGCCCCCCCTTGGTGTTGATGTGTGTTTAGGTTTTTACAGCTGAGTGAACCTGGATTTCTTTCTTATTACGATACAGTGAAAGTCTCGCCATTATGTCGGTACTCCCACTCGGCATGTCTAGGCCCTTACTAGACCAGAGAATCATGAATTGAATCTTTTTTTCTGTTGTCTGCTTGTAATTGATTCCTTCCCGAGAACTGACAGAAAACGATCCCTGGAAAATAATTAAAGCATTTAAAATGATGACTTGAATCACGTCGGCTCAGTGAAAAATAGCGTCAAACTATTTATACTCCTCTGATGGGCAGCTTACTGCTAATCATAGCTCGGACATTTTTCTTTTACAATTACAGTGAACTAAAATAAGCACAGGCCAGAGTCGAAACCTCCGATGCCATCACATTGTTGCTGCTAATTGACCTAGTGGGAAGAGCTGTTGAAAAAAAGCCAGTAAAAAGCATGCGGTTATGGTGGTTTACTGGTGCATGGACACACGTCCATGAACCAGTGCTTTTTGCACTGGTTCTCAAGCGGTAGGTACCGAGGGCACACTGGTGTGCCGTGAGACCAGCTGTGCCTTGGGATTTTCCGACAACCACACATTATTTCGCAATATAATACAACTATACAAAACTTTTGTTTTGGGCATTAGTGAATGTTCAAATGTTCAAGATGGGTCACGTCCCTGAGTTTCTAAGTTTGGAAAACACTGAATTAGAAAGCAGTCATTGACAGCCTGGGTCATCAACATGACCGCACACGGACAAATATGTCTTACAACTTAAGACTTAACAAAAAATATATACATACTATTTATTTATTTTCATTATACTGTTATTTTATGTTAATTTAATGTGCAATTAAAGCACAGATGTTATTGATAAGACCCAAACACAGAATTGGCTTTGGACTATACTGCATTGATGCCTGTATACAGACAGTATACAGTGGCTGACTTGCCAGTCTCCAGGTTTTCTTTCTTAGGTAGGACACTTTTTTGATTAATGCATAAAAAGTACTATCATTTCAAAACGTGTAGCACATTGTGATATACACAAAGGCACTCCAGGAGTCCACTAGCACACATTTAGGGCTAGGTCTATGTGTGTCTGGTAATATTAATGACCGCTCATTTTATATGCCTGTGGCAAGAATAAAATGTGGACTAAAACTGTCCATCACAAGCCGGCATGGTGGTGAGTGGTGACCTCTGGTCATTGACCATTGGGACTTACCAACAACCTGTGGCAGGGTGGATGCCTCCATATCCAGCATGATGGTGCCTTTCTCTATGCACGTTCTCAGCTCAAACAGGCTGTGTAAGGACAGCGTGGCCACGTGAGGTTTACTCCAGCGCTCGCCACCTTTCTCCACCTTCTCCTCAAACTTGATCCACCTGGAGGAGCAAGAGAGAACATTCAGTCAGTTCTGAGATGTACACATCTAGTACAAGTTATACGTACCTATATCTACTGATTGATTGTATGTTTACATGACAACTTGTATTGCTGTATATTATACGAGTGGTTCTAAACCAACCTTTTTTAAGCTCTGCACCATTAGTGCAATTTAAACAATGCACAAGGACCACCCACAACAATATATTGTATTTTTTGTATTTATTTAATTTATCATATTTAACATTAATTATCTAAAAGACAGATTTATACTTAGTAGCGTGCCAGTGGCGTGTACTGAAAATAGCTGATCTACAAGCTCACAACACGTTGCAGATCGCAACACATTGTGGACTTGTAGATTGGATATTTTCAGTTTGTCAAACTGTGCACAATAAAGTATATCAAACCCTTAATAGTCAATATTTCCTTTCAAGCTTTTTTTAAACACAATTAAATATCATTATTTTGTATGCATTTAACATATGCAACATATATATTTTAAACATTTCCCATGGACCGCCTGTAATTATAACATGGACCACTAGCGGTCCGTGGACCAATGGTCGAGAAACAGTGATTTATACTATTTGGAACAGCTGCTAATTCAGAGTAATTTTTACTACTATACTTCAATGAACCTCAGTGTAGATCTATAGTTGCTTGCTATGACCTAACTCTACAGTGCATTTTCACAATTCTATGGTTGGTAGTGAGTTCAGTTCAAACTTTATGTGGCCACGGCACAAGCACCATTTCATACTTTCACAGCACTTTCAAATATAGTGAGAACGCATCTGTGTCACTTTAGATTTCTTTGGCTATTCAAAAATAGCAGATATACAAGCTCATAGCGCGGCACTCGGTGCCGCGCTATGAGCTTGTAGATCTGCTATTTTTGAAAAATCTTGAAAAAAAAAGTTTTAGATTTTTTTCAAAAAAATGTTAGGATTTAAGAAAAAAAAATTAAGAATCGCCTCAGGTCTTAATGGGTTAACCTAGTTTCCCCTGAAAAAAATTGAAATAATAAATAAATAATGGTATATTAGTAAATAGTGGTTAAAATTTTCTTTTTAGGGTATAGAATTTGCCTCTGTGTTTGAGGCAATGAGTGAGCACAATGTACTGCTAATTAAAAAATAATTTGCAACTTTTTTGTAAAGTTGTATATATTGCAATAATAATGTGCAGTGGTCTGGTCACAATATCCCAAGGCACTACCTGGCCTTGTCTCATGGCCTCGGCACACCGTTTGACAACCACTGTCCTACAGTACAGCTTTGACATTATTAACCCAGGATCCTCGACAGGCTTACACTGAGAGGAGATCAAGTGTTGACTACTGTACTGTAGGTGGATTAATCCCTACTTAGTGAATCGGCTGCAGTAGTGGACAGTAACAAACTGTAAGTTTGTGTTAAGTGAATGTACTTTACTTGAGTATTCTTTTTTTGGAAGCTTATGACTTTCACTCCACTATATTTGAAAGACAAATATTGTACTTTTGACTCTACAACACATTTCTAGGAAAGGATCCTCGACACCCAAACTTACAAAAATAGATTATGAATTAACCAATAAAGCTCTATTTAAAAATAAAAAAAATACTATAGTCAATCTAGCTCACAACACGTCACAATGTGGTGAGCTTGTAGATCAGCTATTGTCATTATTTTTGAAAAAGTTAGCATGTACTTTTGATTTCTTGAGAATTTGTAAAAGAAAGTACTCTGGTACTTTAACTCAAGTACAAATTTGACTGACCAACTTTCACTTATCTATCTACACTCCAAGTCCTGTGATTGAGTACTTTGTCCACCACTGATTGACAGCGGTGTGTTTAGAACATGTTTAAACGAAACAAGCAACCCAAACCTTACTACAACAGCTGTCAGTGTCCTCTAATTCTATCTAAACAAAAATTGTTTATCAAACTTTTTATTGAAAGTTTTGGAAATGTTTTGCCTGTAACTAGATTCTCAGAGAAGTCCAGAACATGGCACATAATGATATTTGTGCACAGTAAGAGCCAGAACAAGGCTTGTGAATGACTCACTGCCAGACACTCCATGCCAGGGGTTTTCTTTGGCCATATTGGCAGCAAAGAGAGTGCATGTGGCAGAGAGCCAGCACCACCAAGCACTTGCGAAATGTTTTATTCATAATGAATCCAAGAGTCCCATGTCTCAGCAGTTCATGAACAGCATAGTGGGTTTTGACACTCAAATTGATTTATGAATAGTCCACTGGTTCTCAAACGTTTTTGGCTAGTACCCCCTTTCCCTATAGTCTCTCAAAACTGCAAGAGAAAACCATAGCTAGCATATGATGCTATACTGAATTCATGATAAGCATTTTGAAGAAAATAACTTATTTTGCATTTTGACAGTTTACAGTTTACAGTTTAGGCATTTAGCAGACACTCTTAATCCAGTGCGACTTATAGTAAGCAAGGACACAAGATAATACATCATAACACATCAATATAACATCAAATGCATAAAAATGAGAGAATATAACTTATAATTACAAATAAGAAATGGAGGTAAAGATAATCTTTTTTTTAAAAATCCATTTATCTATCTATCTATAAATCCATTTATCTAAACGTGAGAACCACTGGAATAGACTAACAACTAACCATTTTAAAGCATTTGAAGCGTTTGAATTTCTACCATTGGAACAATAACTTTTCAGAAAGAAAAACGGTTTATGGTACAGTCGGAAGAACACTGAAATATTTGATTCATTATAGAACCAAGGTACGGTGAGACCTCCTCGCTCAAGTATTACTTAACAGTTTGTGCGCGTCCTAAAATCAGCTTCCCTCTTTTCTGGACCAGGGCCCACGTGAAAATCTTGAAAGCGTTCGCTGCCCACCCACCTGACCACTTAACACGGCAGCCGATCGGTGGTCAGACGGGGTGGGCCGCGTGCATTTTCAGAGCATGTTATGATCAAACAATCGATTGTGTCCCACCTTAGATTAACCCATTAAGACCTGGTGAAGCATCTGTGTCACTTTTTGATTTGAGCTAAAAAGCATTATTTTACATTTTGGCTATTCAAAAATAGCAGATATACAAGCTCATAGCGCGGCACCGAGTGCCGATCTATGAGCTTGTAGATCTGCTATTTTTGAAAAATTGAGAGCATTTGTGCAAATCTTAGATAATAGATATTTTTTAAAGCGAACATTTGTAACTCAAATCTTTGCTTCTGGGGGGTCCCTGGAACAAAATATTTTGAGATGGGGGTCCTTAGCCAAATACATATCATTTAAGTTCTTATTTATTGGTATCACTTTTTTGTATTAATTATAAAATGTTATTATTAATTATTATGATTATATCATCATTGAAATATCAGTGTTTTGACAATTATCTGGGGGCCCACTTGCAACACCCTCGCGGCCCCCCAAAGCGGGCCCTGACCCACAGGTTGAGGACCAATGTCTTTATCCTATCCCAACAGTTAACAGGATGTGGGAGGGATTAAGCTACCATTACAGCTCACTTGTCTGTCGGCATGATCTACTGTAAGGCTTGTTGGCATGACTTTCATTTGTAGCAGCTTAATGACACAATGTTTATGCTCGTCCAGACGCTTCAAGTGAATGGCAGGAGCGTGATCGATGCTGTAGTGGTGGTAAAAAAAAAGTACTCTGATTTGGCAATACCACAATGAGGAAATACTTTCTTACAAGAAAAAGTCCTGGCCTCAGACTATACTTAACTAAGTACCAAAAGTAAAAGTATAAAAAGAAAAGAAAAAAAAAAGGTTTTCATTTTATACTTTGGTTATTCGAAAATAGCCGATCTACAAGCTCACAACTCATCGTAGATCAGCTTCTTTTTTTTTTAAGATTTTGACGAACTTTTGAAAAAACTTTCTGCAGTACTTTTGAAGTACACTTTTGGAACTTTAAGTATATTTTGATGCCAATATTTTTGTACATTTACTCAAGTAAAATGTTTAATGCAGGACTTTGACTTGTAACAGAGTATTTCTATATTGCTGCATTGCTACTTTTACTCAAGCAAAAAAAGCAGAATACTTCGTCCGCCACTGACGCAAGGGTTAAAGAGGGGTTAAACAGGGTCCCCCCTTTCCCCCCTGTAGAGAGCTTCATTCAGTCATTCAGTCATTCATTCATTCAGTACTAATGGTGCATAAACAACCATCTCCCTCCTCCCAGGCCGTCCCATCCTGCTCCATCCCACACTGCACTACACAGGACAGACATGCCATCCTTTGTTTTGACAGCGCTCTCCTCTTTTGATGTGACTTTCTATTGTAAAAACTGAGCGTACAGCGGATTAACTCTTCAAAGTGAATCATTACTATTATTATTATTATTTTTATTATTACCAATTGTAAGCCTGAGTGTGAACAATTGTAACTAATTAACCCATTAAGGCCTGAGGTTCCGATTCTACAAAATGTCTTCTAAATCCTAACAGTTTTTTGAGAAAACTTATGTTGCTATGTCTTTTCAAACTTTTCGAGTGGTTTTCAAACTTTTTAATGTCAAGGACCCCAAAATGATGTGTTTGACCACGGACCCCCATCTCAAAATAGTTTGTTCCAGGGACCCCCCCAGAAGCAAAGATTTGAGTTAAAAATGTTTGCTTAAAAAATATATATATATGTTCAAAGATTTGCACAAATGTTATATCTGCTATTTTTGAATAGCCAAAGTGTAAAATAATGCTTTTTAGCTCAAATCTAAAAATGATTTAGAAATGACAGGTTTACAGAGAATGACTTTATCCATTGCTGCTAAGAGGTTTTAAAGAGGTTTAGAGAGTGTCTTGTTAAAAAAAGCTAAACTTAAAACTACCTTATTTTTATTAAAAAACTTCTTTCCAGTATTATCACTATTTCATCTTGTTGTATATCGTAGCCTATTGCTGGACACGTCTCACCAACATTTCACTGCTCGCACCTGTATATGAGTGAGTGAGTGAGTGCCTGCTCTTACCTGGCCGTCTCCTTCCACTCCATCTCCTGTCCGTCCACCGACAGCAGCTCGTCCAGCTCGGTGAAGAGCTGCGGGGGCGCCGGGCCGTCATCGTCCTCCCCGAGGATGAAGCGGATCCTCTCGGCCGCCGGCGAGACTGCGGAGAGAAGGAAAACGCTGCGGTTCACAGGTGGAACTTGACACTGCTGCTGGTGGTGCCCGTTGGCCATTAAGGGCTTGGGCGACGAGGGCTTCGTCCCCTCGTCCTCCTTCTTGCCCTCGGGGGCAGACACGGGAGGAGGGGAGGGCGACAAAGGTGGTGGTGGGATCTTCACCACCCCCTCCAGCGACTCCTCTTTCCCCCTGTCGTCCACCGCGGCGGTGGACGACAGGAAGTCCTCTGTCTTCTCTACTTTCTTCCCGGTGGACGACAGGAAGTCCTCTGTCTTCTCTACTCCCTTCCCCTCTTCGTTGTTGTTGTTGTTGGACATCTTCACGACGACACGCTGACCCCCCCGCCAAACTATGAATCTCGGGTGGTCTTCACTCAAGAGGTGGGTGTGTGTGTGTAGATAACAGCTGGTAAGCAGCACAAGCTCACCAGCAGCAACAAGCGGCAGCTCAAACCCTCATTAAAAAAGTGACGACCGCTCTCAGTTAGCCCGCTCCAGCGCTCTGCAGAGCCAGGTAGAACGGGGGTCCGAGGGGGTTTAGGGGTGACAGCGTCCCCAGTGCAAGCCCCTTCACTGCCCCCCCCCCTTACACCACACTGTTCAAACAGGCCCTCTCCCATTGGCCCTCCAAGCTCTTGGCACGCTGCCCTGGAGCCCCTCATTAACAATTAGGAAATGCTTCACAAACTGCCCTATTCTTTACAAGCGAGGCTTTGCTTTCCTTCCCCTTGTCTTCTCATTTGAATACTTATACAAGCATCAGTGCTCTGAGAGAGAGGAAAAAAAGGGCCATTCCAACATTCAAAGGGGCTGATATATAATTAATACTTTTCACACTTTCTGATGCCTTTCTAAAAGAACTTCTGGAGGAATCCGCAAACAAATATGTGTACCTACTACCTACTGTACTGTGAATTGGCGCACATGGCAAACGACCACAGAACAAATGCTCATACCGCCAGCCACACTACATCAATAGAGGAACCGCACTGGGTGCATTTTTACACTGTGCAGAGATTAAATACATTTTGTTGAAATGAAATGAAGGTGTTTGTTTGAAGGATCATGATTATTTAATAATAGATACAGTATCTTGTGAAGAAGAGAAGTGTCTCTTTATCTGCCAAATATGTAAAAAAAAAAAGTCATCAATTTGTAGAAATATGTATGAAATGTGAGCTTATTACCATGGACATAGTGAAACATGTTTGTGATTGGACAGAGCCCAACCAATCACAGCATCCATTGAATCCATTGAATTGACTTGGGCTCTGTCCAATCACAAATAAGAAGTATTGTCCTACCCCTTCCGTCATCTGAAATGACCTTGTGTTTTCCAAATGTCGTGTTTTCTCAAATGTCGTGTTTTCTCAAAAGTTGTTGTATCTTCTGAAATGTTGTGTTTTGTGAAAGGTCATGTTTTCTCAAATGTCAAGTTTATTCAAATGGCACGTTTATTGGAATGTTGTGTTTTGTGAAATGTCTCGTATTGTGAGATGTCGTTTGGTTTTCCGAAATGTGTTTTCTGACATGTCGGTGTGCTTTGACTCTCACGACCACCGTAGCATCACCCCCATTTCGGGCCATGAATCAGATTCCTTCACAGTAGCGGCCCATAGCCAGCCACAGCTGATGTCACCACCCACCGCTCCTGCGGAGTCACAGTCGGTTGCATAACGTGCACAATGACACCGACTAGAGCCAGTTCATTGTATGAACTGAGATCTCAGAATTCCTGAATCCACTGAATGGTGTTCTAAGGAGGTTAGTGTATTATTGCATGTGTAAAATGCCATTAATAAATCTTGACTGTGACTCTGACTTTGGCTCGACACAGAGAGAAGCAATTCATCCACTTATACCATGTATATTTTGATGACCGGAGTTCCTCAGAGGTCTATACTTGGCCCACTCCTATTATCCCTCTACAATCTCTTTGCCGAAAATAGTCAATCTTCAGCTCACAACGTAGATTTGCTAATTTGGCCAAATGTTTGGTGATTTCCGCTGAATGTTCACCTAGAGTTCATGTGGTTAACCTGACTCTGGTTTATATTCTAGTGAAGACTGCACTAGTATGAAATGAATTGTAAATACACCATGAGTACATAATGTATTTCTTGTTGTCAATCACAGAACACTAGGTAACACTATTGTTAATAGTGATATAATAAGTGATATTTCTTACAATTGTCTGGTGAATAGTTTTGTCCCATTGTGTCAAACTCCAGCCGTCTGGTTAATGTATAAAATGTGTTAAACTAGTGTTCAAAAATATTTTTCAAATACTCTGCTATTTGCCACAGCTTTGACGTGTGTCTGTGTGTGTCTGCACGCTCGCGCATGCACATGTGTCACAATGAATCTGATGTTAGAAAAACCTGCTGCACGCACGTCCTGTGGCGCACAACAAGTTCTATCTACAATGCCTGACATTGTTGACTTCAGAGGAGCCATTTAGATTGCTAAGTAAACTTGTCTTTAGCTACCAAGCATAATTATTGCCCTGTAACGTTACATTAACTGCCATGTTTAGCCATTCACTCAGTCAGTCAGCACATAGTAAATGAGGTGAGGGCTTAACGCTGCAGGTGCGAGCTAGATGAGTAGCTGTGAGATTGCTAGGTGCACGACAAATTAAATGCTTGGACACAGCAATGACCGCAAGCTGTAACTAGCTGCAAGCACTTTGTGTTAAATAATGCCCGGAGTACAATAATTTACATACACAGTACATGTACATGTCACACATTTAGCTGACTCTCCTATCCAGGGTGCTTTAGAGTAAGTACAGTAAACAGTGCAGTAAACAGTTAAAGGAGCTTAACCACTTTCAACCTGGCATCCCTATTTTGGGCATGTCATTATAGGCGAATATTTTCTATTTTGAAAAAGTCGACGCATTGTGAGCTTGTACAGTAGATAGGATGGATTTACGGAGGTTGAAAATCTTTGCAAACTTCTGAAAATATGGCTTAAGAGTGGTTAAATACTGCACCACCAACACAGAAAAGTAAGGTTAAAGGCCAGAGTAGTCAAATGTTAGAGGTAACCAGGGTTCAAAAAAACACACCATAGGGAGGTACATTTTCTAAACCTTTTAAGCCCTATATAGCCTACTTCATTGTACAACAAATAGCAAAAATAGCTGGTAGATCTGTTATTTTCACTATTTTTCAAATAAAAAAGTGAAAATCTTTTAAATGTTTAGAATATTTGCCCAAAATAGGGATGCTATGGTTAACATACACTTTAATGTATTGTTCATTTGTGATATTAAAAAATATATATAAAACATGCGTATGTAAGCATGTGTTTAATTCTATTCTGTCTGATCAGAAGGAGGAGAAGAACATACCCCCCCCCCCACCCTCCCGCAAAGTGAAATCTGTGTCTGAAAATGAGAGAAGTGCCAGGGCCAGTGTTGCCAGATTCTGTGAGAGAAACAAGCAACCAGGTCTAGGAAAACCAGCCCAAAAGAAGCGACTATGGGCCACATGAGCACTTTAACATATACATCAGCTATTTGAAAATAACAGATCTACAAGCTCACAACGCGTCGCGATTGTGAGCTTGTAGATCGGCTATTTTCAAATAAAATCTTGCGGGGAAATTATAATAAGCAGATCTGGCAACCCGGGCCAGGGCCAAGAAAGAGCCAGAGAAGAAAGCTGACATTTTGGCAGAACACGTGGCACAAGCTCATTTGAATGCAAAAGCACAGAAGCGCATAAAGTACAGTAACAAGTGACCACAGTCACTCTCCCATTCACTGTCCCAGGAGTGGCTGAGAAGGGGCGTGGCGCAGATTAGAGTTTTGGTCATTCTGTTATTACAGTTGAGCGATTACAGTTATTCATTAACTTGCATGGACCCTAGCATCCTTAATCTGGGCATGTCGTAACAAGCGTAACATTCTGAGCAGATCTGCAAGCTGCACGCACTTGTAGATCTGCTATTTTCGGTGAGGAGATTTGGGTGTGGAGGCAAAAAAAAAAAGGAAGGGGTCAAGTGTAGACCCTTGGGGGACTCTGGGTCAATTAGGGTTTAAGTGGTTAAACTGCCTCAGGACGTAATGTGGGAACAATTGTGTGTGAACTCTTTGACACTGGGTCGTACTGTATCCTTCTGTATGTGTGACCCAAATGTCCTCCACAACAAAATAAAATATAATACAAATGTTTATAAATTCTGAACTGAAGAGCGTTTTATGGCAAGCTTAATTTTTATAGCATTTTTTTAAAAGAAATGAAAAAATAATCAAGGATAAGATTTCAATGCAGTTGACCAAAGAGTATGCATGCTACAGTATCCCTGTACCCAGTGGTGGAAAGTAACTAAGTACATTTACTTAAGTACTGTACTTAATTAAGTACAATTTTGAGGTATTTGTACTTTACTTGAGTATTTCCAATATCCAATACTTTTACTTCTACTCCACTACATCTCAGAGGCAAATGTTGTACTTTTACTACAATTATTTGAAAACTTTAGTTACTAGTTACTTTGCAGATATAAATGATTACATTATAAAACATACATTAACCACTTAAGCCCTATTTTATACCTAGGCTATTTGAAAATAGCAGATCTACAAGCTCACGACGCGTCGCATCGCGACGCGTCGTGAGCTTGTAGATCGGCTATTTTCAAACATCTTAGTACTTTTACTTTAGGTACTTTAAGTACATTTTGATACCAATACTTTTGTACTTTTACTCAAGTAAATTTTGAATTCCAGTCTTTTACTTGTAAACAGAGTACTTCTACATTGCGGTATTGATACTTTTACTTCAGTAAAACACTTGAGTACTTTTTCCACCACTGCCTGTACCGTCTATCCAAAGAGACCAAGGTGGTATCAAGTGGCGGTGTCGATTCAGTGGAACAGTTGCTAAGGGGGGGTACGGGGGGGTGGAGTCGGGGGGTCCGGGACTACGGGAGAGCACAGTGAAAGCAAAGAGAGGGGGTGAGCAAGCAGGCACGAGAAGGAGGGAGATGGAAATGAAAATCCCGTCGTTCAAATGCAATTTCAATGCTCTGTGAGCTCTCGCCAAGAGCCATGGGTCCGCACAAAGGGGACTTTGTCCAGTGCAGCGGAGGCACATGGGATAGGGGGACGAATGAAGAATGCCCGCTTGCCCCGGCAGAAAGCTTTAGTGTGACTGCCACTAAAAGGCCTGTTTAGTCCCACTCTTCTGACATGCATCCTACACGAAATACCTTCCGTCTCCCTTCCGACCAATATTTGTTGTTGTTAAATAACTCTAGCACTGTAAAAAAAAAAAAAAAAGAAGAAGAAAGAAGAAGAAAGCTTCATGGCATCTAATTGCAGGATTTATTGTTCACCACTGTACACGCTGGTGACAGCGCAACTCTACACCACCTAATTCGACGCAATGGGAGGAACACAACAGACACTAGTCGATGCCTTTCATGACATTCGGTATGCAGGGCAGCCAGCGCACAGTGCCGTGGGGAGGGAGAGCCGAGCTCAGGGTTGAATGCAGAGTGACCCCCCGAGGAGGACTCACTGAGAGCAACAGTATTTATGCCAGGACAATGTTAGCTCTGGAGTTTTGTTATGATAGCTGATAGGGGCAAGCCCTTCCAGGAGTCGCAAAACCGCGTCCAAGTGAGAACAGCCACAGCCAGCGTAGCACCTGAGAAGAGATAGGGCCATGGCGTGGTCACGACCAGGCCAGGTGGTCTGATATGCAGTAATCACTTTAACCCATTAAGAGCCTGAGGCCTCTTCTAAATTCGAACAGTTTTCTGAAAAAAACGTATGTTGCTATTATCAGTGGTGCTCAAACTTTTTCATGTCAAGGACCCCCAACAATATATGTATTTGGCCACGGACCCCCATCTCAAAATATTTTGTTCCAGGGACCCCCAGAAGTAAATATTTGAGTAAAAAAATGTTTGCTTGAAAAAAATGTATATTCAAAGATTTGCACAAATGTTCATGATTTCTCAAAAATAGCCAAAGTATAAAATAATGGTTTAAGTGGTTACACAGATGCGTTGCCGGATTGAATGGGTTAAACCTGGTGTCCCTATTTTGTCATCATAGGCACAAAAAAGGGTGGTGGCTCAAGAAGTCAAAAAAAGCAGAAGAATCCTCCATGCAAACGTCACTCGACATGAATTAGCCAGCGCTTCAAGACATGTTTGTGTTTTTCGTCGTGTCCCAACTGAGTGTTGCTGTTGCTCTGACTATCTGTCAGGACTGACCTTCTAATCCACTATGAGCAGCCTAATGTTAGAGATCCCTATACCAGAGCTACATCACGCTGCCATCAGCGTTGTGCTTATCTTTACCTGCTCCACCGGGAGCGTGGGTGCATTTGTGTCAGATGTGATGACCTGTCACAAGTTCACAAGGAAAATATAGCCTATACCTGTACAAAGCAATCCACTGACTGACCTGACACCTGGTATAGTAGGTTAGAATCGTCTGCTTGACTGTCACTTGGAGAGGTCGTGAGCATGGAAGGATAATGTTCTACATTCAGAGTTGGTAAATATTGCTCTAGTTTTCACATCCCATTTTTCAACCGATCATAACCTATGCAGATTGACATGATTGAAAACTTTATTCCTCTTAACTGTTAGTAAAGTTGAGTGCCGCGCTATGAGCTTGTAGATCTGCTATTTTTGAAAAATCGTGAACATTCGTGGCAAAATCTTGGATTATATATTTTTTAAAGCGAACATTTGTAAAATATTTAGTTCCAGGAACCCCCAGAAGCAAAGATTTGAGTTACAAATGTCCGCCAAAAAAAAGAAAGAAATTCAAATATTTGCACAACTTTTCAAGATTTTTCAGAAATAGCCCAACGAAATCTAAAAATGACACTCAGATGCGTTCCCGGTCTTAAAGAGTTAATAGAATGTATGTTATATTATAGAGACCCCTGGGGCTCTATAGGGTTTAAGTGGTTGATTTTAATATGTGGGTGAAACCGTATGTCAGCCATCCAGCATTGGATGCAACACAGTTTTGTTAGTTTGGACGAATGCAGTGCAACAGGGACGCGGAGGAGTGGAGCATCTTTCAGTGCCTTCAAAGGAACCATTACTTCAACGGCTGACGGCCCAATGGCCGTAGTGGTGGAGCAGAGCTGTCATTTCTCAGACAGTACCCTTTATGTCCAAGTCTAGACAGGAGACTGATGGTTACAGGCAGTGTTCGATTTGTAAAAACTAAAAAAAAAAGAAAAACAAAAAAAGAAGTGGAAAGAAAGAAAAAAGATAATGGCTAACTGCTTAGTATGTAAGATGCTCTACTCACAACTGCAAGCCAAGGCTCTGCAGCGGGTGCTTAAAACAGCTCAGCACATCAACAGCATTGAGCTGCCAGTTTGGGACCTTTATACCTAGACGGTAGCAGAGTGAACATTCTGTCATGTTTTCTCAATCACCATCAGCAAAGGTCAGGGTTGGCATCTATCTGCCTCATGGCCAACTCTACACGGCCTTCTCTAGGGGAAAGAGAACCCGCAGCGTGAAGGTTTTCGTTGTGGGGTGATGAGGAGGGAATAACTGAGCTGCTTTAGTTTGTCTGTAAGAGATTCATTCAACATATTTGTAATACGTTTGTTTTGATAATAAAATAACATCTGCGTTCATAACGAATTCTCTAGTGACTTCTGTTTTTCAGAAATAAAAATACGTGCTGGATGGATACATGCAAAATACATGATCAATATAGATTACACTCGAAGGTGATGCGGACAGCTGGGAGGAGGGCTGTCAGTGTCAGGGGGTACAGGTCTGGGGGAGCTTTCAGGTAGGAAGGTGCCAAATTCCCGAATGGTGCTTTTTTCTAGTTTTCTTAACTACCCAATATACTTAATTGTTGTTAATTGGCACAAATAGCCAATCTATAAGCTCCTACAAGCTTGTAGATCAGCAATGTTCGGCTGAAAACGACTGAAAACCTTTGGAAATAAAGACGCTTTGAAATGTTTTGAAAAGTTTGCCCAAAATGGGATGCCAGGGTTAATGTTTTTTTATATTTTTTTAATTCCTTCTACATTAAGTCTACATTTCCCAAAAAGGAAATGCATGCATTTAATTCAGTCTGACCGACAGCAGGGATAAAACATCCCCACCAGCCATGAAAATGAATGAGCAGAGGCATAAGCAGAGCTATTGAAGTTTGTGAAAATATGAATATTCAAAATATGGCTGTGCGTACACATTTAGATCCTACGTTGACATTTATAATGAAGTGGCAATACCCCAGAGAGAGATTGATATTAAAACATCCCATAGCTCAATTTATCAGGGTTTCATTTCCTGCAAATGTCCACCGGGAAATAACAAACATATTAAAAAATATAAAGCCCTGAATCATGTAGGAGTATAGTATCATCTAATGCCACATACATACAAGTTCAGTGTCTCTTATAGCCTACCTAAAGTCTTTCTTGATTGACTCACTAAAACAGCCAGATAACCATAACATGGGTTACATGATTCTTGATCAAAGTAGTAAAAGGAGGTTATAATGATTGATCATTATATCATCGTTTGAGGTGAAGTGGCCTTGTGGAAGTAATAATGATCAGAGGATCATTAATCAATATAACCTGCTCTCACTGCTGGAAGATGATCACTAATATTTTAGACACCATCGCAGGTCCATATAAGAGGCTATCTGACCATGTTTTAGTCCAGTTTACTATGCGTTTTTTCTTGAATGGTTTCAGCATGGTCCTAGGTTTGATGTTTACCTATATCCTCATTTCTTTGTAGCACTGCATTAGCAGACGTAAAATATCTCAACTATGGAGGCGTATAGCTGCCATGTCAGAGGTAATAATGTGATATATGTTTTTTTCCTGACATGCGTAGTGTACAATTCTGTACACAACGCATCAAATATTTTCTAAATAGGGCTGTAACATTAAAGTAACAAGTAAAGTTGATTATTTTTTGTGTAAAGACTTTGAGTACTTAGACAAGTGCTATATAAATCTGAGATGTTATTACTATTATCATTATTATCATTAAAAAGTGATGATTTTTGTCTGTCAATTTGGGTCCTGGGGAGACACCAAATGCATGTTTTGGTCTCGAGCTGAAAGCCTGTGATATACTGTATACAGTATAAACCGGACTGGCACGCTTGCCATTTCAGAGGATCTCCTACACCCCCCAGGGCTTTGTGAACTCAACCCCAGCTGTAATAAGAATAGCTATCAAAGTAATATTCATAATCTACTTTGAATCTACCTAGAAAAAAAAGGATGGGGGGGAAGAAAAGAAAAAGACAATCAGCAAAATGTGCTGGGGTCAAATGTTGCTTGGCCAGGAGGTTAGGAAACCTCTCAAGGTCGGGTCCAGAGACCTCCAGAGGTCCTTGAAGGGGTTCCAGGGGGTCCCCAGCAAAATGTGTTGATATAGCATCACAATCAGTTTAACCACTTTAACCCTATTTTATATTTAGGCTATTCAAAAATAGGCGAGCTGCAAGCAAACGCAAATCTTCCCTTCCGGAAGTCCCTGCAACAACACCTCAACAACAGTCAAGTACAATGACTGGGTTAGGACATGCAGTCCCTGCCGTGTCCATCTGACCAAACAGAGGATTTTTTAGGGCAGCCAGACAGCAGACAAGGCCGTCCCCAGGGGGCATGCACATTTCTCAGACAGAGAGAGAGGGACAAGGAGGGCAGAGAACAACAGAAAGAAGGTACAGTACATGCTTGCGTGCCGTGCCAGGCTCCTCACACTGCAGCTGCTCTCAGACAGACCTCTGGCTTGCCTCTGGCCTATTCACAGGGGGCTTGTTGCCTCCGCTGGAGTTAAACCTAAACCTTTAGTTTGCATTTAATGGAGCTTTTTAAAGTTGTTGATGTCATTGCTATTCTGTGCAAGAAAAGAAAAAAAAAGAATAGAAAAAAAAGACTTGGGTTTGCTCTGCCGACAATAATACATTATATCATTTAAACTATGTGCGTGTGTGCGTGTGTGTGTGTGTGTGTGCGTGTGTTTGTGTGTGCGCGTGCGCGCACACAAACACATGCGTGCGTGCGTGTTTGTGTGTAATTTTTTAAAATAAATAAATCTTTGTCACGTTACATATTTGTACATCGCTGAGCTTGGTGCCACAACACGTTATGAGCTTCAAGAACGTATAGATCTGCCATATTCGCTTGTGACAAAGTAATAACTCCATTGGATCCATTGGAACACAGGTTTCCATTGGAACACACATTTTTTCCATTTCTTGAAAAGTAACGGTTTTGAACATACAAGGTTTCAGCGACGTTATGTAACAGAATAGCCCTGCCTGATGCCCAGAAGCCTAATCTGTCCCTGATCGGTAGATGATTGGTTTCCAGTGCAAGAGACCAGTACTGGAAGGTCACATTGGGGGCTCGACCCTGCCTGAATCACTAATATTCAGCCTAAAGCCTAATATCTGCCTTGGCCAAGGGGGGGGGATTCCCCTTTGGGTGAGTGACAGATGTTTGGTTTCCAATCCAGGATGACGTAATCAGAACATCACTAAAGGAACCCTGTCCCACATACAGTAATAAAGTCAATTGCAAATGAACAAGTACTTTTGTCTAACCACATGAACCCTAGCGCAGTGGTTCTCAAACTTTTTCATGTCAAGGACCCCCAAATTGACACTTATTACCCCGTGGACCCCCATTTGAAAAGATAAGCCAGGGACCCCAATAAGAGAAGGTTTTTACGGCTCTCTAGCAGTGATTCTCAACTATTTTAATTTCAAGGACCCCCAGTTTGACATGCATTTAGGCTGGCTACGGACACCCATGTAATGATATTTATATCTCTGGTACCCTAATTTATATTGTAAAATCAATGTTAAAGGTAGGGTAAGTGATTTTCTTTGGTTAAAATAAGTGTTAAATAGCTCTATATTCTGATAGTACTCATTGCTATAGAGTGTTTGTTCAGTCAAAGGTGTCTCCTTGTCTCTCCAGCTCTTTATAAAACAGAAAATGCATTTTCGTTTCAGTTTCAGTTTCATTTCCAATTTTATCCAATCAGGATAGAGAACTCAATCAGGATATAGATTAAACAAGTGAAATTGGAAGTGATGACACTAAGAAATGAGCAGGCAAAATTGGAACTGGAACACTATAAAAATGAAGCTTAAAAATGGGTACTTTCTCCTGATTGGCTGAGATTTTGACACCTACCGAAAAATGTATTTTCTGTTTATTAAAGAGCTGGAGAGACGGGGAGACTCCTGTTACTGAACAAACACTCTATAGCAATGATTACTATTAGAATATAGTGCTTTAACCTTTTAACAAAATACTTTTTGTTTTAACCCAAAAATATCACTTACTGTACCCTACCTTTAATTTAACTCTGAGAGTGTACAAATGGAACCAAATGGACCCAGAGTTACAGACCCCTCCAGCTCCCATACAGAGTTACAGACCCATAAGGGTTCATTTGGTTCCTAACTATCATTTAGCTGGGGACCCCCTGGAACTCCCTTAAGGACCCCTGGGGGTCCTCGGACCCCACTTTGAGAACCAAGGCCATAGCGTATTCTGGGTATGTCATAATAGGCGAACACTTGGCGAAGATAGCCGCTTGGCCACGCGTTGTGAGCTTGTAAATCGCCTATTTTTGACGAAGAGATTTGGTGCAGAGGGGGAAAAAGGAAGGGACCAATAACAGACCCGTAGGGGACCCCAGTCAATGCATAATTTAACGTCATGCCATAATAAAAGTACAGTGCATGGCATGCTTTCCTGTTTGTGTTGTAATTCCAGTTCTTTGGTGCACTCCATTAACACCGTCGCTTTTCCATGACAATCTTTTACATAACATCAACAGCATTTACACTACACTACCCGCAGTGTCTCGGTGTGGACAGTAAATAAAACTAGTGCCAACAGAGGCACCGTTTTCCATGAATGGAGAAATACCACAGAGGCCGTCATCAAACCCTGATTTGTAAGGTGTCTATTACCTCAACCGGACTCCACCAACCCCTGTTTTCCCTCTGCACCAAATCTATTCACCAAAAACAGCAGCAACGCAACTCATGAAACAATACGGCAACACAAACGCAACATGCTGTGAGCATGCAAATGAACTGTTTTTGGCCACGTCTTTGCTTATTTTAGCTGAACGTTTTGCCTATTATGACATGAACCACAGAGTAGGGATGCTGGGATCCAAGTGGTTAATTATTTTTGGCCGACAATAAACGGCCATGCTTTATCTTTAGTGTCGAGTTATAATCATCAACAGCAAACATTACGGGATCAAGTGAAACCGAGTAAAACACTCATTTAACCCTTCACTCCCTCATTTTACCCGTGCACCTGCTCATGCGTGCACAACAACATGGTACACCCTGGCTGGGTGAACATTGAAGTCCCTGGGGTCCCGGGACACTCAGGGTTCCTTGAGGGGTCTCCAAATGCACCATCATAGGTATGTAACTCTGAGAGTGTGCAAATGGAACCAAATGGACCCTTACGGGTCCATTTGGTTCCATTTGGCACACTCTCAGAGTTAACACCCGCAGCATTTCACTGTGCAGCGTTTCGACCCACTTCTGCATGCCCTTCCCTTGACTTATAGTCTATTGCCTGATCCAAGGTCAACGCATTATCCAGGAAACACACAGGATCACTGGGCATGCCCCTCCCCCAACCCCCTACCACCAGGACCTACATGACTCCGGGGGCTTGAAGACACACACACACACACACACACACACGCATGCACACGTGCAAATGCACACATACACATTTTGCTTGTAATAACATGGCCAAAATAGGGATCGATTATTAATCTATTATTTTATTAACCTATTGATTATTGATTATTGTTTATAATTGATTAAATCAATTAGTTATTTGCACCCCTAACACACACACACTCCTCAACCTCAATTTATTCCTGAAACTTCCGTTGGGCAAATGGCATCAGTCAATCTGAACTAAATCATAGAAGAATGCTTGCCCCATGCTGTGGCTGTCACTTGCTGGCCTGTATGTCCTTACGCACGCATGTGGGGGGGGGGGGGCATGTGCTTAATATACGTGTGTGTGTGTGTGTGTGTGTGTGTGTGTGTGTGTGTGTGTGTGTGTGTGTGTGTGTGTGTGTGTGTGTGTGTGTGTGTGTGTGTGTGTGTGTGTGTGTGTGTGTGTGTGTGTGTGTGTGTGTGTGTGTGTGTGTGTGCGTGCGTGTGTGTGTGTGTGTAAGCAGAGTGTTGTCGCTGGTGAGAACAACTTTAAAACTGTCCTGTAATTATTGTTTAAGTGAAGTCTGTCTTGGAGAGACGTGGTGTTTAAGTACAACCTATATAGAACCCAGGTCGCAGTGCTATTATAGCTGCCGCTGTGGCAGTTTAAAGAAGTAATAACAGTTGGATTACACTGTCATTCCACTTCCCACGGCACACAGTTTGGGACATGATATGTCAGTCCGGACCCAGAAATATATTTAATATATTTTTTTCATGTTGATTTATCCATGTCTAACTCTGAGAGGGTCTCATTCTCACACTCTTTGTTAAATTAACTCTCTTAGCAGAGTTTGTTGTGAATGACCCAAAACTATGACGCAACAGCAGCCAACTACAGTATATGTAGTACATGCACGCATGTGGGTACAAGCATGCCTGTGGGTTACACCACACACGCGGAACCCACAGGCCAGCACAAAGGCACCCGCTCGCACACACGTGCACAGTGGAATCCTCTGTGTTCATCTATACGTTTGTATCTCAGAGAGTATACAAACGTCCATAAGGGTCCATTTGGTTACATTTTGTATACTCTCAGAGTTAACCCATTAAGACCGGGAACACATCTGTCATTTTAGATTTCTTTGGCTATTCAAAAATAGCAGATATACAAGCTCATAGCGCGGCACCGAGCTTGTAGATCTGCTATTTTTGTTAGTTCGATTTTTTTTTTATCTGCCTCAGGTCTTAATGGGTTAAAGGTGGTGTAAGTGAAAACATTTTTGGTTAAAACAATAGGTTTATTGTGAAAAGGTTAAAGTTCTTTATTGCGATAGTAATCATTGCTATATAATGTTTGTTAAGGAACAGGGGTCTGTAAACAGATCATCCATTTCAGGTGGGTTACACATTTCCCCCATTCAGGAGAGAGACCCACACACAGATCATTGTATGTGTTCCAGTTCCAGTTTTGTATGCTCATCTATTTGTTTCATCACTTCCCATTTCACTTGTTTATCCGTTTATCTTGCATGAGTTCTCTCTCCTAATTGAATAGTATTTGTTATCCCGCCCTGAAAATGTATTTTCTGTTTACCTCAAGATCTGTAGAGACGGGGAGAACCCTGTCACTGAACAAACACTCAGCAGCAATGATTACTATCAGAATATAGAGCTACTTAACACTTATTCTAAAATCACTTACAGCACCATTAAAATAACACTCAGGATTTTACTGCGTGCCCTTTCACTCTTGACACCCGTATCATCGGTCAGTTCACTCCTATCTGAACGCCCATTACTTCCACACCAAATCCTCACTCCTGTCTGTCCAAACAAACTCGTCACTCGGTCGAGGGAAGCGCGGCTATTTCCTGCCACTAAGTGGAGTCAGCAGAGTCCCCTGGGTGACAGTGAGTCGCGCGAGGCGTTTTTCGTTTCCTGGGAGAGAGAATGGGGGGGGTTATCAGACTAATCGGCCCTGACGTGGGCTGCGTCGGTACTCACTGAGAGGTTTGAGGATGCTGCTGGCCTCGTCGTTGTTTTCTGCATCCGACTTGTCGGAGGCGTTCTCCATCAACCTCTCCTTTCTGTCCTTGTGGCCCCCCGCTTTCCGGCGGTGACGTCGCCGGCGGCGGTAGCTCTTGGGCACGTGCACGCCGATGTAAATGGTGTGGTGTCCTGTTTCAGGGGGAGGGTGGAGAAAGGGACAGTGAGGTTATCACACTTGCACACACACACACGCTGTGTCATTACATTTTCCCAAACAATGGGTTTCCCATTTTTGGCTCACGGAGCCATTCTTATGGGTCACGACTCACGAGTAAATGTCCCTTTTTTACGTTACTTGCAGTAACGTAAAAACCCAACTCTAGATGTTCGGGTGGCCCGAACCTCTAGAGTTGGGTCCGCTACACGGCCACAGCCGGTCAGACTCATGACTACATGCGGCTTGTTTGGGGTTCTTTGAGTCTGAAGTCATGACAACACGGTTTGTTTAGGTCTGATGTTATTCTGTCACAGTCAGCATGACACACACCATATTTGGGTGTAGCTGCAGTGGGAACTCTATACATGGTTATGTCTGAGTCATAGTGAACTCTATATATGGTTTTGTCTCATTCATAGTGAACTCTTTATATGGTTTTGTCTCATTCATAGTGAACTCTTTATATGGTAATATCAGAGTCATAGTGAACTCTATATATGTTTTGTCTCAGTCATAGTGAACTCTATATATGGTTATATCTGAGTCATAGTGAACTCTATATATGGTTATATCTGAGTCATAGTGAACTCTATTTATGGTTATATCTGAGTCATAGTGAACTCTATTTATGGTTATATCTGAGTCATAGTGAACTCTATTTATGGTTATATCTGAGTCATAGTGAACTCGGGGCACCCATTAGAACATTTTAATATAGGAAGAAAACAAAATCATGAATTAAAATAATTATTATAACATAAATAGTGAAAATAGCAGACCCTCATTTGGTTCCTAACTATCAATCAATCATTTATCAAAGGACCCTCTGGAACCCCTGGGGGTCCTCGGACACCACTTTGAGAGCCACTGGTCTACAGTATATGACTATTAGTTTTTCCATGTGACAGCGACGATATACTGCAATGATGGCATTTCTCAATACAATGAAACCTGATTTTTTTTGTCACGTGGCCCCAAGAATACAACCAAATGGGAGAAAGAGTTACGGGTTCTGGGCTGTAGAATTTGCAGTACACTGTCAAACTAAATATTTGGAGTGGAAAAGATGTAGCATGTAGCAGTGAAGTCTCCACGACTACTTGCAGGCCTCCACAGTTGCTCAGTCGTGGAAAATAAGTATTTTTAGTTCTGTACAATATTTTGGCACCTTTATTTTACTGTAGTATGTTCATTTTTCAATATTTGATACTTCTACTACACTACATCTCAAAGGCAAATATCGTACTTTTTTGCACTGTAACATTTTTTTAATATAGGCGTTTACAGATTATTCTTTATATTGTGGTATTGCTACTTTTACTTTTTTTTTAAGTGAGTACTTCTTCCAGCAGTACGTGTCACCACAGACCCAGCAGGACCAGCACTCTCACACATTGCTGGGTGGCTTGGGGTCAGTAAGAACAAGCAGACTGGACTGTTTCATAATACACACAACTGTATGCTTCGCCGCCTTCACTCCAACAATGTGTATGCATTCTGAGAAACCTTGGTTATTTATTTATTTATTTATTTATGTATTTATTATGATAAAAAGAAACCATACTCAAAATATAAGTATCATCTTTTTTTTATAACGTGACCAGACGTTTTACAAAAGGCATCCCAGTCTTTTTCCCCATTTGGGTCCCCCAAGGATATTACAATTTCCCCCATGTGGAATTGTCTTTACGTAATATGGTTTCAGCTGTGCAACCAAGACCAGCTGACGATGCCGGTTCATAAACCAGTTGAATGGTTGCTGTGTGGATAAAGGGTCACACTGGCGGTGAAACGTTGTTTAGCTAAATTTGCTTGAAAACCTGCTTGAGCTTTATGGTGATTGTAATCACAGACAAGCAGAATAGAACACACCAAACTGAAACATGAAACAAGCTCTTGTCGAGTTGATAATAAACAAAGTTACAATGGTCTAAGGGCACTGTCCTTTGTTTAAGCAGTTCTTAGCTCAGTTTACTTAAACGATCAAATATCAGTTAGCTAGTTTTTCAACTCTAACCCTTGAGCTTTTTCCTGTTGTTTTGTATTGTCATTATCAAGTGTTTGTAAGGATGAGGATTAATATAGACAGCATGTGTAGATGGTGATTATTCAAGAATCCGCAAGGGTCTGAATATTTCAATTCAATGGCTGTTATTACTTTTGTACCGGCGATCTGTGTGCATGCAAGTACTTCATGTTTCTGATGATTAGAACTACTATAGTATGGCTGTGAGCAAAATAGTCAGGTTGTATTTTCAGTGTAGCTGTCCTCTACAAAGGCTCCATGAGATCAGTGTCAAATGATGCCCTTTGAAGGGACTCTGGGCAGCTCTCTGGACCACGCACTGCACATGACACTACCAGGACGTGGCAGAGCCCCTCAAAACAACAGACAATGATACTGTATCCATCTAAGCACAACGGCACTCTTTATTCACTTCCATCACAATGCCTTGTGTTTGGGGGTTCATCTAAATTCACTGACGTTGGCAACCCAACATTCTGGAGCTTTGCTGAGCATCTAGAAAGGACGCAAAACCCAGAGAGGTTTGAGGAAAATGAATCTAATTTGATTAAATAAAGTATTTTTTTATACGATACTCAGATGACTCTTTGGCCTGAGAGTTGTGTAGGTGATCGATAGACAGACAGACAGACAGACAGACAGACAGACAGACAGACAGACAGACAGACAGACAGACAGACAGACAGACAGACAGACAGACAGACAGACAGGCAGGCAGGCAGACGGAGAGTTGGAGACAGAACCGGCATAACCCATACTACACTTACTGCCCTACATTTTGGTTCAACAAAACATGGCACATTTCCAGTGTTTATGCCATAACATAAAAACACCAGATCAATCGTGCATGTACTGGCAAATGTACTGGCAAAGTCATGAACTCAATGATGCTTTGGGGTTACTTTGCAGTAAGTTCAATCAAAAGGCGACATTTAATTACGCCAAATCAAATTAGTGAGTGCAGTGGTTCTGCCAGTGTGCTGCTCCACAGACTTTTAAATGGGTCATTGAGGACACATCATGGACTTTTACTGTGACGCTGTTGGGTCTGAAACACAAAATGTACTCCAAGATAATGACTGGGTATCGTCAGAGTGACCTTTTTACTGGTTGCCAAGTCATTCTTAATTCAAAGTCATTCTTAATGTAGCCCTGCACAGTACAGTCCTTACCCTCACAGATCCATTTGGGGCCTTTTTTACACTTGCACTTAAATGAACACTGTGTATTTTTGCGGTGTAGATGGGAAAGACACTACACTACAGATTATATTTTCTCATCATGGTAGACAGTGATGGGTAATAAAGACTAACGTTTAAAGTTATCAAATTCAGTTGCATGAACTTTTTTGGATTATGACAAAGAAGATATACATGAGTGTGTGTGTATAATATATATATATATATATATATATATATATATATGAGAGAGAGAGAGAGAGAGAGAGAGAGAGAGAGAGAGAGAGAGAATGGGAAAAGAGTGATCGATGAGAAAAAAACAAATCGAGGGAGCTGGAAAGAAAGATTTGCGTACTGCCAGTAACAGCTTTGTTAAATGACTTCCGCTTCTTTCTCGTTTGGAAGAGGAACTTCTTTTGGAGAATGAGATCACAGCCTTGTGTTTGCTGGGAGGTTTGTTTAGTTCTCTGGATTGCTGCGAAGCAGCGACGCCGATGCCAGTTTCCCCAGTAACCAAGCCACTGGAAATGACCCGGGCCAACGGGGAAGGTGCATGGCAACTTGCCACACAGTGCCCACAGCATGCTAATAGTGTGTGGCTTTAAACTACTGTTAGACTGGGAGGGAGGGAGGGAGGGAGAGAGAGAGAGAGAGAGAGAGAGAGCGAGAGAGAGAGAGAGAGAGAGAGAGAGAGAGAGAGAGAGAGAGAGAGAGAGAGAGAGAGCGAGAGAGCGTGAGTGAGAGAGAGAGAGAGAGAGGTGAGCGAGTTGCAAATTGTTTTACTTTTTTTCTACCATTCAAGTAACTTTTTTCTACCTCAAAATGAACTATAGTATTTTGGGTGGTCTTCTCTGACAGATGCACATCTCAACCTATTGGACTGTAAAATTTTATGATTCACTTAAAGGACCATACTGGTGATCTGGCATGTTCAGCCTAACTATGACAATCAGCATACTTTTATTTACAGACTTTACAGACACTTTTCCAAATCATATGGTGGTTTGTTTGATTTTCAAGGAAGCCATTGGATTCAGTTAATTTCAGTATGGTATGTAAATCAACTTGCAGACACTTGAAACTTGCTTGAGATAGGAAATCTTATGTGTTTTTTGTAAGTTGTTGCTGTGTTTTAATGCACTGATCTGAAAAGTCTTGCTGGAAATAGTCCCAGAAAATAATATTTAGCTAAAAATGATCTGTAAAGTATTAATGACTTTGGCAAAAATGTGTGCATGTGAAATCTGTAAATAAAGCCAGTAATGGAAAAAGGTACTGCATTATGTTTATGTATGATATAGCTGTGAATACAGCATCGGTACACCGGTATGGTCCTTCCATATGTCTTCAGTTCACAAAACAAACGCACATGGGCTGCATGTGTTGTCCCTTCACAATGTGTGACAGGTCAGGTGAGTCAGTCATGCATGAATTCCTCCACTGCATTGAGTATTATCAGTACAGTAACTTTGGGGGCATCTGATTCAAATACCTACAGATTGACTTATAACACAGGCAATATAACAGCGTCAAATAAACAATAATAATTTGGCCATCGGAGGAGAGTCTGATCAAGCACAAGGCCCCCGTAGCCAAACGATAAGAGATCTCCATCATGTCTGTTTACGTATACATTCAGTGAATGGGCTAAAACTGGGTGGGAAACAATTACATTAAATAAATAAATAACAGCATCACAACACCAATGCAAAGACTTTAGGGAAGTCCTTCATATGGGATGATATCGGGATTGGTTTTCGAAGCAGTGGGCGTAGGTTTAATTGTGACCAATGGTTTTCTCCAGTGTCCCATTCAATGAATTTATTTTTTTCCCAGACATAGCAGTTGGTGGAGATCTCTGGCTACATGAGACTAGTCAAACACTAGCAGGCCTGTCCCTTGCACAATGTGAGAAAAGTACAGCTCGTTTCTTTTTCCTTTTTTTTGTTATCAGGCTTTCCTTCAGTCAACATATCTGCTCGGGGTCAGCACCATGAGGGACCGAACAAGAGGGAGTCTCCAAGGAGATGTAGCCAGCAGCCTGGCTTCAAAAGCCCCCGGCCACAACACACACACACACACACACACACACACACACACACATTGAGGGCGCTAGGACACTGCTTACTTGCAGGAAGTGAGGGATATTACAGCAGGGTTCAAGGTAAGGTGAACAGCTAATGGCACCTGATAAAAGAACACTTCCGTCTTAAGGATGGCTACTAACTACTAAAGGTTTACATTCCATGACTCGGCTATAGTATCAATCAATCATAGTTAAAGGCCCTCAGTTTACATATGTAAACAAATGGGTCGCCTCAATACCAAAAATATAAAATACCAGAGGAGACATGTTTTAACCTCTAGGTCCAAGAGGTGAACATTTGTAATCTCTATCCGAGTGGGTCAGTAGTTCAAAACAAAAGAAAACTGGATTGAGATCATTTGATCTGTGATCACAGAATTAGCTCAGTAATTAGCTCAGCAAACTTTATGTCAATGAGAAACTTTGATAAATAAGTTTGGTTGATCAAATAATATCTTTTAACACCAAAAATCAATATCTGATCCACTCGGATAGGGATACAAAGTTTTGAACTCTTGGGCCCGTGATTGAGTAAGCTCTTGATATAAGGACCAAAACTGTCTGCATTTCTACAGAGCCCTTTACGCAAAGTGCTTTACAATGTGTGTTACATTCACCCATTCACACATACATTCACACAGGGACAGTGGAGGCAACCATGCAAGGCACTTTGACACAAAGCTAAGAAGTGCAGGAGATCGAATCGGGAAACTGTATTTACAGTGTTTTTGCTGTCGCAGTTTTGTTTACATTGCTAATGTTTGTAAACCTTGGAATAAAACAGACCTACAGTATATTTTAATATCTTCAAAACAATCCCGGATTGGGCCGTTAACATCACGCATTCAGATATCTCTATGTTGGAAAACCTTTGAAACCCTGCACCACAGAGTTTCACAGCAGGTGTCAGCTTTTTCTCTATGAGAATGATACATATACGATATACGCTTTTAAATGGTTGTAAGTTTGCATGAGGTTTACTCCTGACCTGCTGTGAGCTGGCAGAAGTTAACCACTTTCAACCTGGTGTCCCTCTATTGGACATGTCAGTATAGGCAAAAAATCTTAATGTCATTTTTTTTTAAACAGTTCAAGCCACTCTACAATCTCACAAGGCTTCATGATGCAAAACATTGTGAGCTTGTAGATGGGCTATTTTCGTTGCCGGAAACCATTGTAGAACAAAGTACAAAATAGGGCTTAAGTGGTTAAAGACAATTCTACATCAAAAATGGTTCTCTTGTCATTGTTGTTGGTGTGAGAAGGTTAGAGAAATAAACACACGTAGAACTCATAATTATGTTCTACAGTAGTGAAAATCTACAAGCTCACAATGCGTTATGATGCAACACGTTGACGTGTCATTATGTCATGAGGTGGTGTGTCTAAAATAACATGCCTAAAAATATGGACGCCAGGCAGAAAGTGTTTGAAATATAAAATAATTAAGGTATAGAATTTGCCTCTGTATTGGGAAACAAGGGTGCACAAAGTATTGATAATGATTTTATTTTTTTGATAACTTTTTGTGTGGTTGTCACCACGTTCAGTGATCCCTGAACCCAGATGAAAAAATAAACATCTCAGCACCCCTACTACCTACTTCAGAGCAGTAGGTTATACAGTATTACAAGCAGAAATATTACAAGAATGCCTTTCACTTCAGACCCCAAGTACAGCATATGCTCGAAGTTGCCTTTGTTGTTTCATTTCTATTTCCCCTGGGCCTAGATCTGTACCTCATAAACTGGAGGACGTCTGAACGATATGAAGGCATGAGGTGCTTGTGGCTTATAGGGACTACGGTGTTGTGATTATTCCTCAATGGGGACGGGCATTAACCCATGTCTGTCATTTTAGATTTCTTTGGGCTATTCAAAAATATCAGATCTACAAGCTCATAGTGCGGCACCGAGTGCCGCACTATGAGCTTGTAGATCTGCTATTTTTGAATAGCCAAAGACAGCTAAAATGACAGAGATTCATTGCCGGATTGAATGGGTTAAAACAACAAGTGCATTGTAATAAGTGGGGGGAGGGAGTGGTCTTACCTTCTACTTCCTCCTCATCGCAGACGTGCTTGACGAAGGACGCCCCCCGGTCCAGCACGGCCTCGTCCTCCATCCTGTAGTAGTAGAAGAGAAAGAATGACTGCTCGCACCTTTGCTCCAGAGACAGAGTGGAAGTGGAGCCATAGCGCTTGGGCTGGTTCACCTGCAGCGTGTTAGGACTGGGACTTAGTCTGGTGCTGCTGGAGATGCTCATTTCCACCCATTAAAGAATCATTTACAACCCCCCAACTCCCCTTAAGCTGATAAAAAAAGGAACGGTACCACCACACAACAACAGATTTGCTACAGGGGAAGACCACCCAATGTGTGAGAACGCTTGTGGTCCCGCAGTGGGTCACTGTGGCGTAGCCGGTAGGTATACACTGTGACGTAGGTAATCCGGTGGCGGGGCAGTGAGGGGTATAAGGACAGGAGTGGGCGGCTTCCGTCTTTCCTCTAATTGATTGTGATGGGACGGAGTGACAGGCAAGCCGGTCGTGTACAAATCATCCAACTGACAGCATGCAAGTCTGCTTGCAGCTCATGTGAAACGTAATTAGTTTTTATTCCTCATAATAGAGAACACCACCTAAAAGTAGTGTTGGTCTGTCAGTTATTGTTTTGTTCACTTGAAAGGAACCATGTATATACTATACACCCCATGTGCACACAGACACACACACACACACACACACACACACACACACACACACACACACACACACACACGCACGCACGCACGCACGCACGCACGCGCGCGCACACACACACACGCACACGCACACGCACACGCGCACACACACACACACACACACACACGCACCCACACACCAAGCTACTCCATCTGGTCAGTAATGCTTGCCCCCACCCCCTTGTTCACCTAAGATACAAGTGGGGCATCACATGACTGTCTGCTCATCCGCCCTTACAGGATTACACCAGCTTTGTGACAACATGCCAGCACGTAACCGGCCTGTGTGCACATGTCTTCAATCTCCTTCAGCATATAAAGCCATCATGTTGCACGTTCTTAGCAGTAATGACATTTTAAATGTAGTTACGCCAGGAAAATCTGGTAATGGTTCCATTTTTCCTGAAATACAGTATCAAGGCAGTATGTTCTGCTGTTCTGCTGTCTAGGGTTTGTTTTCATTCAACTTTGGACCAGATTTAGCACATTTGTCCTTCAAACACAGGAATGCAAAACAGTGATAAAACTGCTATCCGTACTGAATAGGCTCCACAAAGTTATTACTCATGGTGTTATGTTATAGGCATATCATTTCTGCAGATGACAACAACAGATATTTCTCTAGAATAAGCTTCTCTTCCTTTTGTAACACTCATTGAATCAACCAGATGGACTACCTATTTGAAAATGTAAAAAGATGCACATGGCAACAGGGTGTTTTTTGTTCAATGACTGAAGCTAATTCAGGAGTTATGCAAGTTATTAATTAAGATATCAATTAGCATAACCAATTAGAATCGGGTGCAAAAGCACAATCCTCTGGAGATGGAATTTCCTTCAGCATCAATAAAGTATCTATATAGTTTATGCAAATTATTAGTATCCCCTTACTTTGCTCAGTTACAGAAGAGAAATCTGATCGTAAATCAAGGTCTGCTATTACTTCTAATATTATTAACTAGCTTCAATAGCTCTCGGTTCAATACCTCTAAAATAGAGGCAAAGTCTCAAATTATGATGAAGAACAATCCTAAATTAATATAATATAATCCCACAGTACACCCGCACAGGCCAATGGCATTGTGCGCAGGTGTAAACAACAGTGTTTTACTCGTTTGAAACAATGAAAAGCTACCCTTGTTCATACTGTATTTGTGATAGCGTCGGTCATATAAGAATAAAAAGTAAAACCATCTTTTGAATTTCGTGAATTTAAAACAGAAGTTAACCTCATGGCTTAAAATTGACCTCTCCCTCTGGCTTTCCTTACTGCTTTAAATTCTACAGATCCTCTGATTGAAAAAGATTATTCCAGCTGAGTTGACTGAGTACCTAAACCATTTGATAAGTAGTCATCTTATCAAGCTACGGTCTGGAGAAATGGACTTGATTAACACTACATAATGTGGCAACAGCCAGAGGCTGGGGTGTCCCTAGAACTCTCCTCACTTCCTCTGTTGCCACCTACTGTATGGAACCACCATGGACATAACAGGACAAATTCCACTAAGCCTTTAGTTAAGACACCCACACATGGCACATATTCACACACCACACTCAGGATGGCATGCAGGTCACATGATTTGTTTTAATTTAAGTCAGAGAGAGTATATATATATTTTCTTTTTAATATATTTTAGGATATTAAAACAGTATTACTATGTACTGTACACTGTACATACAAAAGAAAAACATTTTAATGTTGTGTTCACGTGCATTGCCTACTATCTGTCACTTAATAGATAGCTTATCTCTGACTCAGTACCAGTGCTCTATGCTGTGATCTCCATACACACTATCAGTGAGGGAAAGAGTTTGTTGTATGTAATCACGTGGATACAGCCATGTAAAACTGCAACATGAAAACATCAAACAGTCAACTGCAGACCCTACAATGACATGACGTGATGATATATGAGTCTACTACGGGCTGCAAATCCTGTCAAGCGATCAACTGAATCCTACCAGGACTTGTAGCCTAACCTCCAACATACCGACTTATTGTTCAAAGATTAATCCATTTATGGACTACTGCGATGACACTTGATATCAAATGTCTTTTAACTTCTGAGGGTTGACCGCATAATGGGGTAATTCCCGTCTTTGTTACGTGATAGGCAGAGGGCTATTCAGCCACCTGACTAGTTTCACCTCGGCTAAAGTTATCAGGCTTCATCCCAGGTGAAATCGAAAAGCAACGCTCTGAGTTTTGGAGATTATCAACCATACAGCCTCTAAATGTAACCGCTACTTCTGCTAGATGAACGGAAGTCACGGGGATATTGTATATTTAACATGATTCAGCCATGAATTACTTCCCACTTAACATTAGAAGGGGAAGGATTTTTCGGAGAGTTTTATGATGATTAAAGAGGTCTTTATCCTAGCAACACGTGTATATAGAATATAGAACAACTTTATTGTTAGACAGAAAGTTGTTCTATATACTGTACTGTACTACAAGTGTTGCTGGAGTTTTGACCTCTTTAAACTTTTTTTCTCTGTTCTCCATGCACCTTAAGTGTAAGTAGGTGAAGTTGTGCCAGAAACCCCTACTCTGGTTTCACCAGGGAAATGTCAAATCATTCAATTCACTTTCACCTGAGGTTTTGATGACTCCCGGGTTAAAGAACAGTCTATCAAAACAACTCAAAGAAATCAAATGTAGGCAAATATTGAAAGATGACAGTGGCGTTGTTTGTACAACATTGAAAAAGAGAACACATTCCGGCTAAGAAGCTGACAACTCCCTAGAGTTGTCATTGAAGCTAGATAACATTTATCTGAAGGCATGATACTGTGCAAGCTTCCAGTCTGCTCCAGTCTGTTTTAACCATCATACACACAGTTCAAATTTACTTTTAGACTAATAGGCTAGTAGTTAGTTTCAAAGCTATTGCCCAGACTGTTATTTGGATATTTGGAGGCAATATAGACTATAATTTAATTTGCCCCCCCCCCCCCCCCCCCCATGAATGAACCTTACCCCCACAACCACCACCATGCACCACACCCACCTTCGTTAACATTACAGTATATGAAACAGAAACTCGCCTTTCTGGAAATTCTGGTGGTCAGACGGTCAATGTTAAAGTTGTGATACTTGTTACTGGTGTAAAGTAACTAAGTACATTTACTCAAGTACTGAACTTAATTACAATTTTGAGGTATTTTTTTACTTTACTGGAGTATTTCTAATTTTCAGAACTTTTACTTTTACTCCAACAATTCAGCCATTTGAAAATAGCAGATCTACAAGCTCACAATGCATCGCTATGTGACGCATTGTGAGTAGATCTGCTATTTTCAATAGATTTGTATATATTTGAAAACTTGTGAAATGGGACATTCTATTGAGTACTTTTGGTACTTTACTTTTACTCAAGTCAATTTTGAATTCTGGACTTGTAACAGACATTGCAGTATTGATACTTACTTTTACTTGAGTAAAACATGTGAGTGCTTTTTCCACCACTGTCTACTACTTGTTAATGCCCCTTGCTTTCCCCCCTGAAACGCATATGTTGTCTCAAAACAAATCATAACAATCAGTATCGACATCTGCGCTCTTCTACAACACCACACTAATAATTCTAATCTAAATTTAAACAGCTAGTATTGTCGCCTGTTATTAATTCGTGCCACTTACTTCTTGGCGGCGCTCATGATGTCTTCAGGTTGCGTGGTTTGATCAGGATCCTTACAGAATGTGAATAGAGCGGATCAGCTCCAGATCAGAGGAACGTGCTGCTGATGTTTGACCTGCGGAGTGGAATATGTCACTATGTCACTTCTGCTCCTCTGTGGGTCTACTTTAAATAGACAGGGTGGGGGTCGGGGGGGTCCTCAGTTTTTATGTATCAATTTAGAGTCCATTTGGTCGCATTTGTTAGTTAAATTAGCAATGAGGAATTTACAAAGTAATTCTGTTCTACAGAAATAACAGAAAAGAATAATAATACAAGCCTGAGTATTGTAAATCAGCTGTCAAAAACAAAATGATATTGCCCAGTACTGCCACTGCATAGCCTACAAAAGAACAGTATTAGCCTACTTAAAAGAGTTAACCTGTCAGCTGCTGCCCGCCAGCCAGGTGGAAATGAACTGTAGCCTATAGTGACTTACCACTAATTGTGTCTTTGGCTGCTGTGTCCGTGTCGGTATCTGGGTAGTAAGTGTGTGATCGCTCCTGCGTTCAGCATGCTTCTTTTCCTCTATCTGACTGAGAGACCGTCCTTTTGTTAACGTCACACCTCCTCGAGTGGGAGGTCAAAGTATTGAAGGATCATCAGAGCCGATAGAGAGCCTTCACTCTGTTGCGCAATTCCCCATAGCTACTTTTTTTTATGAGATTCTATGTCCTCTGGCTGTTTGGATAGACTAATAATACGTCATGTTATGACACCTGAGGGTTTCTACTTTTACTACTGAGCTGGTGGCAGGTGTGGAATCAAGAGATCCCACAGCGTTCTTTTACCGAAATGTGATGGATATTCGCGTTAAATGTCCGCTTTATTTACTTCTTAAAAGACTTGCCATCCATTGAGATGGGTAATTTGATTCTACAGCGACATCTTATGGAGGTTTACAGCCAATTGTGTTCTTTATCAGTAGCTCTGGAATCAGCTCGAGGGAAGTAGGCTGAATAAAATTAAATAAAAAATACTTTTGAAATCAGTTTCTGGGTATGCTGTCCTACAAAAAACAACCAATTAGGCCTACTATAGTTTTAAATCTGGGATCCAATGTCCTTATCAGGGAGGAGTCAGGGACAACTGAGTCAGTGAGAAAGATTAGCCAAATTCTCCTGTTTGTGGTCATGTTGGTCAGAAAAAATGGATTAATGTTAAACATTTAGAAATTATAGACACCTATATTATTATATTTAAGGGGTAGGGTTAGGGTTAGCTCTAAGGGCCCCAAAGTAGCCAATAGTTTAGGTAGAACCAACGGTCTGAACGTTCCCTGTTCAATCCCCAGCTCCCTCTGGCTGTGTGTCGAATAAGTGTCCTTGAGCAAGACACAGAACGAACCCCAACTACTCCCAGTGTGCAGGCTGGGGCCTGTGTCTTGGGTGAATGTGAAATATATTGTAGAGCGCTTTGGAGAAAGGCGCTATAAAAATGCAGTCCATTTACCATATTCAAGAATGATTGAGTGGTATGGGCCTACATGATGTTTCAGTCAAGATTCTGTCTAGGCCAGGGTTTCTCAAAGTGCGTGCTTTGGCACCCTAGGGTGCTGTGACGCAAGTCCAGGGGTGCCGCAGAATACTTATATTTGGAACAGTTTAACCACTGTACTATACTAAGTAAAACGGACTTGAGTTGCACTTTCTTTGGTGCGTTCTTTTTCAATCTACACTAAATCTTTTCACCAAAAATAGCAGATCTACAAGGTCAAAATGGTCACTTTGTGACGTATTGTGACCTTGTAGATCTGCATTTTTTGGTGAATGTTACCCACCAGAATATGGATGATGGGGTTCAAGTGGTTAAAGTATAAAGTTATTTTCAATCTGTCCTAAAGGGAAACAGATATTCTCTCAAGTTTTCCTTGTGACATACTGTATCTCAGGGGGAAAGATTTACATATTTATGTAACGTAATATAATGACATAAATGTAAGGTGCTAGTATCAATGTAATTCAGGGGTGCCGTGGATGAAAAAGTTATTTACAGGGGTGACCTGAGCCAAAAATGTTTGAGAACCTCTGGTCTAGGCTATGAAAAAATAAGATTCCTGTTGAGAGAAGAGAGGTATGAAATAATGAACGTGTGCTCTTTAGATGTTGAGGGGGTATTGGCCAAACAGGATTTGCACGTACAGTAGTATCTGGAATTAGTTCTCTGCATTTACCCATCACAGGAGCAGTGAGTGATACTTGCATATAAAACATTTTGACTCTTGACAGTCCAGGGATGGACTGTGAACTAATCAGTGGTGTAAAGTAACTAAGTACATTGATTCAAGTACTGTACTTAAGTACACTTTTGAGGAATTTTGACTTTACTGGAGTATTTCCCATTTTCAATACTTTTACTTCTACTCCATTACTTCTCAGAGGCAAATATTGTACTTTCACTCCACTACAATGATTTGACAGCTTTAGTTACTACTTTGCAGATTTAGATCATAATCACAAAATATACATTAACCACTTCAGCCCTATATATATTACGACCATTTGAAAATAGCCAAGCTACAAGCTCACAATGCACATTGTGAGCTTGTAGATCTGCTATTTTCAAAAGATTTGTATACATTGTGAACGTGTGAAATGGGACATTCTGCACTATGAGTACTTTTACTTTTGGTATTTTTATATTTTGATGCCAATACTTTTGTACTTTTACTCAAGTGAATTTTGATTACCGGACTTTTACTTTAAAAGAGTATTTCTACACTGCAGTATCGATACTTTTACTTAAGTAAAATCTAAATTTTCTGTATGTCAATGTACTCTGACAGTAAAGAAGTGGGAGGGTGCAATCTTGAGACCGTGACTGTCCTGTCGAGGTATCACCATTATGGTTTAAGGTAATCTTTTGCTCGACCCTAATGTCTGACCAGTCACTGCCAGTCTGTCATTCGGTAGGTGACTCACTATTGGTTATTAAGGCAGGAGATCATGTGGTAAGTGAAGGTCAATCTCTGGCCCTGCTGCCCTCAGGGAATTTGACCACATTGTGTTTGGGAGACCAACTGAGAAAGTGTTTCCTCATAGAGAGTTATCTGGTGATCAGGGGAGAAACACGTTTGTCGTTTTAGCATAATGAAAGTGCTCCTTGTTGTCGATGAAGGCTTGTATGACATCACCGATTACAGCCATTGATCTCTCATTGGTGGACAGTTGTTGTTGTTACTTTGGATGACCCCATGCAATAAAACTAACATTCTGTACAAAAACTTCATTTCTTGATGTGCTCCCTGATGCGGTGTTGTGTTAAACTCAGCATAACCTCTATCTACTTCACACTATTTTACATTGGATTTAACTTTGGTGTTCGGTTATGTAACAGTAGGCTGACACCTCTAGACACCCAGTGGAATCCTTGAGAGTCACATTCTAAACTGACATTGGGCCAAACTGCAGAGACGGTGCATAATATTTAACTTTGATAAAAAATCTGGCTTTAACGCTGCTTGTTTTGACGTCATCCAAGAGATGCACTAGCACATGTCGGCACACAGGTTAAACTGTCACAACAAGGAACCTGGAGAATGACCTCAGATGTCCAGTGAACTGCTACTTGGTAAAGCAACAAAGTTAGTTCAGAAGACGACATATGTTATACACTGTATAGCATATGACATCTTTCTACCCAAGAGTAGGTGAGAGGAACCCTTAACAAGCATTTGTTATTTATTTTTTATGGTAGGCAATAAAGTTGCTTACTAATACAAGCAGCCATTTCAGTGGCAATTGTTAGACGACCTTGGTCTATAGCAAGCATGAATTAATCATTGTATAACTAAAGAAATAATACATATATTGCAAAAGGTAACTGTATAATGCAGGTTATTAGAATGAAACAAGCTTTTAACGTCTGTGTTTTCAGGCTACAATATACCTGAAAAGCACTGTTGGGTCAACCAGTTCATCTGCTGACCACATCACCACGACATTGTGTGTTGTGCTCCATTCCCAGCTCGGCACCTTCGATGCAGTTCATCTGCCCTAACGTTATGCCCGATTTATACAACACCAAGCATAAATCAGGCCTTGCTTTTTTATGTCTCAGCTGCAACTTCCCAGTGAAGTCTCATGAGGTGAATCACCAAATAATTAATTATAAAGTCAAACATGTTATGGCAAACATGTTTTAAGCTCCAATGCAGAACAATAGATGCGATTCCATGATTTCTCTCAACGTCAAGGGAGTGTTGGCTTCCATTTTTATGGCTTTGTGAGAGGCTTTGTGAGAGAGTAGCTACTAAAACCCAGTATACAAATGTGGCAGCGGTGGCCTAGTGGTTAGAGGGGCGGCCTTGATACCGGAAGGTCCCTAGTTCGATTCCCCAATTCATCACATCGATCATGAATCACCGCTGAATAGCCCTTGAGCAAGGCTTCCATGCAGGGTCCGGCTGGAACCAAATGGACCCGTTCATTTGTAGACTCTCAGATTTAGGCTGCACTGAGGATTAACACTGAGGACTTTACTGTGTGTGTACAAAGTTTGAATTTCATTATTATCCATTATGATTAAACAATAAAACACAAAATGTACAATGTTTGGCTTCCGTCCCCATGCTCAACGTGAATACCTGATGTCATACACTTACTTTACATCATGTTTATATGGGATACATTCTTCCTGAGCAAACGTATATATAAATTTAGCAAAACTGCTTTACAGAAATGACATTGTTCCTCTTCACTCATGACCACTAGAGAATTAAAATGTACTAATTAGACTGCTCCAGTTTTAATTAAACAGATTCTTTGTCATCACACTTCATCATGGGTGGGGAGAAAGGGGTGAGTCACTCTGTAATGGTTGCTCTGCCTCTTACATTGTACATTGTATTTTCCATAACTTCAAATTTGTTCTCAAAACAAAGATTTGTGTTTTTATTCACAACACAAAATATTGTTAGGCTAACAACACAAGGACCACATATCTGAGAGAAGTTAGTTTTAAAAAGGATTGTCCCACATACATTCATGTATAATGCAAAACATCTGCTGACAGATTTACCCCCCTAAGCATGTCAGCAATTCAATTCAATTTTCCATCGTATAGCAGAGGGAAACATTCTTTCTCAATATTACTTTGCTTCGCTATTACTGTATACACAGTCTACTGGATGGATGCATGCATGAGTGACTGAACATCCCACATACTGTAGTTAACTTGTCATCACACCATAATAAAATTATCAATCAAGCAGGAACATTTGTGCTGACCATATCCTTCTACCTGTTCAGCTAGTTACCACTCCCATCTTTCCAGAACTTACAGTATGATAGATCCCATGCTGTGTTATAAATCATCATAGATTAGTTTCACGGTCAGTTCCAATAAGCTGTTTCCTTATGTATTCTGCTGATCCATGTGTACCTGCCCATTACAATTTCCAATAATCAGAATGAGATACAACTTTATTGTCACATTACAAGTTTACAGGTGAGGACAGGGTGAAATTTGTTTTGTGCAAACTCCATAATCTTTGTTGTTTTCAGAAAGAGAAACGCACGTGCGCACGTGCGTGCGTGTGTGTGTGGCGAGGGGGGCAGGGACAAAGATTAAATGGTAAAGAAAAACATGTCAAGGAGAGGCAAAAATCAAAGATATCACTTATGCATAGCACAAACCAGCAGTATTATGTACATGAGGTTAGTCATAATGTGTAAAATGGTAACACTTCAGTAGGTCCACATCGCAGCAGGTACTGTATGTACGTGAGATTAGGCATTAAGGTGCAAAAAAGTATCAACGCATTGTACATGAGATTAGACATTAAGGTGCAAAAGACCTTCAGCTATAGAAACTCTCCCCTGGTCCCCCATGTCCTTGTCATTTGTTCATTGACTAAAATCTTGGGATCTAAAGGTCATTAATAAGACAGTCAGAAGAATACAATGTAACTTTGTTAGTTTTATCTTTGTTAAGATTGTATTTGTGGCATTATTACTGCTGCTTCAGCAAGCTTAAAATCATGCTAATATTCCTGTGACATCATGGGTGTGGGTGAAACTTGTGACCTTTTAGAATGTTAATCTATCCCTCTCCCCTACATTTCTGTATACTATACAATAATGAGACAAAGACAAAGGTTGTGTGATTTAAAATGTACTTTAAAAAAAAATCTCTTTTCCCGGAAAAAGTATTCACATTTTTAAGTAAAAGTATCAATACTGTAATGTAGAAATACTCTTTTACAAGTGTAGCACTGGCCCTTTAAGGAAAGTGCATAAAGAGGGGTGGCCAGGTTTGTGGCCTCCTGTCTAGCCAGAAGCCTGGTTTGAGTGTTTGTGAGAGAGACCTGGAGGCATGAGGGGGACACGCTAATTCTCGGTAAGACAATCTGAAACAAATGACAAGGTTTTTATTGTTCTCATTGTAACAATAGTACATATATAGGAGTTTAGATAGGCTGACAATATGAGGCCTGTTGTTAATTATACTAATAGATATCTGTACTTCCAGAAGCCTCCAGGTCCTTTGAGCAGCAGTACCCTGTGGCTGTGCAGGCCTTTATCAATTGGAGCCATGAGCATACAGTATATTGACTATTTGGGTATGTTTGTTATTTTGCTGTATTTTGTCATCTTGCTATAGGAGCCTAATGAATTGATGAATTGGGATGAATTGTTCTAATGCTTTATTATTTGATTTTTGTAGGAGCTGAACTGATCACTGTTTTTCCCACCGTGCCATATATATGTATACTATTTAGACTGAGTGCAATAGGGTTGACTGAGGACAGAGCTATACTGGGCCATTAATTAGCATTGCATGATTTTGGTTTTGCTTATTTGTAGTTTGTTTTGATTTGCTTATTTGCTTATTTGCTTTTGGTTACTTATTTACTTTATTTTCTTTTGGTTTTGCATTATTTGGATTTGATTTGATTTGTTTAATTTCTGTATATTTAGTTTAGAGGCCCCGAAGCCCTTACCCTTATTGCCCCTTTGCTTCTTGAATTTAGTCCCTTTTGCAGAACTCTAATACTAACCGCTTTATTCCTTTCTGTATTTTAACCTGACTATTTTTATACCAATTGTTGAATAAACTTGGCACATTTGATACATCAGCCTCTGGTTCTGTTAATTCTGAACCCGTACCTTCCTGGGGAACCTTACCTTGTTCAGTCCTATATATCTATATATATATATACAGTATATGGTTAATGTGTTTAAAGGATCCCTCACTCCTATATGTGTGGGTGGTGTAGTCATTGCTTTACATAGCCCTGCTACACAAGTAAAAGTCTGGAATACAAATTTTACTTTACCTTTTTGAGTAAAAGTACAAAGGTATTCGTATAAAATGTACTTAAAGTACCAAAAGTGGAAAGTACTCATTATGCAAGAAGTCCCATGAAAAAAAAAATGTATAAAAATCTTTTGAAAATAACCGATCTACAAGCTCACAATACATCACGATGCGACGCATTGTGAGCTGGTAGATCAGCTATTTTCAAATGGCCGAAATACATATAGGAATGAAGTGGGTAATGTATGTTTTGTAATAATAATCAAAATCTATTAAGTAACTAGTCACTAAAGTTTTCAAACAAAATTGTACTTAAGTACAGTACTTGAGTAAATGTACTTGGTTACTTTACACCACTGGTCCCTGGACCCCACTTTGAGAACCACTGCTCTAGGCAACAGAGCCACCGGAATGCTCCAGCTTTGATTTAGTGGCAGTGAAATTCAATTTTGAAATGCAAAGCCGATTTTGAATGCGACTTGATTTTTTCCTTTAGCGAGGGCTTTGAATGGCATTTCTTAAGGCATGTTGTCTTTTTGTAGTTTGGTAGGTGGATGTCCTTTGATCCATGTTGTCTTACTGCATTGTTTTATTTGGTGCCAGCTCTTGTGTTTGAAGTGAAATTGTTCAGGGAGATGCAATCCATCCCCACTTTCCACTGAAATGACAAAATGGTACAATATGTCAATCTATCAAGTAAACAGACCTGATAAACACTTACAATATACTGTATATGACAGTGAATAAATATTTCATTAACATGACCAATGATCTAACAAGCATGAAATCTAACTTTAACTCCAATATCATCATCCAATTGATATGCGGTAAACTTGTCCCTTTATACCTTGACCCAACTGTACGTACTTAAATTGATACTTTAGAGAATAAGCACTTACATGTTGAACTAGAAAATGTGCTCCTCGGAGCACAAGTCTCCGCCAGCAAATATTGGAATTTATTCCAAGATTGGAACTTTGATGATAGGCGTTGCGCCTTTGCTTCTTCATCAGTTTTCAGACAATGATTAGCTTCTTCAGTTTGCATAATAAGAGTTAGTTGCACTGTGTCATCAACTGTGACTGGAAAGTACTGTTCTTGATTAATCCTGTCTAAGCTATTTATATTATGTATTGTGATGACACCAGTGTGTCTACATAATGTATTGCTCCGCCATTTCTCAGCCATTTCGTGATTATTCCTGTCTTACCTCACTTTGAAAGAGACCAAGACTCTTTCAAAGTGACACATCTATTTATAGGCCGCTATACGTCATGCGTCTCACTAGCCAATCAGAGCACACTCTTTCAAAGTATTGTCACGTGTCACGTGAGGCTTGACCAATGTTAGCTTGGCCGAGGGGGGGGGACGGGACGGAAAGTGAAAACATAGTCTCCTGGCGGAGACAATGATTACCACAATTCTTACTACGTTTCACCAAACCCACTATTTGCTTATATTCTGTGCTCTAATGTCCTATACTCAGGGGCGTCACATGGGGGGTGTGGGACTGAGTTACTAGAGCCCCAGGTAAGGGGGGCCTAAACATTTTTTTTTTTGAAAGAAAAACAATTATAGGGGGTCCACAGTGAATCTTTGTCCTCAGGGCCCAGAATTTGGTGCTACGCCCCTATACTATATTGTTTCTCTTTTTGCCAAAGAATGAGGCACCAACAAGCAAGCCATACTAAACCTCGCTAGATGAGCACACAAGCATATTTCACACACATTTTCTTCTTTGGGTTAAATTGCACAGTTGACTACCTGGTGTCATCATGGACAAATGTGTTATTTCAATTCAGCTGAAAAGGTCAGCTCACTTGCATCAGAATAATCTTTTCAACAACAAGCTCCTATCTGACAGCCCTGGACAGCCAGTCAAATGTTGATCTGCTTGATCTCCATTGTTTTGGGGAATGAGGAATATACTTTAGCATAGGGTAACTTGGGTTGAAACACTGGCCTTGTGCCAGTCTTTCACAACTTAATTGATAAGATCAAACAATTGGATGCTGTCCATTGGGTTCTGTCCTTGTGCAGGACGGTATATGGCCCTGTTGAAATCACTTGATTTGCTGCCCTACATGCTATAAGCCTGCCCTCTTTCCTCAGGCAAGCGGGTGAGTAATTCAAATGCATTGTTGCCATCATTCCTGTGTCAAGTTCACATAAGGGAAATTGAAAAATACTTCATGTCCTAATAAGGCATAAGGCACATTCTAACATCCTCATCCTATCATACTAGCTTTCAACCTGGCTCATCTTCTTTGTGCCTTTGGGGGGCAAAAAAGAATGCATGCCATGTGTGCAGTACATTTTACCTTTATATTATATATTCTTATTTCACAATCAACTCATTGTTTACTTGTCCATTCTGACCCACAAGGCAAGTTCAAAAAAGAGAGCAAGATGAAGCGAAACAAATTTATTGAAATAAAGTTTTTTTTTTCACTTTTGGTGATTGGACTCCATTATATTAATGATGAGTCTATGATGACAGGACAGAGAAAGGCGCTTTCACCTCTGCTCATAGGGGTCTCCAAAATACTCGCTATAGGCTCTTCGCCTTAGACACTTTGAGACGTTCTCTATAGACATAAATGGGAAATCGCGGATTTTCTACATAAAATGATGGATGATTCTTGGAGCCAGAGCTCCAAAATGTCATCCTAATCTTGTCAACAAAGCCTGCATTAAGCATTATGCACTGGAAAACTGCCATTATTATTTCAACAAGCAAATCTATTTGGATGGAACTACTATGTCATTAATATCAATCAACTACATTACTGTAACTACATTATCATCGGACAAAAGTGTCTTGTCTACTGCACAGTAAGTTTTTGATCCATTTGTAGTCCAAGCTGACCAAACCTGGCTACTGAGAGGAAATTTACCCCATCATCAGAACAGAAGCATCAGAGCAGGCAACAGTGGCACACATGCACAGGGAGTCAGGGACATTCTGGACCTTGAGCTTATAGCACACCAGCCTGGAAGGAGGCAGCAAGGTGTGCAAAGACCATTGCTCAGGGAAAAATGCACCAACCAAAAAGGCTGTTTTAGCAGCCTACATTTCAATGTCTTAACCTATTTTTTTACAAGAGTACTTTATCTTCTTTAGGTGAAATTGCACAGTTGACTACCTGGTATCATCATGGACAAAAATTTAAAAAATGCTGTTTTAACAGCAGACATTTCAATGTCTTGATGAAACGCAAACAATCCAGAAGCAGCATATCAACCTAAACCTAAATATATATATAAATATTACCCAATTTGTAAAACTAAAGCTTTTCTGTATTTTGTTATATTATTAGTACATAATGTGTTGCGTGTGTTATGACTGGAAGTGAACATTGTTTTCACATATATATGTAAAAGTGGCGTGTTGACACAGTACTTTGACAGTATAGCAGTGAGAAAAGCCCTTGAGGCTTGTTGGACAGATTGACTCATAGAGCTGTGAGAATTCTGTGTAATCGATCTCACATAACTCTGTGAGCTAAACAGGCCCCCTCCAGGCCTCAGCTGTGTCTAGAGTGTGTTGAAAATGTGCTCACCTTAAAGGAAGGGTAAGTGACCGTTTTTGGTTAAAACAAAACGTTTTTTTGTTAAAATGTTGAAGCACTATTCTGATGTATATCATTGCTGTAGACTCTACAGCAATGATATAGCAGTAGACTCTACAGCAGACTCTACAGTGTAGAGTGTTTGCTCAGTAACAGGGTTCTCCCCATCTTTCTGTTTCTCTTTAATAAACAGAAAATACATTTTCAGGTGGGTTGCCATTCATCAGCTTCATTTGATAGTGTTCCAGTTCCAATTTTGTGTTCTCATTTCTTTGTGTCATCACTTCCAATTTCACTTGTTTAATCTGTATCCTGTCTGAGTTCTCTATCCTGATTGGTATCCCGACCTGAAAATGTATTTTCTGTTTAATAAAGAGCTGGAAAGACCCCTGTTACTTACTGAACAAAAACTATACAGCATTGATTACTACCAGAATATAGAGCTATTGAACACTTATTCAACCTTTAAGACTAATGTATACTCCATAGTACGACAGTGTTGCTTGTAGAGAATATCTGTGTTTCAAGCTAAAATCCAAAATCACATGACAAATGTACCTCATCTAGGCTAATCTACTGTCTGAATTGGCCCTCTTTAAGACATTATTTGGCACATTAATAGGGGTCAACATGAGAGAATATGAATTTATTGGGTGGGGTCATTAAAGGGTACAGATGACCCCGGCCCAAGGGGGGCTCATGCAAAGGTCTATATAGTTGAGTCCTAAATGATATGAAAATGGAAGCACCATGGAGGGAGAGGGCTCCTTTCATGGAAGTCCCACGCACGCGCGCGCACGCGCACACACACACACACACACACACACACACACACACACACACACACACACACACACACACACACACACACACACACACACACACACACACACACACACACACACACACACACACACACACACGGTCTAGTTATATAGATAATAGATCATTAATAAGGGATTACAGTATATTTTCTTCATTTTCCTATCTGTACAATCATGGAATCGGTTGGATGCTCTGTATTCTCAGTTCTTTGTCTCCCCCTACTGTCCATTGTAAACACAACAAAGATCTGACCAAAAAAGGGACAGTGCAATGTATAATTAGCCTGGTAAACCCTCCCTCCGGAAATCTCATTTCCATTTGATTTCAGGAGTGAAATCAAATGGAAATGAGATTTCCGGAGGGAGGGTTTACCAGGCTAATGTATAATGGCCATGTCCTTCAATGTAATTGTTATGCAACCATTGGAATGTGTTGGGGAGATCATTTATGTGTTGTTTTATGTTAGCATTTATGTTATATTTATTGGCTAAACACCTCAAGTGTGAGTGGCAAATGTGACATCGTAAAAAAATAAAAATAAAGTATTGCCCAAAATAGGGACCAAAGGTTGAAAGTGGTTATATAATAGTTTACAAAGGAGGAGCTTCTCATGACACAAATAGTCAAGTAAAACGGTAGAGGTTACTACACATCTCTTTGTTTTTATATAGTTTAGATAGCTGATGGGGCCAGGGCACATGCATTTAATTGAATTTGAATGTACAGGGTACTTTTAAGAGTATATGCATATGACAAACTTGAACCTTGAAAGAGAAAGAGCTTGCACATGCACTATGATTCAGGTGCAGGACGAACTTGAACCTTGAAACTTTATCAGTGCACAGCCTATAGTAGATCAGTGGTTTTCAAAGTGTGGTCCGGGGACCACGGGGGTTGCTTGGGGGTTACAGGGGGTCCCCAGCCAAATGAGGAGCAACATCACTATGAACAATTCACTACACACAATTGCAACACAAAATGCTTGAGTGACTATTCTATAACATTATAAATATCACCACTATGAATCTATTTCTCATACAATGACATTTAGACAATTAAAATGAAAACACATCAAACATGCCCTTGGCCTAATGAAAGTAAATGTGGGGAAAAGTGTTTAACCACTTTCAACCTGGCCTCCCAATGTTGGGCATGTCATTGCAGACATTTTCCCCCAAAGAATTTCAAAGATTTAGAAACAAATAGCTGATCTATAAGCTATCTATGAGCTGTTGAGTGTTGAAAAAAGCTCTGTATTCCAATAGCAATCATTGCTAATAAAATTTCAGGTTGGGATAGCAATTTCATCCAATCAGGTTCGAGAACTCATACACAGGATAAATAAAGGAAATTGGAAGTGATGAAAAAAAAAAACAGCAGACAAAATTAGAACTGGAACACCATAAAACTAAAGCTGCTAATTATCTTTGTGGGGTTCTCTGTCCTGATTGGATGAAATTGGTATGTCTTTATCTTCTGAACTGGCGAGCAGCAGAGGACGACTCCCTTACTTACTTTCATCAACTGGACCCTATAGACCACTGGTTCTCAAAGTGTGGTCCGGAGACCCCCCAGGGGTCCTTGAAGTGGTTCCACAGGGGGTCCCCAGCTAAATGATTCATAGGAACCAAAATGATCCGTATGGTCTTTAACTCCGAGAGTTATGGGGATCCGTGGGCATACCAAACTGGGGGTCCTTAAAAAATGGCCCAGTCCATTTGTTACAGAGCTGGGAGACCTCCAAAGAAAAATGTAATTGGCAATTATGATTTCATATATATGCTTGCTTTATTGTTGCCTCAAACATAAGAGCGGTGGAGAAAAAAGGGTTAGGGTACTTCTTTACGAGCAACTTTTTTTTCCTGAAGACCTCTTCTACAGCAATATTTCTCAACGTCGAGTCCGGGCACCACCAGGGGGTCCCAAATGGACCCTTATGGGTTTGTAACTCTGATAGTTAAATTAACACTGGGGATTTTACAGTGTAGATTGGGGTCCCAGAGATTTAAAAAAATGTATATGGCGTGGTCTACTAATGCATATCCAACTGGGGGTCCTTACTTTAAAAAGGTTGAGAATCACTGTTCAACAGAACAACAACCATCTGTGGGAAAATACCCCAAAACATCTTTAAAAAATGTTCAAGGCCCGTTTTTTATTTTTGTTACAGTGAATATTAGATACTGTACAAGTCTGCATAAACAAGTATCTTCTGCTAAGATTCAAGGCTTTCTCCACTTTCTGCGTAGTGACTGTCCTTCACCGGAGAAGGCATAGAATTTGCTCAAAGTCTCTTCTTCGTCTGACATATCCTTGGGCGGAGGCTTAGAGCTTCTGATGAAGGTGATCTTGCCGACTTTGTATTCATAGTTGGGAATTCCTCTTTTAATATCACCTGTGTGGATAGGTGCAGGACTGGGCTCAACGCCCTTCTTTTTGCCGTTCAACCGATTGCCAGAGCCAGTGAATGCTCTGAACCCAACATTCATGTCTGCATACGTGCCGTCATCTCCTTGCTCCGTGCGTTCCTCATGGTCAGGTTCTATGTAGCCCAAAGGAGCATCAAAATCCACATTGATGTCACACTCAATGATGGATACTGCCTTCTCTGGTTTGGTCTCCATTACACGCAGTTCATAGACACTTTCATTGTAGTTTATTGCGATGATATCACCTGTTGTCAGGCAGGCAAAGCTTCTCAAGGCATTTTCCAAGACTGCTTTGGGGTTTGTGATGTCCACGAAGCTTTGGCTCTGTGGCTGGAATTTGGAGTAAGTGGCCACCCTGAGTTTAACACTTTCTACCTGGACCAGGCCACCTTCGTCCAGCAGAAGGTTCTGCATCATCCAGTATGGTAGGTAGCAGTTTCCCTCATCTGCAACAAACTCCAGAACACCAGAGTGTGTCACTCTGTCCTCGTGCTCGTTGGTCAATTTGAAAAACATTGGATAGGTGATGTTAAGCTGGCTGAGATGCTCAAGCGCAGACGATGGCATAATGATCTTTCCTCCTTTATCCACATCAGAGCGGTCGTATGGACTTACCAGCATGGATATAGAGTAGCAGTGGTACTGGGCGGAGAAACGGTCAACCATGTTGAAGAATAACCTGAGAAATACAGTATTTGAACCAGCAGTGGTGTATTCGGTTTCGTGTTGGGGGGTCAATGTTCTGAGGAAGTTGCTACAGGCTTTGTTTTTCTAACAATTTGCTTTATTTAAAGGAGGACAATAGATGACGAGGTTGTGATGGCATTGCGTGATGATGTCATCATGTAAGAATACACATTGACAGTCGGATTGGGCTGAAACCTCGCCCAAAAGGAGTCATTCGTCATAGATATGTCTGACGTCAGACTTGCCTAAATATAGAGTTTCACCTGGCCTGGCGGAGATGTGCGTTCCACTGAGTGTACCTTTATCACATTATTTTTATTTCATGGCACTGAAGGGGTCAGCCGTCTAGAACAGCATTTGTCTGTCTGTCCGTCCGTCCGTCCGTCCGTCCGTCTGTCTGTATGCATGTACTTATATGCATGTACGTATGCATGAATTCCACACGTCTCAGCTAACAATGAATTGCTGGTCCTGTTGCTGCTGCCTGTGCCTTAGCTGAGCTGTCACATACTGTTGAAGTCACTCAGAATGCACCTTTACAGCCTGGCAGACAGCATATGTTGGGACTGAGCGTGACAAAAAGAATGGTTTTCGTGTCATTTAGGGGTTGCGTCCATCATTCCGATCCCATACCTATATGGCCTGATGGCTTTGGACACCGGTGGGCCTTCGCAAGAGTTTCTTACTCTAGGCCAACGCCATGAATATAAGCAGAGTAAGCCACTTGAAGGTCACATTTTACAATGTGTTTATGAACATATTTTTTTAGAAAAGGCCTATGTATGGTGCTATTTTAGGAAATATGTTTATTGAAATGTTTGTAGATGCACTGCCTTATGGTAAATCTTAACATTTCACTAAATTAGTTTCAGGTAACACTTTACTTTAGCCACCTTTAATTGTTTAGCATTTATAAGCCTTTCTTTGTCCTTTGGTCAAGGTTGACTGCAGGTGCGGTGGTCTCAAAAACATAAAGGTAAACTGGCAGAAGGAGTCACTTGCAGTGAGCGAGTCTCCTTCTGCCATTATAACTTATATGCAGACATATTTTACATCATTGCAAATGTGTTTTACTATCTTACCTGTAGCCTGCCTGTTGTGGAGGTCCAGCGAGCAGAACCAACCTGCCCTTTCGGCAGTCGCCATAGCAGGTGGAGTTGCCGGCAGAGCAGACAGTGCGAGCATCCCCTGTATCTGTCTGGTATTGGACCAGCTGTTACTGGTGGTTGGATGGTCCTCAGTGAAATGGACCCTGGCTGTATGCACCCCCCGCTGACTGGTTTAGCACTCTGGATGGCTGGTCGGGATCAAGGTTATAGTAAATTAAATCTAACGAAATAATAAAAACTAGAATTGAAAAACTAAAAGACATTTTGGTTAACTGATATAAAAACAAAAACGAGGCGTTACAAAAAAAACTATAACCAACTGAAACTGTATTGTGTGTTTACAAAACGAATTAAAACTAACTAAAATCATAGAGATATTATGTCCTTAGTTTAAGTCTTTGTCAAAACTCTTCAAAAGTAGCAAAAATAGCAGATCTGTTAGCTTGTAGATCTGCTGTTTTTGCTATTTTTCTGACTTTGTTGAATCTTGCTCCTGACTAATCCATATTACAATAAAAAAACTAAAACTAACACTAAAACTGATTAAAAACTCGACTAAAACTAAGCCTTTTCACAAAATAAAAACTAAACTAATCAAGCAAACCCGCTTTAAAAACAAATAAAAACTAAACTGAAAACATTAAGTCAAAACTAAATGAGAATAAAAACAAATGAAAAATTCACAATAACCTTGGTTGGGATTGTGTCGTGGCCGCCTCATTGGCTGGTGTAACAGGGGCTGGCTGGCTGGGCTGATGATGCTGTGCCCTCTCTGGCTGCTGTGTGGATGGGAACCATAGAGATAGAGTTAGAAGATGGGAGCACACACTGTGAATTCTGGGACGGCTATCTCTCCTGTGATGAAGGACTACACACACAACTGTGTCACCCAAAATATTTGAAAATAGCCATTCTACAAGCTTACAATGCATCACATTGCCACACATTGTGACTGCGACACGATGCAATTGGATTTAAAATCAATAATCAATTATTTTAAATTACAAAAAAACGTAGGCCTACGGACCAGAAGATGTACGAGCTGATGTGGCCACGATGGGAATTAGCCAAAAGCAGAAAAATAAGTTTTAAAATAAATAAATAGATTAGTTCGATTAAATGTTGCACCCCTAAAACACAATACATAATGTTTAGGACAATATTTGTAATATCAGCTGCAGGTGTACCTGTTGGATAGGCCTACTCAATATGGGAATGAATCCCCCCTCAGACACTCATCATCATACCAGACTCATACCATAACAGATCAGCTACACTAGTATCACACTTCAAGCTAGCCTGAATTCCTTCCTTAGACCGTCACTAGGGGGCGTAAACACACTGTGGCTGAACGCCACAGCAAGAAGTGACATCTACTGCTGTCAATTGGTTAAGTAAGTATAATCAGTGCTACAAAACAGATTCAGCAGGTGACAGGTCACATCACTCACTTGTCTATGATTAAGTGCCCATATTTTAAAAATATGTACAGTACACATAAAGCTTGTGCAATTAAGTATGAACTAATCAATGCCCTCAGTAGAGGAGTTTGTTTATATGGTGTTGTGGTGTTTCTTTTGGCCAATAGAACTTCCTAGACATGAAGTACTGACGGGTGCATTTCTCCTTTTCGACATGTCGCCTTTCCGACGTTGACGAACCCTATACCTAACCCTAACCCTAACCGCACGCGGAAGCCACTAGTCGGAGTGGTGAGATGTCGGAATGGAGAGTGAACACCAGTACGGACATCATGCACTGGCTGGCCTCCTCAGGTTGACAACCAAACAGTGTGACCACGGCACTTAATCAGTTCTTCCTGGGCCCATGATAAAACTGTATTGAAAGTATTGTGGTGTGATGTTAATCTGTTCATAAGTTACATCGTGATGGCCATCCCACAATTTTGTCATTTAGGAGATGCTCTTATTCAGAGTGCAAGATAGGGAGTAAGTGGCATGAACCCTCCCTAGTCAACAGGTGACCACAGGGTGCAAAGAAATTATGTTTGTGTTACATAGAGCTAGCATTTGTCTAAGCAACATACTTTTATCAGTAAACAAGCAAACAACAAACATCTGTAACCGAATCAGCAACATAGTGAGAGTGGTCCTCCTGTATTACTGCATGGGGACAGTTTAGTTGAACACCTCAGGTGGGAGCTGTGTGGGCTCCCAGGGTGTGCCAATTAGCACCATAGATATGTGACAGATGATTTACTGATGAATTGAGTATTGGACCACAATGGAAAAAGGCCCTGGGCTTTTTGTGTTATCCTTTTTGCATAACTTTTGACTGTACTACTTGTACTACTGTTAACAATCTTGTTAATAAAGTATTTAATCAATCAATCAACATCCTGCCTCAGGGTGCACACCCACAGATTTTGTATTGTTTTGTTATTGGGTTATTAAGTAAAATTTGTCAAAACACAATAGCATAATTTATTCTGCCTGAACATACGTCATGTCCTAGTATGAGCGAATAAGGGAAGGATCAACGTCACGTGATTCCCTTGTTTGACCCGGCAAAGGGTAAAACAAAGGTGCTTATTGGTCAAAAACCCGGATGTGTGTCTCAAAGAATGTGGAATGATTATTGTGAAAAAATATAGCCTGCCAGTGAAAAGCTATATTTTAAACTATTCAACTGAAAGAAAGGGAGAAAGAGAGAAACAAGAAAAGTGCGTTTTATTTTGAAGTCTCCAACCGGAAGCGGCGTATCAGCTTAATCTGAGGGCGAGTTAACAGTGCGGCGGAAACAGGAAAGAAGGAGAGAGAAGGAGTGATATTTAGGAGTGTGTTTTGGGGCGTACGTACTGGTACAAACCACAGCTTTCTACCGTCAAACAGCCACAATACCATAACATGCGGTCACTGGGCTCGCTGCTCGTTGTCACGTGAAGAAGTCAAGCGAAGTGAGGACAGAAAGAATGGCGGAGGGGGAGAAGACAACGACAGACCTGCAGCAGTCCCCAGACTCCCCGAAGGTCTCACAAAGTTTGTCCGCGTCGTCCCAGGACGACCAGAACGGACACGTTGACAGTCCGGAGGACACCCTGTCTCCCACCTCGGTCATCTTCTTCAAAGAGGCGCTCAACTCTACCGCTAATGTCAGGTTCGGGAAGAGTATACAGGCGACGTCGCTGTCCCCAACCAGATCCATGTCCCCAACACCACCACCACCACCCTGTCCGGCTCCGCGACAGTTCCAGTTCCACATAGAGAGAACCAACTCGAAATGTAAAAGTAAGTGCTGCTGCTTTAAGCCTCTTAGCTAATGCTGTCATTTTTTTACAACCCTGGTTCTTCATTTATTCGGAGGAGTGTATTTCTCATTCTTTCTTTATTTTCTGTTTTTGTGTTTTATTATTTCTGTCTTTATTTTATTGTATATATTGTTGTGCATTGTGAACTTGAAACCGCTAACGTTGCATATTAATTAACACCCTGGCTAACGTTAGCTGGCTAACTTATAGACTGCTAGTAAACAATGCTACAGTAAGGGGGAACTGGTCAAAAATCGAGTGTCGTTTTTGTTTCTTAATCACAAATTCAGCTGTGAAACTGTTGAAATGACTGACCATTTGTATGAACAAACAACCAGCTGGCATTTTGGTTACTTTTAGTGAATGTTGGTGTTTAATGTGACTCACTTACAGCTCTGGTCCATTCATAGCGTTTAGGAGTTCTGTCTCAGTGTCTCTGGACCATGGCTATGACTCACACACATGGCCCTGTGGAGTTTGTCATGGTTGTTGTTTTTACCAGCTGCCTTCTCAAGAGTCAGCCAGTCAGTCAGTAGCCTCCACTGTCAAATCCTGGGTGTTAGTTTAACCCCGTGTGTATACATTGATCAAAAGGGACCCTTGCCCCCCACCTCAGTCTCAGAGTTACACATGGCTAGATTGACACTGAGGATTTCACTGTGTGTTTAACAGTTGCAGAGTCAGGGTCCTTTTACTGTCAACTGATAAACCCTACTGTAATTAGTAAGTGGTAAGGCCATTGCATGTCTGACTGTCTACTTTATTTTTTATTTTTATGTAGGTCTGGACTCTGTCCATACACAGGAATATAGTTGTTTTTATGAATGTCTACAAACAATCTAACAATAATACAGACATTGTATTATTTTTAGATTGTTGTTTTTTTCAAGTTGACATCTCGTTTAACCACATTATCAAATTTAGGGTTAGGGATGTCAGGCAATGTCATATTTTGCATCCAAGTGTGCTTCAAAACCCCTGATTTATGACTACAGTTGCTCACTCACTTATGTGGTTTGTTATGCAGAATAAATCACTGTTGCAGTTAGATAACCTAACTGGATTGTTGAATAGTAGCTTCCCCCTTCACAGAGGAGTCATCTGCTGCATCATTAGCATTAGATGAGTATCATGAGACCCCCTCCCCCCCCTTTTTTTACGCATGCACCATCTGCTCACGTGACGTTTGTTCCACTATCCAGCATATATTTGTCAGCCATCTTGGTCAACACCCACCCAGGCCAGTGCATTCACTGCGGTGCCCAAGCAGTCCAATCAGAGTGAACCAGTGCTAAGCTGACCCACAGGGAGGTTGTGATTTTTCAACACAGTGCTCTCTCGCATTTTAAATCCCCAAGCTGCACAAAAGGGACTACAGGGGAGATTGGCGAGGAGGAGTGGAGAGCAGGGAACAGCAGCATTTACTCATTTTGTCAAGGGAGGAGAAGAGGATGCAGGCATAGAGGAGAGGAGAACCAGACAGCCTTTCAGACACCTGCTTGAAAGCCCCATCCCCATCTTATTGGTCCTGATCAAAGACGGGGTTCTTTTCCTCTACGAGCTTGTTATTTTGGCATTTTCTTGCGATCTGCTTTTGGAACGCACGCTGCCCGTCCTTCCCCTCGGTTGATGCTAGTTTTGCTTCGCATCAGCTGAGTCATCATGTCTGATCTGACGCCTCAGAGCGATGCCCCGACCCCCACCACCGACAAGATCACCCAGGCAGCCCGGGAGACCATTTATCTCTGCAACTTTCGTGTCTCTGTTGACGGCGAATGGCTCTGCCTGCGCGAGCTCAATGATATTTCCCTTACCCCAGACCCAGAGCCCGCTCATGAAGGTAATGTGTCAGGCTAGTCTAGTGTATTAGGGGATTTGTGGCACAGTGTGATTTCTAAATAGGGTGTGGTGGTAGCAGGTCCCCAGGAAGCACACTGAATTCTAGTAATGTAGCTTATCTCTAGGCTATGACATTTTGGATTTAACATGGAGCATGATATCCATGAAGCGGCACACACAAGGCCCTCATTGAGCTGTTAGTGGGAGGATGACTCTGCTTGTAAATAAGGTGTGGCATGGACAGGAAGTACTAGGTGACAAAACAACCTTTTCCCAGACAACGCTGATTCATTTGTACTTGTTTTTTTTCACCAAGTCTGTTTTCCTCAGCCTATGAGGAGATGCAACGCAGGTCGGCTAATCACACACAGTCGAAATAGGCATGAATGTTGTTGGCGCATGCGTACTGCACTAACCATTAAACCAAAACAGGATATAGCTACATTCAAACACATACTTTGCTACTTTGCATAGGTTAATGCATTGAACATTTTATTCTATCCTGTGTTACTTAACAAAATGCAGTTGAAGAGCAGTTAGATTTATTGAAATAATGTTTTATTCATCATCGCCCTCTCCTTAACTCTCCCAACTTCTGGATAACACAAACATTGGTAAGTCCCCAGTTTGACAGACAAACCAAGACAGACAAAATGGTCAAAACAAAAAAACACCACATTACACTAAAGCAGCAATTTTAGCCTGTGGTTTTCAAAATATGTTAGTGGGTTGCTAATACAATTATATAGATAGATAGCAGTGGTAACAATATACAAACAGAAGCAGAGTAAGATGAGGTGGATGCAGTACAGACTCAGACCCAGACCATTTCTTTCTTAATGCATCTCTGCTTGACTCAATGAAGTGATGCTCTTGATGCATTTTTTGTTCCCAATCCATGCTTCTCATCACAGAAGTCAGCTGTGGTATTAGGAATCCTTACAGACAGGACAAAAGAAATATTGATTTCATCTCACGTTACCTGGAAACACTAATTATTCTGGTTTCTTTATTTAAATTTGAATAAATGAATACAGAACAGGGCAACTGTTTGAATAATTAATCAAATAAATGAGACAATGTCCATCCATTACAAATGTCCAATTTGTGGTGGAATGTAATAGATAAGATCAAAAATATTGAGTCTACATACAGTACTGTGAGGTGTCTACAATGCTGGGCAGATCATACAGTTCACAATATCTCATGAAGATCGAATTTGAGATATCTGGCATTAAACGGTGTTGGCTTACTGAGGATATGATAATTGACAAAAGAGGAAACGGACAAATAATATAGTTTTTTCACACCTTTGATTAGAGGTATATCAAACTGTTTTCTTTAAGCTCCTTTGATTTGTTGTTACTTTGTGGAAGACAGAACATCCCTCTCAACCTGCGGTGAACACCAAACAACCACTACTTTTGTCCCTCTGAGAAAGTTGCTTTTGAGCATCTTACAAGTGAATGCTGCAGTAATTCAAATTACCACAGAAGATGCCAAGAAGAACAGTTGGACTGAGATGAAATAACACAGAAGTCATTTAGCCTGCTGAAATTATGGTATTATTGACCTGAATGTAGCTTCACGTTATTAGAAGCAGTGAATCACAGCACAGCTCACACTACCACATGCATACAGCACCAATCCCACAGCGCAGCACACATGGACCACACAGTTCAGCTGAGGCTTAGCATATAAAGCTCACACTAGCACATTAGAACATCATTGGTGATGTGTAGGCATTGTTCAAGATATATTGTGTATCACTGTAGCCCAGTGTAAAAGAATGAATGAAAGCAATTGTCCCGCTATAGTGTGTTTTTAAATTGACAATTTAAGTTGTTGGCTTACTAGGCTAGTATACTGTATGTACTGCCTGAAAGAAAGCCTTTGCAGTTGGACACGGAAGCCACAATGTTATTAAACTATGTGTCTTGTTTCTGTTTTTTCCCCTCCTAGATCCCAAGGATCCTATTGCCATCGAAAGGCTTAACCTGATGAACATGGCCAAATTGAGCATCAAGGGACTGATTGAGTCAGCACTTAACCTTGGTCGCACGCTTGACTCAGACTATGCACCTCTCCAGCAGTTCTTTGTTGTCATGGAACATTGCCTGAAGCATGGATTGAAAAGTAAGTGTATTGCATTTTGGTCCATCATTGGTCTTCCATTGATGCCTATCTGAAGCCAGTGTACTGTATGTACTGTAGATATAGATTATCATTGTTGTTGTTCGTTGTTGCCCGAGGTTATCCAAATAAGGTTGGTTACTACCAAGGCATATAATAAATGAATGCACAGGCAATAATTTGTTTATCACATACCTTATTTATTCACAAAGATAACCAGAAAACATGTAATTTGTGTGCTGGCACTTTAACTTGCCCTGATTGGTCAACTATTACCAAGCTAATGGCAGTTATGACCCTCTATATTTATATGACTCTCCTCACATAGGGCAAAAAGGCTGGGTATTTGATAATGGCTATACTACTGTGAACATTGTATCTGTGAAAAGCTGCTGGCTTGTTGCCTCAGTTGCCTAGTCATGATGATTATATCCAATATGATGATTCCATAATCTCAAATTCCTATAGAAAGAAAAAAGAACACATTCTTATAACAAACAATATGCTTATAATCATCAGCCAAGAAAACATTCCTCGGGCAGAACAAGTCATTTTGGGGAGCATTGGAGCTGGTGGAAAAGCTAACTCCTGAGGCCGGGGAAATCACTGCAAGTGTGAAAGACTTACCTGGCCTCAAGTAAGTTACTATGTTAATTCCTATAAGGTCTCTCTGGCCAGGCCATGTGAATTTTATTTGCATTCAGCGGGAGAGATGGATGTTGTAACAGGGTGATTGTATTTATACATAAAAGAAAAACATGTTATGAAAACCATGTATTTGACAATATATTTGAAAGCAAAGCAGAAATTGGGTTTATTTAAATGACAAAGGCACCATTCATGTCTCTAATATGATACATCTAGGAAAGTTCTAGGGTGGCTGTAAAAACGGTTGTTTTTAGATATGAGTAGGCCGTAAAGTATTAATAATGTGCTTAATTTGTCTTTGGTAAGTGACAAAAAATACCTTGTTGTTACAGAACCCCTCTAGGAAGAGGACGTGCCTGGCTACGACTGGCCTTAATGCAAAAGAAACTTTCCGACTACATGAAGACCATCATAAACAGAAAGGACCTGCTCAGGTGTGATTACACCCTCTTACCATCTAAAACTTGAACTGTCTCATGGTTGAGTCTTTCATTCTCAAGAATAAAAGCATTAAGTACTACCGCTTGGTGTGTTAGAACAGTGGCTCTCAAACGTTGTAATTTCAAGGACCCCCATAAATCTCAGACCTGTAAGTTACAGACCTGTAAGTAAGTAAGTGTCCACCTGGAACCCCTCGAGGAACCCTGAGGATGCCTGGACCACACTTTGAGAACCACTGCAATAAAAGAAACGAGACCCGAGTTTTTGTGTTGTAACACCTTTCTTGTCTTTCTTCTGTAGTGAATTCTATGAACCAAATGCCTTGATGATGGAGGAGGAAGGCGCTGTGATTGCTGGGCTACTGGTTGGACTAAATGTCATTGATGCTAACCTCTGTATGAAGGGAGAAGACTTGGATTCCCAGGTCACACTCTTTTTCATTCAATGTTCATATTAGGGCAGCAACTATGGACTATTTTCTTAGTGATTATTCTATCAATTACTTTTTTGATTAATAGAATAATTGAGATGCCTATTTTTTCATATATATTTATATATGATATATGATTTTCTTTATAATTGACTAAATCGATTAGTCTGATTAACCAATTAAGCCCTATTTAACACATACAGTGTGGTATCGTGCAAAAAATATATAAAATAGCCAATCTACAAGCTCACAACATTGTGAGCTATTTGAGGTGAGGTATTTATTTTTTAAGTATAATTTTGTTGAAATAAGTTTTTTTTTTACAATTGAGTACTTCGTTTAGTTCAAAAAACTGTTGCACCCGTGTTCATATTTCCTCTGGATATTCTGCAGGGCAACTTTTTTTATTCAAACGTCAACCCTATTTGTGTTTTTGTGATTACTGTTTCTATAGTCCTTTACCTGGATATGCTTGCATCAGTCATCATCGTTCCTTCATAGTTATCCTAACACATCAAGATATGTACTAATGTAACTATTAAATTAACTTGGATTTTACACTGTTTAGTCATCTTAATTGCCATTCCCAAACTAAAGAAAATGTGCTGCTTTATACTGTGTGAAAATTGACCCTGCTTTTCTCAATTGCACACAGGTTGGAGTTATAGATTTTTCAATGTACCTCAAAGATGGTGGACAAAGCAGCAAATGTACAGAGGGGTTAGTAAGACCTACTTAATATCACAGAATGATGCATTTCTGAATATACTGTGACACTTCCATTAAGACCAGGGTGTTTATTTGCTCCAGTAATGCATAACACTTGGTGCTTATTTGTTGCTGGCTAGTATTAATGACTGAATGCAGATTTTTACTTCATAATTCAGCAGACTCTTTGGATTCTGTGCCAATTACCTATCTGTAGCATGCAGCACGTTGAGTTGCATATAATTTATGTCTTTATTATTACGTTTTCTTGAGGCCATGCTGCTAATGTTTTTTATGGCTATACAATCCTGTCACAGCAAGGCCAGTCTTAATTGTTTTCGGTTATATTGAATTAACATACTCTACCATGCAGATTGGTTAAAATTATATTTTATTCATTAAAATAAGACCTGGATTGCAGCTTCAAGAGAGATGATTCAATTTCAACATCTAATTGAGACTCCTTACACCCTCAATCGGGAAACAAAAACAAGTTTATGGGAAAAGAAAGGAAGCTTGGGAAGGTTCACAAAAGAGGGAACCCCCTTCCAGGTCAGGCAGGTGTGCAATATTTGTTCTGAGTGGGCAATACTGAAATACAAAACAAACAAAGAACAAAACTGTTAAATGTCCTTGTGGGCAAAAGGTACTATCATCAGTACGTTTTAAGAAGTGACTTAAAAGAAGTCTGAGTGGCTCAGGCAGGTCGTTCCAGAGTCTAGGAGTCCTGACGGCAAAGGTACGGTCACCAATTGTCTTCAGGCTCGACTCGGGAACAAGCAGCAGGCTTGCAGACCTCAGGCTGCGCACAGACTCATAAGGTAACCTCTTATGAGTCTGCATGCAGCCTGCCTCCTAAAATGTAATTAGGTGCCAGGCCATGAACTGCCTTCTCTTGGTTTTAGTTAAAAGCCTAGCAGCAGCTTTCAGTAGTCATAATTTTTGACATTTCTTCAAGTAAGGCCCCCTGTGGTTAACTGTAAATCAGACAAATTGTTTTCTTTGTGAATCGTGGTGATTTTTTTTTTTTTTTTTTACAGTATATTTCCCCAGTTTCATATGCCTGTTCTGTTTCTCTTATGTCAGTGATGGCCAGATCACAGCAATTCTTGATCAGAAGAATTATGTTGAGGAACTGAATAGACATTTAAGGTATGTGGAGGAAGGGCTTCAAATAATTGGACTCACTCTTGTTATGTTGCCTTGTTTGGTCTGACCAATGCAATTTTACATCATATCTTCTTCATCCAACCCCACAGTGCATCAGTTAATAACCTGCAGGCCAAGGTGGATGCTCTTGAAAAGTCCAACACAAAGCTAACAGAGGAGGTGAGAATTGCTGTGTTAAATTCCCCCCCTGGGGGAATACACAGTATATACTGTGTATATAATTTTCTTACAAAAATAAATCAGCATGTCTGTGTCCTCATTTAATTGTATTATTATAATTAAATCCAGTTGTTTGTTAAAATGACTTTTTGAATATTGTGTTCAAAGCTTGCAGTGGCAAACAACAGGATCATCACCTTGCAAGAGGATGTAGAACGGGTGAAGGAGGAGAGCTCTTACCAGCTGGAGTCCAATAGGAAGGTTAACTCATCATTAACTACTTAAACCATATACACACTTAGTTGACCGGAGTCCACCAGGGCTATATACTAGGCCCCCTCCTGTTTTTGCTCTACACTAAATATGAGAGAAGTTGTCCCACTATCTAATCTGTGATGCTATACCAATGTACAACTAAGAAAAAAGTTATACATTCTTTGAAAAGCTGAAGGTTCAGGAAAACATTTTACAATTGTCCTTTTCTTTCTTTTATAGACATGCACCTAGATTTTAGATTTAAAATGTTCTACATTGGCACCATTCAAATGATGCCGTGATCGTACCTCGTCAGGAGATGGGCTTAAAGTTAACAAACTGCCAAATGCATACTAAAAAAGCTCACACAAAACATATTTAATAGGTTTCAATAATGTTGTTTCTGCTTTTTTCAGGCATTAAGAAGCGATTCAACCTCGGATGGACAAGCATTGGGTGAAACACGCAAGCAGCTTAAAGAAGAAACTCTTCTTAGATTGGTCAGTTTGGGCCTTTTATGAGTTGTATACCTTTTTATATGGAGGATGATTTGGGGCAATAATTATAGAGGCCATCCAATTGTATTGTATTAATTATCGATCCTTAAACTACTGACTTTTTAAAACTTAATTTGCATGCATATGTGTGCATAGCCCTGCATATCCCATAGGTAAGACTGAGGTCAGATTGGTGTCTGTTGACATGAAATAATCTTTATGTACTGTAATTTGGAAATGCTGTCTGTCTCTCCAGGATGTGGAAAAGGAGCTGGAGGTGCAAATAGGTATGAAGCAAGAGATGGAGCTGTCCATGAAGATGCTGGAGAAGGACATTTGTGAGAAGCAGGATGCCTTAGTGGAACTTAGGCAGCAGTTGGACGATCTTCGTGCCATCAATCAACAACTTACCCATAAGTCACAGGTAACACTCCATTTCAATAAAATGTGCGTTTGCTACATGTGAAGACAATGTAGTATCAGTTGACAATGGAGATCATCCGGCTTCATGCTATTGATTTACTCATACTGCCCCACATTGAAAAGTGGTTGTCAGGATCATCTTGACAATTGTGAGACAGTTGAAGAAGCAGAGGGCACACACAATTAGAAATAAACAAGAAACACTAACTCAACCAGCGACTAAAAGAATAATGAAAACTGACTGTGGCCAAAGACCTACTAAAATGATTTAAAATGTTCAGATATACAGATAAGTATTCAATTTAATTGCATGGAACAACTACCAGCACTTCCATGGCGGACCACAGTGAGTCAATAAAGTGATACAAGTTATTGAAACAAAGTCATTTCATTATATTATTATTCTGAATGGAAAAAATATAAATACACTTAGTTGTGTCTGGGACACAAAAATTCAAGGCAGTTGCTGCTTGCGGGACACTAAGGAAGAAAAGTTAATTCTGAGCCCTGGTAATGTATTTCATTGTTATGGTTTGTCATGACATATGACACAAAAATAGAGATCAGTTATTTTCGCAATTCGACTTATGATGAAGTATCCACAAGTTTCTAGTGTCCCATGAGGCCTTGTAATTAGGGGCATCACTTCCTGTTGACAGTCAGTTCATTTGAGTGATCTGTTCAGTAAATAATGTGGGAACACAACCTGACAGAAATCAGAACGGGTCATATTGGTCTGCCTACTTACCCTACAAGATCTCTCTCCACACAGCTGATTCAAATTAATGATCAACTTTATTTTATTTTATATAGCACTTTTCAACGGCTCTGGACACTTGTAAACGTTAATGTTGGCCAGCGGTCCGGGCACTTAGTGTACTAAAGAAGGTGTACTAAAAAGGTGGACCCACCACAAGAACAGTACACTGGCTTTTATTGCATATTTATCATATCCAGTCTACGTGCTTCTCCAAATAAAGGGGACAGGGACATAATATTTGTTTGCAGGTTAGATATGGCTGTCATTAGTCAGACTTGCACATTGTCAACGGAATAATGCTGACTCACCCACATCGGGGACGCTACATCTACAGTGGTGGTTTAAGCTCTCAATACTTGGGAATCTCAGTGCTGACTGGATTTCATTCATGGCTGTGTGGGACTCAGAGAAAACACTGCGCTGGGTTGTTATCAGTTTCCTGCCCTCCAACTAGGGGCTTTTGACTTCATTGTCCAAACCAGAGCATGGTCATAATCAGATTATACTGATTAGCATTTTGATATTGATCAGCTTTTCAGTTTCAGTGATTTTTGTTTTCCTTATTTTTGTATATGCATGTATCACAAAGGAACTTGACCTGGTGTCGATAGGATTGTTTACACGAACATGACAAGTGATAGTGGTGAAAGCCAACTCTGCTCCGCTCTTTAACAAAGACGCACAAACAACCACCTGAAAATGAAACTTGCGGAACTGTATCTATGTGTGGCGTGCATGTTCGCTTAGTCACTCACTATACCAACTACATGAAATGTGTTAGATGTCTGCTGGCATTCAAACAAATCCCATTTCCCCCAATGACTTTGCAGGATGTCTGATATATACACAGCCGACCCGGTCAAGTTTGCTAAGTATAGAGGGTTTAAGCGGTTGAAGTTGACCAGATACATAACAATGGCCCCCTGCTGCTCAAACCATCAGACCTTTTGCTAAGCTCTGCCCCCCAATAGTGATTGTACAATGCTAGCTTAGCAACCGTTGCCATTAGCCATAGACTCGGAGAACAGAGATGTTTGAGGGGGCGTTTTTCATTACTTTCCCCAACTCAAAACTGCACTGACAAAATAATGCAGACACACACACACACACACACACACACACACACACACACACACACACACACACACACACACACACACACACACACACACACAGGTTAATGGCATTGGTGAGGGACGGTCTATTACCAGTAACACCCTATCTCTCCTGCAGAGCTCAGATTCCACCTCTAAACAGAAGAGTGAAGCCATTGTTCGCTTGGAGGAGAAGATCAATCAGATGGCAGGGACCATAAAACAGTTGGAGACCAGGTGAGGAGGAGCACCGACATCTATCACCGTTGGCTACAGTTGTCCCTCAAAGTCACCCACAATTCACATTCGATGAGTCATTCACTGAGTCATTGAATTGTCATGACATTAAAACAAGACGGTAAAATGTCAAAAAGTGACAGTGAAATCATTTTTGAAAAGCTAAACAAATTTAACAAAACGGTTACAAATTCAGCCTATCTGGTTTTGTCTGTCAAATTAGTTCATTTGTAGTGTGAAAAATGAAACTTGATGAGATCAGTGACAGAATCAAAGTAGGTATGAAAAAGAACTTGCTTGAGCACACAATTTGCTTTCTTTTCTCCACCATGCCACCTAAACTGCAATGATTTGTCTCTTTGTCCTGTTTCCATCTGTTCTCCCACCATTTTCATTATTCCCTTCCCTTCATTGGCCATTTTATTTTTTATTTAAATAGTGAGAAACATATGGCGCAGCAGGCCAGAGACCTGAATTCAGCTGCAGGGAAGCTGCTTGAGACGCAGCCATAGGGAACACACCTGCTCCCTACGTTATAGTTTCATAAGTCAAATTCTGAATAAACCCATAAACCTGCCTAATATAGAAATAACCAAACTAGGACGTTTTCTTTTTTGGTATGATAGTTCTTTGTTGCTGAAAACCAACCACCTTCCCACAACCTCCTGCAGTGTCTCTCCAACATCAGCTTTTGAGTAGTATGGACTGAATCGACCCCTTTAGCAGCCCTTATCCTTCGTTCTTCAATTCTACATTTCATTTTGTCCGATTTCTTAAAATTACCCATAAGCATTTAACGAAGGTTAAAAAGAAGTAGATGGAATAAGTATATGGAATAATGTCATTCTGCCCTAGCGGACAATGCTTATGGATGACTTGATTGATGGACTGATTAATGTGCACATATTTACCACTGCAGAGAAAAAGCATCTTGGATATTTGTTAAACAACTGTTGACTTCAGAATATACTCTTAATGTACAATAAGGGTTCATTTAACAACAGTTTGGCAGCTGGCCATGGCCAGAGTTTGCTGTAATTTATTTTTCCGTCAGACAAAAATTGACCAAATGAGAGTGATGCGTTTCAAGTAATTTAAGAGCCTATATCGAAGGATTTTCTTGTCATTCAGTAATTAAAGGTACTTCAAACTGTAATGCTTTATTTATGCTCCGTCGTACGATGCTGTCTTGCTCCGAAAATGGCAGATCTACAAGCTCCCAATGTGGTGCGGATGTGATGCTGTGCAAGCTTGTAGATGTGCTGTTTTCGGCACATAACAATGGCGTACGGAGAAGCAGAAATCATGCTTAAATGGCTGGGTAAGGGACTTGATATTCTAAGACCAAATAGGGCAAAATAATTTTAATAATTTGAAATTGTATGTGAACATAACATTGGTGTAAAATGTAGTAATCTAATAAAAATAAGTAAATAAAAACAACATGCTTCATCTTTGATTAAAGAACATTTTGTTCTTTAAGTTTTAATCCTCTTAGATTTCTTTGGCATTTTGATTTTCTTCTGTTTGTTTTTTCGACATGAGCCCTCTTTCCAACCATGTTTCTTTTCCTTTAAGTTTTTATTTTTTACCATAAGCGTTATGTGCAACCCAGATCCAAACAGGCCGAGCGAGAGAGGGATCTGGCTGAAGAGGCTAACCGGCTATTCAAACAAGAGTTTGGTGACAAGATTGAGAGTCTCCAGGAGGAGGTGGAGTGGCTCCGAAAACAGAGGTACATTTCAAGGGAGATTTTTGATATAAAATGGTAGCAGTTATACAGTTTTTGTGTACCTTCTTGCAAAGAAGCACAATTGCTTCTTTGCAACTACCAAGGCGTCAATAAGAAATTAAGCTTCTTACCACGATTTCTGGTGTTGTCTCTCAGGTCTATGTTGGAACTGGAGCTTAGGAAGGAGAAAGAGCGAAGGAGTGAACAACAGCCCGACTCTGTGTCCAGAGAGGAGCGCAGTACTCCCCAGAGAGAGGGGAAACACAAGGGGGACATACAAAAGGTAGGAAAACTGTCATTGTTATAAAACGGGTCAGTAAGTGGAGTTAAACCTGATTTATACTTTGCGACGTGTTGTGAGCTTGTAGAGCGGCTGTTTTCAGTACGCTATATGACCAAATATGTATACATAAATGAACCACTTTCAACCTGCCGTCCCTACTTTGGCCATGTCATTATTCAGTATGTGAAGATTCTCAAATAGCCTAGGCGCTTATCCAAGAATATGGCTAACTTGCGGCGCCAATAGCCGAGTGGTTAAGGCGCATACCACATCAAACCTAGGCTCTGATGCATCCTGATAGCAAGTCCTGGGTTTGATTCCCGAGCCCGACGGACCTTTGCTGCGTGTCACTGCCCGATTCTCTCCCCATTTTCCTGTCAATCTACACTGCTCTATCGAAATAAAGGCAGAAAAGACCCCAAAAATATCTTTAAAAAGAGAAAAGAATATCGTTAAAGGAGAATTCCGGACTAGCCTTTTTCTTACCTTTTATATGATGTTATTATATCCTAGGACGAGTGGTACAGTAGAACATTTTCATAACTCCATCCCGAGTTTATATCGCTTTTTTTTGGGCGGTGATATTTGACGTTCATAATGACAGAAACCTCGCCACAGTGTTTTTGTCCCAAATGGACCGCCGTACTGTTTACAAGCGCACTTGGATGAAATCACAGGTGAAATCTCGTCTTGCGAGACTTCCGGAGGGGCGCATCTAACACAAACACTGTGGAGAGTTTACTGTCAATATGAACGTCAGATATCACCCAAAAACAAATACGCCATTTAGCACACAGACCATCCGCTCATGTTTTTAGCTGCGGTGGACTCGGGATGGAGTTATGAAAATGTTCTACTGTACCATTCGCCCTATGATAGAATAACATCATATAAAGGTAAGAAAAAGGGAATTCTCCTTTAACCACTGTCGGACGACTAAAATCAGGCTTAAGTTGTTAAGCATTACTGATGAACACTGTGCTTCTGGCTGTTAAACAACAAAAACAGACAATAGTTCTCTCTCTCAACCCAACCGGTCAAGGCAGATGGCTACCCACATAATAGCCAGGTTCTGTTGGAGGTTTTTTCTTGTTTAAAAGTTTAAAAGTTTTTCCTTGCCAACTAGCTCAGGAGGGAATTGTTGTGCCTTTGTACAATAGAGCGTCGCAGTTCCCGCCCACTTCCAGTTGCCGGAAGTAAATACTCAATGCATTTTTCCCATTGACTTTTCCGAAAATATTTATATAAATTAATTTAAGCCTAGAATCAAGCTATCCAGGATCCTGGTGAATCATGACCATAAAACGTTTGATTCTGTGAAAAAACGTTTTTGAAAACGGCAAAACAAAGGGTATTTATTAAACATAGTATATCATATCATTAAATATAAAATTTTAAAAATCACAGAAAAAAAGGTTTTATGGTCATGATTCACCAGAATCCTGGATGGCTTGATTCTAGGCTTAAATTCATTGATATAAATATTTTTGGAAAAGTCAATGGGAAAAATGCATTGAGTATTTACTTCCGGCACCCGGATTCTGCGCAACTGCGATGCTCTATAGAGTATAGTCCTGACCTGCTCTACATATAAAGTGTCATGAGATAACCCTTGTTGTGAATTGTTATTAATAAAAACTCGACTAACATAGCACCTTTGTCCTTAGGACTTGGTTAAAAAGGAGACTGATCAATTGCACGTGGTGTTTGAGGACAAAATAAGTGTTGGATCCAGCATGTAAGTAGATTAAAAATCATTAAACTCTTAACAAATGATGTCAATTGCTACACTGTAAATGTTTTACAGACGTGTTGAATAAAGTTGATTTTTTTTTAATGAATCTTTGTCTTCTGCTCTTTTTTTTCTTTTTTTAAAGGTCTCAACATGAGGACGAACAGGTGAGATCGAGGTTATTGATAAGCTAATGGGTTTATTTTGTGATCCTTTGACAACAGTGCTATCAACCATCTGTACATAAATGTCATAATTTATCACTGATACCAAACTATATTATACATACAGCATATGAAGAACCGAACATTCAATGATTGACTTTCTGGATGCAATATAGTTCTTTTTATCTTGTTCAGGATGAGACAGAAGAATCATTCCTTGAAATCAGCCTGCCTTCCCTCTGTGCAATGTGTGAACAAGATGACTCCATTGACAAGATCAAGGTACAGCA